>NC_134843.1:35204137-35521637 GCF_965363235.1 Mytilus galloprovincialis | reverse complement strand
TTCAGTTCCTTAAGTTGCAATCTTGTATTGCCAATAAGCTATTTTCCTCGAAGAGTACTTACTTTAAGGACTACATGTATACATAGATGACAAAGGAAAACACAAAGACATACACTCCAGAGAGACATCTTATGGATCTTAGGATGTACAATATAAAAAAGAAGATGTGGTTGCCAATGAGACAACTATCCACAAAAGACCAAAATGACACAGAAATTAAGAACTATAGGTCACCGTACGGCCAATCAATATATTGACCATTTACGTTAGCAGAGGCATAATAGTACAATTTAGATTTTTTTTTTCACATGTCTTGTCATTAGTCAAAATTCTAATATAAAGAAATGACAAGTATTAGGAACTAACAATTACAGGAGTTGTGTCCATATATCTGAAAACAGAGTAACAAGCATTTTTGGTTTTGATCTAATTCGGGAATACAATCGAGTGGAGAATCCATATCTAACTGTGGTTCTTTCGACTCTGGTTCACATGTCAAATGCACGACACATATTGACAATTCCGATGTTATGATCTTTCCCTTTGACATAATGTCAATCTTAATAGAATATGAAGAATGCTATTTTTTGCAGTTTTATTATAATCCAATATCCTTGCCTAAAGGTAACTTAACACAGCTCTAGTTTAATTATTTCTGTTCAAAACAAGATGTCTCTTTATAATCAAACTTAACATCAGCTGTCCAATGTGACATCACATCTGAACAAACAAACTAACTTAAATATGGAACACTCATTGGTTCTTTACTATTTTTGAACACTACTTATACAGCAGATAGTTTATGTTACACCCACACTTTAAAAGCCTAAAATGAACAATAGGTCAATATTTACTTTATATAACTGCTAGCTGTTTGTTGATGATGACATTCATCAAAAGCTTAAGATATTAGTTATCAATCGCGTTATATGACATGATTAATATGATCAAAATACGGGATCAAAGAAGAGCTAATTGTTAATAAACTTCAAACTCCGAAACAGTGGTGACGTTGCTTCGCTAAACTATCATCACTGCCACCAGCACTTCGTAGCGTAGTAAAGAGGACGTAACCGCTGTTTCGGAGTTCGAATAAACTTACCACATACAACTTCCTTCCTTGCCGTAGGAAATAACATCATATCATTAATGGAAGTCAGTGCTCCCTCTAGCGTGCCAAACATACTGTCAAGACCTAGGGTAAACAACATCAGGAAAAACAGAACGGACCATAATTGAGGAACCGGAAACTGATTAATGGCTTCTGTAAACGCTATAAATGCTAGGCCTGTACCTGAAGCTGACTGAAATGAGAAAGATATTGCATTTTGTGCTGCAGACTTACAAAACATATATTCCATTAACTTTAATTTTACTGTGTGCTATTTTAAAAAAAAAATTCTGTGAAATAAATGATTCTGGTACATAAATACATTGTATACATGAAATAAAACAGCATCCCAAAGATAAAATAATTTGAAGCTTAAAGTTCCATAAAGATAAATACGCAGTTTTCAACAATAGATAACTATATATGGTGTGGGCTTTGCTCATTGTTGAAGGCCATACGGTGACCTAAAGTTGTTAATTTCTGTGTCATTTGGTCAGTTATTGAGAGTTGTCTCATTGTCAATTATATACCACAACTTCTCTTATATACCTACACACAATTTTATAACAAAGAAAATTTAGAACAATAAAAGTTTTAATTTTATGATACAGGCTTAAAGATGACAAAATTATTAAAGAACCAAAATTAATTGTTAAAACCTAATCAAGAATGCTCACAATTACTGAGACTGGTTTAGAAAACATACAATACAAAATCATACTGTAATATCGGCGGCTTTACTTTGAAGCATATGCCATACAGCAACGTCTTAAACAGTACATATATATATGGACCAATGTTATCGTGGAACTTTGATACCTCGATCGTCAAGAACGGTGTATCGTTTAAATACAATGAACAAAAAAAAACTTGTTGTATTGTTTCAAACTTCGAGTAAGGAAATTGGTGTCATTCAAAACCAGATACAACGATAGAACAACAACATTATCTACTAGTATTCGACTAAAGGAAGGGACCGAATTCATTGAGCTGCAACTCCTCTGAACCATACAAAGTCGGGAATATTTGTGATAAAACGAATAAATGTAGTATTTTGAACTTTCTAAATTTGACTTTGAAATAATCTTTTTTTTCACAGAAAACGCCATTTTTTGTGAAAAAAAAACGTTATCGGTCCGTGTCTTGAACGCTTTCCCGCATGTTCTGTCGGCAAAATTTAAAAACTGTTTGTTTCGGACTTGCCTAATTGTACAGCGATTTGCGAGTATCTTTTCGTAATTGTGAATTTTATCAATGAAAAAGTTAAAACCCAAGTTAGGCAACAAAATATAGATTTAAAGATCCTTAATTCACACTCTATAACCGCCTATCTATACTTCAAATAACCTTCAAATGCAAGGTTAACGAGATCAATATTTGCTGTACACGACAATAAGTTTTTAACAGCATACAAATCATGGATTTGTAAATGGACAGCTGGTACCCATGGGTACTGAGATATACTAGCCAAAAAAGGAATGATACACAAGTTTGAATTCCAATTTATCAAAACATAATATGATAAATAGGAAACACTGTTAGAATATCAAATGAAAAACAGTCATTAGCAAAGCAAATGTATACGAGTAAAAGTATCTGACCAAATTGGGAAGTAACAAAACTGTGTATTTGCACATAGGGATCAAATCGACTTTGCAGAAAATGATAACAAAAGTCTGCAATTAATTTCGATGATGAGAATTAAGTTTTTAAATATCTGAAAAAGATATTTAAAATTTTGAGTAGACCATGTTTAAGATTGAATTTTTAAGTTCAAATATCAGTTGTTGAATTTTTGGAACATTTGAACCTACAAATTAACTTTCTAATATTAGAAGATAAAATTCTTAAACGTGAACTTATTCAATATTTGATGCTCAGTATAATATTCGATATAAGATTGAATTTTTAAGTTCAAATATTAGTTGTTGAATTTTTGGAACATTTGAACCTACAAACTAACTTTCTAACATTGGAAGATAAAATTCTTAAACGTGAACGTTATTCAATATTTGATGCTCAGTATAATATTCGATTCGTCTATGAATATTTACATCTGATAAATTTAATTTAACTAACCTCGGAAATTATAGTTTTGAAATCACACTTAGTTACTGTCCCGTTTCCATCTGATGTGGACATCGTTATATTATTATCTCTCAAACACTCTTCATATGTGGCAGTAGCCTTAAATCCTGAAAAAAACAATTATATAGATAAAGGCATGAGTTTTGCTTATTGTTGAAGGCCGTACGGTGACCTATACCTGTTAATTTCTTTGTCATTTGGTCTTTTGTCTCATTTGCAACCATACCACATCTTCTTATTTTATATAATTACAATTTCAAAATTGTGTAAACTTAACTTCGTACTTTAAGTTTTTAATTTCTTTTTGTTTGGTTCGAGCGTCACTGATGAGTCTTTTGTAGTCGGAATTCGCGTCTGGCGTACACAGTTTTTTATCCTGGTATTTATGGTGGGGTTATGTCAAAAGCATTTTATATGGAGTTAATAAGGGTTCATGAAGTTCAATTTTATATCTTTCTACTTTTTTCTTCTGCATGTTGTAATTATTTTGTTGTATGATTATCGATAACCTATGATTTTCGATAACCTATGACTTTCGATAACCTATGACTTTCGATAACCTATAATTATCGATAACCTATGACTTTTGATAAACCTTTTGTAATTTCCTATTTTCATTTATTGCTTGTAGTCTTTCATGTATATATAAGCCAATGATACAAGATATACAAAGCAATTCGTTCAAAATCTATTTTTGTAATGCTGTTAAAAATATGTTTGAATTTCCTTCAATCCTTGTGAAATCTTCCAGGTTTTAATCTGACAGTCATTAGGTTGCACAATCGATAGCAATATATTGTAGTTAGTTAACGCTACATAAATGTGAAAACAGTGAAAAAATAATGTTATGTAATAAATAGAAATTCATTAATGTCAAATTACTACATGCATGGAAGTTTCCCGTAATAAATAACTTGAAATTATTCAAACGAAATGTCAGTTAAGATGTATTCGATTAGTCATCCTATGGGAATTACTCAGACTAGTATTCATCAACCATACCTAACACACAAAATACAACTGTGGCAGTGAATATAGATGTGAAGAAATCAGCAATGGTAACAAAAAAGGCTTCTGCAACAAAATTACTCCGCACTGGGTTATACGATGCCAGGGCTATCAGACAACCAAAAGCTAAACCAAAAGAATAGAATATCTGTGTTGCTGCATCTAACCATACTTGTGGATCGGCTAACTTTTTCCACTGAAATAGAACGAAAGTTGTTTAGACTGAGGGCAGATTCCCACGGAACACATGCCTATTTAAATATCATTCAAGAGAGGAAACCTTGTACTTGATAAACGAAAAGCCTGTCGTAAGAAGCGGATAAAGCCACTATGTTTTTAATTTTGACTATTTTTAAAAGGGTCATCTTTACAAATCTCTGAAATTTTAGCCTATTCTAAAAAAATAAAATAAAACTGGTCTATATTGTATGACTTTTTGTGTAAATATCTGGCATACATGTCATCCGAAACGTGGAGAACAAAATGTAAAAGGCAGTTAAGGAGATGCAAATGTATTTTAAACTACATACCCGAATAATTTAATTTTGGATGTAACGCGTCTTCTGATTGGCTGACGTTATTTTGTTATCAGAGCATAGACATAATTTAGTCATGTGACCGTGACGTCATCAACGTTTTTTCAAGGTTTTCTACGGTTTAAAATGAAATTTAGAATTAAATTATAAGAAATGACTGTAATATTTTTTCTGTCTATTCGAAATAATATAAAAAATGTGGTGCACACTGTTAAATAACCCGCTTCGCGAGTTATTCAGTATGCACCAAATTTTTTATGTTATTTCTTCATAGACAGAAAAAATATTACAGTCATTCCTTAACTAAAGAACAAAATCAACCATCGAAGTGAATTGTTTAAATATTTGAAATGGGTTTATTCACAACAATCTAATTGAAAAAAACCTATCCTGGGTAAAAGCTTCGTCTACGAAGATCAGACAACACTTTATTCTACTAAAATTTCTGGTACTTATAACATCAGCCAATGATATTTCAGCTTTCAATTGTTTTGAAGCTTTGCACCAACAAGACAAAACCATATATGACCCCGAAAGGTCTTCAAACAGAAAGTAGAAATGTAGGATCTTCGTAAGCATGATTATTTTTTTCATCCATATTGCATGCACACTGTGTGTTTAAATCTCTCTGTTACAGCTTGTGTTCATGTTTTCAGCTGACTATTACAACAACTTTTCAAAGATTTTTTTTTTTATATATACTGAGAAGGGTTTGGAAACGACCGTTGTTTTTTATACATATGATATGATATCGGTTGCCATTCTTTTTAGTAGCTGATTTACAATTGGACTTATTGACTTATTTCGAAGTAGAGCAAATGAATTTCAAAGATAATAGTGTTTTAGATTTACACATAGAATTTTCCTAAATGAATCTGCATTTTTGGTTAATCAACTGTCACTAGAAATTAAAAAAAAAAATCATATGTGCTATAAAGATGTTACATATAAACATGCAAGTTAAAAGTTCGCAATGTACAATGTACATTTTTTATATTTTTATTCCTTTACCTCAGGTATAAACAAATGTTCCAATCCACTTTGATACCCATGAAGAGTTATACCACGAAAGAAAAATATTACAAGAACTACGTACGGAAAAGTTGCAGTAAAATATACAACCTGAAATAATAAAACATTTATACTTTTTTAATGTTTGATTTTGAAAGATATAAAATTTGCCTTGCATATAATTTGTTGTACAGTGCTATTTCTTCATCTTAGATTAATAAAGGCCGACACATAAAACCGTAATTATCACAAGCACGAAGTCAACATTGTCTCCAACTCGTTAATTGCCTTCATAACCATTCTTGAATTACAGACGTTCGAAATGGCTTTCAAATAAATGTCAAAAGTCAAATGGTTAATGAAAACATTAAATATTCCTCCCACAATAAGATATAAATGGAAGAAATCAATGCATTCTTTGAACATATTTTGTGACAAACCACTATGAAAATGCATAAGGTTCGTGTATCTCATTTCATATCCGTAATTTTACCAGACAGTCTTCATAATTGGAATTCTGAAAACATACAGCTAAGCATAACGAAGAAAAAACACTTTTGTTTACTCATTTTTCATCTTAACCATGCAAGCATACATATATATAATAGAAGTCGGGTATTGTAAAATCGGTTCAATACGATACATGTAAGAGTAGATCTGTTTGTAGTTAGGAAAATGGCCCTTCTTTTGCTCTGCGAATTCCGATAACGTTTTGGTTTTCTTTTTAATTCTGATACGTTGATCAGTTAGTAGATATAGGAAGATGTGGTATGAGTGCCAATGAGACAGCTCTCCATCCAAGTAACAATTTATAAGAGTAAACCATTATAGGTCAAGGTATGGCCTTCAACACGGAACTTTGGCTCACACCGAACAGCAAGCAATAAAGGGCGTATTTGTTTGTACTATCTCGATTCCGTTTGTATATCTGACAAAACTGTGCGTTCGGTTAACCCTTCTAAAATAGAATATATAGAAAACTCAAATTCTTATAATTACACTCAATGTTGAAACCTTATAATTACAAGTTCAATCAAGCTTTTAGTTTACTTTATTTTTAAAAGTATTCCTATGCAAACAATGTCATGTTAAGCTCGTGCAGTTATGATTGGACATTTGTTGGTTTCGAACAAAACGACGGAGTCTTTATGAAACGTGTATATATTATCCCCGGCTTAGTATATATGTAGGATTTTGATTGGTTAACGCACGTCGTTACAAAACCCATAGCTCCTGGGTGTTGCTAACCCATATCCCCGGACGTTGCTAACCATTATCCCGGGGAACTTCACGCAAGTTTTCCTTAGTTCCATGATTGCTCCTTGTGAAATATTGAATTCTGTAGATTATCCATGATGTTTGTAATTAAATATTTAATTCATTAACGATTTTGTCCTATTATGCCGATCATTTACACTCATTTCATTAAATGCATCACTTGACTGCCACATTTTCAAGGAATGGGACTACTGACCTAGCTATGCAAATGACCCACGTTGACGTCACACCATCTATGACGTAACTCTCACAACATTGAGCGCCAAATTTGACTCAATTCATTTTCTCTGTCTCCGTATTAAAAACGTCTTATATATGACTACCTGTAGGGTTCTACCAAACCAAGGTAGTACCCTATACCCCGTAGAAGCTATGTAAAATTTCCAAATTTCAATAAAACTTTTTTAGATGATGAAAAAAACGTTGTTTTCACAATACACTTTGTACCCGAATTTCCATAAAACCCGCCCGATTCGGACTAAGACCGGGGATAAATTCGTTATCTACGTTCATATCCGTAGATATGGATATTTTAACACCCTTCAGTACCCTGTACACCCTTCGGCTACGCCTCATGGTGTACTTGGGTACTTCAGGGTGTTAAAATATCCATATCTACAGATATGAACGTAGATAACTTATAATACCACCTTAGCTCCTATACATTTCTAGGAATATGCTTGGTTAAAATAGTCAGCGTGGAGACCGTGAATATTCCATATAAGGTTAGTAGGAAGCGGGGCTTATTGCAATACACAGTTCTTGTGTGCAGACCAATGAAAGTAGGTTCTTAAAATTGAACACTTCAGTATAAAGAAAATGTGGTTAAATTGCAAATAAGACTCTAGTCTAAATTCAACAAATAAAGATAGTCCGTAAGATAAATTCGTCACATAGTGTGTTAGTGACCTAATACGACTTATACGGGTTCAGTAAATTCCATATGGGGTTCGAGCTGCTCCCATATTTACTGACTCCGTATATATCGTATAAGGTCACCAACACACTATGTAACTAATATGACCTTTATGAAACAATATTAAAACAAAGAAGAATTTCAAGCTTAATAAGGCATATAGATGTGGTGCCTTGTTTACTAATACTACTAATATAGAGCTGTTTTCCCTGGTGTTTGTGTATACAGTGTTTACTAATAAAACTTTCAGCTTGAAACTTGCATTGGAAGAACAAAGGCTGTAGATTAAATTTGACTATCAAGTAAGACTTAACTAATTCAAAGACAACTGTGCTACATAAACATGCCATATATACTGTAGGGAATTCCTTTATTCTTTAAGAAATAAGTTACGCAGAAACACTTGGAAATAGATTATCCCGTTATTATTGTTTGTACATGTATAGTTAAACAGCTACATTAATTTTAAAAGAATACACACATAAAACATATCTAAAGAAACCATTATATGCCACAAGTCTATAAATAGTTCCGCGCAAATATGTTACACACAATGAATCACTTACTTTTCCAGATGACTTGATGCCTTTTACCATACAAAGGAAGACAACAACCCAAGCTGCCAACAGAGCTAACACTAACTTCCAGTTTAGAACACTTTTTGAATTAATTGATGGTGCTACATTTAATGTTTCTCTGTACCAAAAATATGTCGTTGGACCGCTAATCTAGAAGACAAAACAACTAATAATTAAACGAAGAAATTGTCAAAAAAAGACAACAACTCAATCCAAGAGCAGAAAACAGCCGAAAGTCGCCCATGAGTTTTCAACACAGCAAGAAATCCCGCACATGAAGGTAGGCTTCGGCTATTAAGTAAATGTTTATGCTTTTTTTTTATTAGCAAAATGTTCTTGGTGATAACCATTTTCATTTACTACGTTGATGACAGTATAACAGGCACATTCAACAAGTTAAATGTATAATTATGCTTAATACTGATTAAAATCTTGCATTTGAGGAATTTCTAAAATTAGAACACCTATAACCAAGAATACAAATTTACCATGTAAATTTACAATTAAATTCAATTACACTTAAAATCTATTTTTATCTCCTAATATCATTATGGATTTTATGTAATTAATGTGAACACACAAATTATTTTTTAACATGCAAATAAGTCATTAAAGCATCATTATCGCAAACAGAAATACATAACTGTCTCATTTTATTGTCAAGAACTGAAAAGAGTCTCGAAAGACTACAAAATGCATGCTAGTGAGATCAAATCTTATGTTAAAAGTATTGTCGACGTGGGTTATTGGGTAGATTATTTACAGTACGATTCAGCAAGCCGGGGAATCTGTTGAAAATATGAAGTTAATACCTATTCACCAGAGAACAAATGACTGTTAATGGCATGTTTAAGAGAAAGAAACGAAGAGTCTAACATGCATCGCCTTAACGACAAAAAAAAAAAAATAAAAATAGGTGACGGCAGATGTTCATGAAGAGGCAGTGTTACTCATCCCATAAAACCTTATAGAGTAAACAGAAATTTATGTTTGCAGTAAAATTAAATCATTCAGTGAACATTTAACACAATGAAAAATAAACCGCAGATAATTAAAATTTACCTTTTTTTTTTAAAATATTCTTGCAGAGTTACAAAAAAAAAAATGCAAAAAATTAATGTAGTTTTCATTGGTTCTTCTTCTTTTATTAATTTTTACACCAATAAAAACATCAAACCGGTGTTGACTTAAACTATTTTAGAAACAATTGTAAACTATGTGTGAAGGTAAAAAAAAAATCAACAGATTTTAAAAGTTCTTTGTTTAACAGGACGTCCTTGGCCTCAACGAGAACCTGAATTTACATTGTAATTTATTCTATTTGGAAAGATCGTGTTCTATTTTGTCTGTGGTGTTATATGGACTATTTTTGTCTATTGTTCTTCGATCTTATATGCATAATGCTATTTGTGATCCTGCATTATATTTTCGATTTAGTCCCTAAATACATATTTTTGTATTTCTTAATCCATAAATTCTATTTTTCAGATGACTCACCTGACATTCTTTATTTACAATAGTAAGGTTACCCTCGACATGTGTCGGACATGTGGACCATGGAAGAGGACTTTGAAAACTTTGGACGAGATATAAAACACACCACGCCATGATTGTGTTATAATACAATGCAAGGTTAAATGATACAGCTGCTGAAGCGATACCAACTCCTTGAAGATATGGCGAGACTTGATTCCAGGCGCCAACGGCACCTTTGCGCAATCGTTGTCCAATCGCTAACTCTAGATAGAAAAGAGGTATTCCTTCAATAGCCAACATGACCGCATACGGAATTAAAAAAGCCCCTGAAATGAAAATAAACGTTTACTGATAATTATGATTAAAAGGCCACGAGTTGACGTCAATATAGCAATTCATACTTTTAAACAGAATGAAAATTTAATATATTAGAAGCATACATGTAATCAAACATTTGTTTTACATCATTGTCATAATAATAATGGTTTAAGAACCTAAACGTTCAAAGCTCCTAAAATAAATGATAGAGACAGAAAGTTCCCCTTTGCTTCTAGATTGGTATAACAGGAACGTATACAAGTTACAAGACCGATATAACTTCCATTGGAAGACGTATGAAAGTTGTTCAGCAAAACTGTGGTGTTTCTTCGGACACGTGTGTGCATCCCTTTGGAGATTCCGCTTTGCAGTAAATGAAATATTAAAGTTCATTTAAATACTGTTAGGGTTGCCCATTTATTTCATCTTATTTTGATTTTAAACATATTTTATTCATTAAGATATGAAAAGGATTGAGCAACAGGCACAGCCTATAAAAGCTCTCTCCATATTACATGTACAAGGTATAATTCAATCACAACAACTGTATTTAAAATAATGCAATATAGTGGAACATGCATGCTACTTGTGAGCACACACGAGCAAATATATGTTAACAGTGTTACTTACTAAATGCAAAATATATTTAAATATATAGGCAATTAATCATCAGTTATTTAAAGTACCTTGAAACATGCAAATATCCTTTATAAGTCATTAGAAATATATATATGGCTTGAAAGAGACACTAAGCTTGCTTAGTGGAATAAATGAATTAATGTTGGAGTGTAGAAAAAAAATAAAAAATAAAAATAGATGAAACAAAAATTAAAGTAAGTTTCAAACAAAACGTTGAGTGTCACTGATATATTTCTGAACAGATTTAAAAATAGCAATATTCATATCATATGAGAATAATCTGTTTCCAAAAAGTAGTAATTCAATATTTATGTCAACATTATCAACAATAGAGTAAATGGAATCAAGAAGGATCTGTCTTACATCATTATACTTAGGGCAAATAAAAAAGAAATGTTGGTTATCCTCAACAGGATGGTTACAGTTTGTGCAAAAAGTGTTCTCGGATAAGAACTGATTAAACAAATGAGATTTAAGGTTGCTAGCATTATTTCTGAGTTGACAATGACTTATATTTAGTTTCCTTATCCCATAGTTGAAAGGTTTAAATATATCATCAGTCCTATAAAACTTATCTAGTCCACTTCTAAATATACCCAAACTTGGTGATTTTTGTAAACTCAAAGGAAGACTATTCCAAAGTCTTATAGTGGAAGGAATGAAACTGTTAAAATAAGAGCTAGTTCTAGCAAGAGGCGGGTGAAAAGTGTTATTTTCATTCCTCAAAGTATAAGGGGTTTGTCTGGGAAGATATGGCTGAACTAACTCATATAAGTATGCAGGTGTCATCCCATTTAATATTTTGTAGAATAGTATAAGCTTATGTTTATTACGTCTATTCTCCAGAGTTTCTAAACCTAATTCAATATAAAGTTTTTGTCTGGAGGAATTTCGTCGTAATCCTGTAATAATTCTAGCAGCTTCTATCTGAATATTTTCAAGAAGCTCAGTCTCATGCTGGGAGCAATTGCCCCAAATAACATCACCATATTCTAATATAGGTCTAATAAAAGCATAATAAATACGTATAAGTGAACTCCTATCTAATAAGTGTTTAACTTGACGAAGCACAGAAAGACGAGAGCATGCTTTTTTATAAATAATATCAATATGCGTGTGCCATGAAGCTGATGACTGAAATGTTATCCCAAGATGACAGTGAATATTTATTTTCTCAACCTCTTCACCATTTATCCCAAAAAATACAGGTGGATGCTCCCTTTCTCTTCTAGTAAATACAATATTTTTAGTTTTCTTAGAATTAAATTGAACAGCCCATGATTTTGCCCAATTTGAGATAACATCCAAGTCATCAGTCAAAGAAGCAGCCGCTACAGCATGATCATCATCTACTATGACAAATAAAGAGGTGTCATCTGCAAAAAGTCTAATATCATTAGCAATGTCATTTACTATATCATTTATATAAATAAGAAACAGAAAGGGTCCCAAAACATCTTAGCCTTAGATGCTTAGATTATTCTTTTTTTCAAAAAAAAAATGCAAATAATTTTTATTTAAGGGGTCATTGTTTTAAAAATCTTAAAGGAATGTGTTAAAAAATGTTTCTTTGTCTTAATATTATTATCACAAGTATTTCTATGTGAAATATGTACACATTTTGTTCTCATTAAAAAACATCAAAATCTTAGGACCAATTTTAGCCCTTCGCTTACATCCTCATTCGATATATATAACAGGTCAAACATTGAATGAATAAAAAAAAATGTGGTATAATTGACAAAGAGACAACTCTCCACAAGAGACTCAATGACACAGAAGTTAACAATTATAGGTCACCGTACGGCCTTCAACAATGAGCAAAGCCCATACCGCATAGTCAGCTACAAAAGGCTCCTAATGACAATGTAAAACAATTCAAATGATAAAACTGACGGCCTAATGTATGTACAAGAAATGAAAGAAAAACAAGTATTTAACACAAACACAAACGACAACCACTGAATTACAGGCTCCTGACTTTGGACAGGCACATACATACAGAATGTGAAGGGGTTAAACATGTTAGCGGGATCCCAACTCTCCTAACCTGGGACAGTGGTATAACAGTACAGCTTAAGAACAATCTATAAAAATCAGTTTAAGAAGGCTTAGTTGTTGGCATGACACGGGTTATGTTCTTCTCATATATGTTATGATGGTATGATACTAAACCCCTCACGGGGAGGATTGTGCCTGATATTCATATGATGAAGACATAATTTTTCAATCAGTTTAGCTGGTATGTCAGTTAACTGCTAGTAGTCTGATGTTATTTATGTATTATTGTCATTTAATTTATTTTCTTTGGTTACATCTTCTGACATCAGACTCGGACTTCTCTTGAACTGAATTTTAATGTGCGTATTGTTATGCGCATACTTCTTTGCATTGGCTAGAGGTATAGGGGGAGGGTTGAGATCTCACAAACATGTTTAACCCCGCCGCATTTTTGCGCCTGTCCCAAGTCAGGAGCCTCTGGCCATTGTTAGTCTTGTATTATTTTAACTTTTAGTTTCTTGTGTACAATTTGGAGTTTAGTATGGTGTTTATTATCACTGAACCAGTATATATTTGTTTAGGGGCCAGCTGAAGGACGCCTCCGGGTGCGAGAATTTCTCGTTGCATTGAAGACCTGTTGGTGACCTTCTGCTGTTGTCTGCTCTATGGTCGGGTTGTTGTCTCTTTGGCACATTCCCCATTTCCATTCTCAATTTTATTATCTCATCAGATGGATACAAATGCAAATACTACACAGAGTGGACGTGGTCGAGTACTTGCACATTCCAACAACAAAAAGACACTTAGTTGATTCAGTTATCATTGATATGTTCATAAATATAAATTAACTGTTAAAAAAACTTTCAATTTATGAAAAAAAATAAGGCTTTTCTACCTCAGGAACAGATAACCTTAGCTGTATTTGGCAAAACTTTTAGGAATTTATGGTCTTCAATGCTCTTCAACGTCGTACTTTATTTGACCTTTAAAACATTTTTTGATTCGAGCTTCACTGATGAGTGTTGACAACTAACCGCGCGTCTGGCGTAAATATAAAATTTTAATCCCGGTATCTATGATGAGTTTATTAATACAGACCTGAGAGTACTCGCACTGAAAGCTAGTAAAAAGCAACTAAAACAAATAAAAAAATCATGCACTTTTTTTGTCTGTGTCGTAATTGTTAATTTTAGGCTTGCTCTGACAATTACGTTTTTGTTTACTTCCTATACATATCAAAGTCGTAAAATATCATTCAGCTATATTTGGACGGTAGACAAATACAATTTCAATAAATTGTATAATAGCTGTCAATTGTATGATACTAAGTCGAACTGTATCATTGTATGCAACATTTATCAAGATAATAAACCACAACACAATATTCTCGTGTATTGCTCTGATCAATCATCCAAAAAGTACTTGATATTAACCAAACACTGCTAATGACACAAAGAATCAATAACAGTATCCTTTTTATCTACAAATTCTATTAAATAAATAACGAATTTGATATTGATGGTTGCAATAACAAACTTGATGAATCTAGAATAGGAAATATAACATGCAACTAGGCCTATAAGGAAAGGATTGAAACATTTTAACCCAGCACAATTTAGCACCTGTCCAAAATCAGGAATCACTTGTCTTTGTCAGATTTTTGTGAATTCTAACTTTGGTTTATTTGAATATTCCGGATGTGGCGTCCATTTGGTTGAACAAGTAAACATTATTGTGTAGGTTCCAGCTGAAGCTGGGATTTTCTCGATGTGTTAAAGACCAATAAGCGACCTTTGGGGTTTTTCTGCTCTTTTGTCGTGTTGTGGACTCTTTTTGTCTCTATGTCACTTTCCATGTTTCCATCTCTATTCAAACTGATAAGAAAGCTTGTGACTATAGAGCTCATTTTTTTATATCAATGGCAAATAGATAATGCATGTTCAAAGATAAATCAAATTAATTCCGATATTACAAGCCTTTACTTTATAGGTTTCTTGCGTTCTATACAAATAATCTCATGCACTCTATTGTGTTTTGAACAGTCTGTCTTGTTTGTACAAAAGACAAAACCAAGAAACAAGTGTGATTTAACAAATCTGATAACATTTGATTCATAGATTTTTTCTTTCGTATAACCGATCATTTGGTGGTATCTTATTTGTAAGAAATCAAGTTTAAACGAATGACGACAACATAACACAATACATAAAAAAAATCCCTCAAAACTTTTGAAACTAAAAACCTAACTGAAAACTTGGGAATAAGCCCCAAAATTCCTGTTTTGCTAGGAGAAAACAGCGACCACCAGATGTAGCTACATTTTGTATACAAAGATATTAAAGGTTTCACCTAAATTACCATCAGCAGTTGTTCATAGAAATATCAAGTCACATATTTGAAAATAAATGGTTATTCCCTCGTCTGACTTTATTGTATCTATCAGAAACTTTATATCTAGAAAATACTTTTATACGTAATAAATATAATGGATTACATCAATAATAATCAATGTAATACATGTATTATTGTAAGATTGAAATGTTATTTTTCACAATATTCATGATGATAAACCTATTTATTACACAATGTCTTTATTCCTAAATCATGAACATTTGAACAGAACTCCTATGTTCATAGGAAAACTTACAATTTCTGCAATCCCTATCGCCAGTGTCTTACATAAAGGCAACAGTAGTATACCACTGTTCGAAACTCATAAATCGATTGAGAAAAATCAAATCCAGGTTACAAACTAAAACTGAGGGAAACGCATCAAATATAAAACAATAAACACAACAAACACACAACGTTAAAATGTAGCACACAAAGAAACGAACTATAATATAACAATGGCCATTTTCATGACTTGGTACAGGACATTTTAAGAAAAAAATGGTGGGTTGAAACTGGTTTTTTTGGCATGCCAAACCTCCCGCTTTAATGGCAATGTTAAATATAACATTAAAATGACAACATTACATTATTATTGATGCAAATGCAAACAATCATAAACCTTCGATATTCATATTCACACAAAACATTCTTCATCTGTAAAGCAAAGATATCATTTTCAAAACGTGAACACCAACCTGTATGAAGTCTTCTGTAAATAATTTGCTTAACTTTAGTAAACGAACAACTCAACGGGAATTAGTATACCCATTGAAATGTCATGTATGGGTTGCGTCATCATAGATCAAACAATATATAACGTGTTAAATAATACATCAGTAGATCACAAACTGATTGACAATTGCTGATATCTCTCAGATGATCAGATGATTGGAATAGTGTATCTCACACCACTGGGTCGATGACACTGCTGGTGGACGTTTCACCAGCCCAGTATTCAGCACTTGGTGTTGACATGATTATCAATTATATGGTCATTTTTATTAATTTCCTGTTTACAAAACTTATAATTTTTTGAAAAAACTTAGGATTTTCTTATCCCAGGAATAGATTACCTAAGCCTTATTTGGCATAACATTTTTGAATTTTGGGTCCTCAATGCTCTTTAACTTTGTACTTATAAAAAAGAAGATTTGGTATGATTGCCAATGAGACAACTATCCACAAAAGACCAAAATGACACAGACATTAACAACTATAGGTCACCGTATGGCCTTCAACAATGAGCAAAGCCCATACCGCATAGTCAGCTATAAAAAGCCCCGATAAGACAATGTAAAACAATTCAAACGAGAAAACTAACGGCCTCATTTATGTAAAAAAAAAATGAACGAAAAACAAATATGTAACACATAAACAAACGACAACCACTGAATTACAGGCTCTTGACTTGGGACAAGCACATACATAATGTGGCGGGGTACTTGTTTGGATTTCTAACTATTTTGGTCTGAGCGTCACTGATGAGTCTTATGTAGGCAAATGCGCGTCTGGCGTTTTCAATTATAATCCTATTACCTTTTATAACAAATTACTACTTTAGTTATAGTATAGTGATGCTTCTATAGTCAACTCGTGTCGTCCTTTACAAATCTTCATATTTACCTTCTTGTGGGGGAATATTGTATCTTGTTTTCATTTAAAAACTTCACCGGATTTAATGTGTTATTAGTAAATCAGATAAACAGATTATGTCCATATATAGGTTCCTAACTTATTTACTTCGTACCAGAAGCTTGTAAACAATAATTAATAAGCGTTAATCAAACTGTCATTGGAAACCTAGATAACCTTTAACAAAACATGTCCACTAGATGGGTTCATATATTCCTTTTATACATTGACTTATTTGTAAATGAAATTGCCACCGAAAGAAAACTTCAAGTGGTTGGAAAGAAAGGGTATTTTAAAAATGTAAGCGCAAACCTGTTTGCATACAATGTACAAAAACTTTTACAAAGGAAAAGAAGATTATTTTATTAAATGTTCCCAACACAATAGTACAAATGTATGTAATAGATATACTTTCATTATATTAAAGATCAATCGATATAGTCAGCCATAGATAATTGCAGATAAGTAATGTTCCAATATATCAGTATTACACAGATATATTTTTACCCCCCCCCTTTTCTTACAACAAATATGTCAAATTTGAAGTTAAGTCTTAATATCCTCTTATACAGATCAGGATGATACAGAAATACTAAGTCTCCATAGAGACACTACTTGCAGAAAGCCGCATTAAGCAATTATGGAATAGAAGTACAAATTAATGTATTCTAAATTCAATACTGATAGCGTGTAAAGTCAGGACGAGGCTGTGAATAATTGTTCCATATACAGCTTCAAAAGTAGAACTTTCCGGAAATTGTATGTCTAAATTTGACCCACAACTTTCTTAACCTTTAAAGTATCCATACATTAACACGAAACCGATAAATGTCAAAGCAATATTCTTCTTACAAAGCAATTAACAGAACTTATCTTCATGCTATCGCCTCTGTTTTTTCCTCAGAAATTTGCATTCAAGGGGACCAAGGTTGAGGTTTTAGTGGCATTTTTTGTTGTTGCAGAGTTCTGACAAAAAAAACATAAGAAACAATACGAAGGCATTTTTGGGAAAAGAAATTCCGATTGTGAAAAAAAATAACAAAACTACAGAACCTAAAGGTAAAAAAATAAAAGAGAAGTTCACTGACAAAATCAAACTTTATCAACCAAGGTAACTGATGGTTATAGCCAAAGTAAACAAAGTAACTGACGGTTGTAGCCAAAGTAAACAAGGTAACTGACGGTTGTAGCCAAAGTAAACAAAGTAACTGACGGTTGTAGCCAAAGTAAACAAAGTAACTGACGGTTGTAGCCAAAGTAAACAAAGTAACTGACGGTTGTAGCCAAAGTAAACAAAGTAACTGACGGTTGTAGCCAAAGTAAACAAAGTAACTGACGGTTGTAGCCAAAGTAAACAAAGTAACTGACGGTTGTAGCCAAAGTAAATGTATGAAGAAGCGAGTTTATCATTGATGATGAATAAAATGTAACTGTTTCTAATCAGGTTGATATGATGGTTATTTTAAACTGTTATTGTCATTTCATTGTTTGCACTATCGACACATTTTTGTCATGCAAACTAACAACCCGCTTATCTAAATATGAAAGGGTCAACATTCAAGAGAAAACAGAGAGAAGCATAGAAGGTTAGTATTATGAAACAAAACAGTAAAATCGCCTTTTAAAAATATTGAATCTACAATATCAAATCAATGAAAATTAACCTGAACGTTTGTCAATCATATATTCCTAATCAAATAAAACTGATATCTGAAAGCTATAACATAATGTATAATATAAAAGACAAATTATACAAATTAGATAAACAATAGATACTCGTGATCAGATACAGTACTAATTGAATTAGTTTCTGTAATGACATCATCTCATTGATTACTTCATATCAAAATCCGTTAACAGACCTTGTAGGATATAATAAACTGTGTCATGCTCCTTAGACAGAATGTGAATAGTGGAAAATTGTTCTTCTAATATTATGAGTCGAATGTTAAATTGATAAAAACAAGAGGGGTCCATGGGTCACCGTCCACAATTTCAGACATTCATTTTAAAAACATATGACTATACTTAAAAAGTAAAATCACAAAAATACTGAACTTAGAGGAAAATCAATTCGGAAAGTCCATAATAACATGGTAAAATCAAATAACAAAACGCATCAAAAACGAATGGACAAGAACTGTCATATTCCTGACTTGGTACAGGCATTTTCAAATGTAGACAATGGTGGATTTAACCTGGTTTTATAGCGCTAACCCTCTCACTTGGATAAAAGAGGGACGAAAAATACGCGAGGGACTCATAAATTGAAAATAAACTGACAACGCCATGGCTAAAAATAAATAAGACAAACAATAGTACACATGACACAAAATAGAAAATATAAGAATAAGCAACACGAAACCCACCAAAAACTAGGGGTTATCTCAGGTGCTCTGGAAGGGTAAGCAGATCCTGCTACATATGTGGCACCCGTCATGTTGATTATCTGATTACAAATCCGGTAAATAGTCTTATTCGGGAGGTCACATTCATAAAAGGGAAGGGGATTGTAGCTACGACGTAAGGAACATATCCGATATCATTTATGAAACGGTTATTCCATAACGGTCAACCAGCTCGTGATGGCGTTCGTAAAATTTACGAAGGGATGATTTCAACTTCACCATTTGTAAATCTTGATTTAATAGATTCTTGTGAGCAGCAAACCTCTATCAAGAAAATCATGATAGGAAATGCAAGCACGGGAGTATCGTATCAATTGGGAGATTTATACCCGTATGCAGGTGCTGTTGGAATATTGCTACTTAGAAATGGAAAGTTCACAATTGGAATTTTGTTTTCAACCGACCCTCATTGTCAATTTCTAGATGTAAGTCAAGATATGATGCCGACTTAACTGTACCTGTAGTATTCTTTATCTCTAGCTCGATTGAATAGATGCGTTCAACATAGTCACCAAATTTTGAATTATTTAGCGAAAAGTAGAGTTGAAGGATATTGCTAACTTCTTATCTTTCGTAAGAAGTTCCTGTATGAAGTCAGCCTCATAATAATAAAGAAACAAGTCGACAAGAAGATGAGCACAATTTGTTCTCATTGGAATGCCGACAGTGTGTTGAAAAACACGTTTTTCGAACGTAACAAATATGTTGTCAATCAAGTATCTTTATAATGTCAGTTTCAGAGAATTTTTGTTTGAACCATAGTGATCCTTTACAAAGAAGGATTTATGGATTTTGGAATGTGGAATACTTGTGTAAAGTGTAGAAAAGTCAAATGTTTTAATACTATTACAAGATGAAAGAGAGTTAGATTGTATGTACTCTAAAAGATCTTTGTAATTTTTAAGTATCCACATCTGATTCACGCCACCTCTAGAATAGGCAGTTTCACAATAACTTTGAAGCCCTTCTTGGATTGCTGATGAAATAGATGTTAATCATTTAGAAAGAGCTTTCGTGGAGCACTTGGAAGACCCAGCAATATACCGTTGTTTGTAAGGACACTTATGTAGTTTAGGTATCCAATACAGTGATGGAAGATTCTTTTCTTCATCTTTGATTGAAATTCCAAAGGAACATATAACAGACCGATCATTATCCAGGATGTCCTCTTCGGTAAGTGTCGTGAGGGTACATGTTGAGTTTCCAAGTGAATTGTCAATACCTATTTCTTTTATCAAGCAGTTAATGTAATGAGTTTTACACACACAAACGATGTTGTTTGGGCGTTATCTAGGGGGAGAACAACATATTTGTCATGGAGGTAGGATAAGCGTTTGCAAAATATTTGGGTCTTTAAAGATTGACGTAGCATGGGCATTGATAGACCCATTCAGTTTATTAATTCTGATTTGTATCAACGACCTTACTGCCCTAATCCATTTTGAAAGAGTGTCTACGTCTTCCTTCTCGCGCTTGGCCCATTGCCTGGCATAATCTTCGACTGAATCCATCAAAATTGTAAAGTTGTATTTCCAATTGATGGATTTAGGCTCACGATATATCGGACCTTTTGATAACACATTTCGTAGGGAAGTGTTAGTAACAATTTTGAGGTCACCGGTAATAACATGGCTAGCCGGATTATATGTGAATTTGAAACTAGCACAAGTGCAATCAGGAGGTTTAGACTTGAAGTCGTCAATATTGAGATCTTGCAAGACCTGTTTGTAATTGAAAATTTTAGTTGCAATAGGTTTAGTATAGGTATAAGAAATGATTGGTACAGACTGATCTTTGAAATAAGGAAGTGATTTCGATTGAACTAATTTATGATAAAGGATATTGCCTAAGTTGACGCCATCGAGACCTTTGTTGGCAAAGGAAAGATTAAAGAAAGATCTTTTCTATTTTTTATCTTTTCCAATGCGAACTGGCTTGAAAAGTCTGTGACTTGCATTATCCGAAATTATAGATGTAAATAGATATAGGAAGATGTAATATGAGTGTCAATGAGACAACTCTCCAGTTTGTATTGGTATGAACGAGGGTTTGTAACAGTGGTTTCCAAACATAGATGGAACAGAGAATGAAGTTAAGAAAGGGGTAATGAATATAGTTTCGTGCGAATGTGATGAATATCTAGCGGCTTTTGTATAAAAGAGGGACGAAGGATACCAAAGGGACAGGCAAACTCATAAATGGAAATAAACTGACAACGCCATGGCTAAAAATGACAAACAGACAAACAATAGTACACATGACACAACATAGAAAACTAAAGAATAAACAACACGAACCCCACCAAAAACTAGGGGTGATCTCAGGTGCTCTGGAAGGGTAAGCAGATCCTGCCGTGGTGCATATAAATGGCAGCAAGTCATTAATTGAGACATCGTGCAGAGTAGGTGATGTATAATGACGATGAATATGACTGCGTCTACGTCGAGGAGAGGAGTTGAAAATATTCATCACATTCACCGAGCTACACGAAGGACTAGATAGAATACCTATACCATCAATTTTGTCATTGCAACCATGCATATGGTGTCGCAGTTCCCAATTGTCTAATCCAGAAGTCCGCTTTTGTCTACGGAGAGGCGTTGCAAGATAGGATTGTTAGAGCTATGATATATTTTTCGATAATGCGAACTGTCATAGAAAAGATGGAATGATCGGACTGATTAAAATGCTGATAAAGAATGTCGTTTGCATGAGGTTAATGTCTGATCTATTACCGCACATACGATTGTTTAGCCTTCTTTTCGTTTCACCGACGTATACCAATCAGCAAATGTTGCACTATAATCCGTAGACGACATTAATCGATTTACAATTCAGCATCGGAACTTCTGGTAAAATATGACTTCTTGGTGAAATTTCTAGTGAATTCAGCATCTGTTATTGTAATTTGTGTATCTTAATATTTATTTTTTTAAAGAGATTTTTCTAAAAAGAGGTCGACTTTTGTCAGTATTTTTGCTATAAACGCATGGAAATGTACTCCTTCTATAGAGAGAAATGAATATGAGAAAATAAAGCAAAGTAAACGAACATTTTACCTACTATTGGAGAACTGTTCAGATTACAATCGCTTTAAAATTGGGATCCGAGTAAGAAAACTACATATTTGTCACATGGGTTTCATATCCTTTAGACAATCATTCTTCAGAATAAAGATTGATTTATTAGATAAATTTGAACAATAGTAGATAATTCAAACTATTCTTAATTGTTTTGGTCAGAATCAGTACAGATTACAAAGCAAAAGAACTATTCGGGTATACTATGCGCTATCTTCATTTTGATTTATAAGCTTATTTCGATTCAACCAATCCTAAACCAATGTTGTTTTTTTTTTTGTTTCTACATTTCAATAACTTTGACAAACACTGGAAAGCAAATTAACACTGAGTCTTACTCTTTAGAACCGTCAACAAATAGCATAATATTGCTGAAAAAGGCGTTGAACGTGCACCAATCAATCAATCAATCCATCTGACTCATCAGATTGATGCATTCTGGGTATAACTTTTACTGTTCCGTTTTATAATGAATGATAAATATTATCTTAAAACGTTAAGTGCATTCAATTTTTACTTCGAATTAATAATGATTAATATATTGCAACTTATCGATTACGCCCTTATCCAGTGTAGTTACAGTATATCACGACAAAGTGTCCAATTCCAAAGGTACATGTGTTTGATAATCTAGCTAAGTCAGTCGACAAAGTGTCCAATTCCAAAGGTACATGTGTTTGATAATCTAGCTAAGTCAGTCGACAAAGTGTCCAATTCCAAAGGTACATGTGTTTGATAATCTAGCTAAGTCAGTATTCATGTGCATTCTTCGTATCATTCGTGTGACCTAGTACAGTAGAGTAAGCTCAAATTCGTGCACTTTCATTTTTAATTCTTATGCTATTACGCCACCGTAAAAACTAATTGTTCGATGACGTTGTTTACGCCTATTGACCACGGGAAAAAAATCAGTTCGAGATTTGTGTATCATCTTAAATGGCTAACAAGAAATATAAATTTTAGAAAATCATTAATATATGAATATCGTAATATAGAACTCAAATGTCTATATGAATACAAAGGAAAGAAAAAAATGTTGATATCATTGAACAGTGATTTAACAACAACGAAAAAAATAACTAGAAGACATGCATAGACATAAATTATGGTCAGTTTCGATAATAACGTTAACATTGATATGTTTATGACGTCAGAGTGATATAGCGTATAACAATTGTGTACTAAAATGACCAAACTATATTACCATATTCATAAAATTGAGAATGGAAATGGGGAATGTGTCAAAGAGACAACAACCCGACCAAATAAAAAACAACAGCAGAGGGTCACCAACAGGTCTTCAATGTAACGAGAAATTCCCGCACCCGGAGGCGTCCTTCAGCTGGCCCCTAAACAAATATATACTAGTCCAGTGATAATGAACGCCATACTAATTTCCAAATTGTACACAAGAAACTAAAATTAAAATAATACAAGACTAACAAAGGCCAGAGGCTGCTGACTTGGGACAGGCGCAAAAATGCGGCGGGGTTAAACATGTTTGTGAGATCTCAACCCTCCCCCTATACCTCTAACCAATGTAGTAAAGTAAACGCATAACAATACGCACATTAAAATTCAGTTCAAGAGAAATCCGAGTCTGATGTCAGAAGATGTAACCAGAGAAAATAAACAAAATGACAATAATACATAAATAACAACAGACTACTAGCAGTTAACTGACATGCCAGCTCCAGACTTCAATTAAACTGACTGAAAGATTATGATTTCATCATATGAACATCAGGCACAATCCGTCCCGTTAGGGGTTTAGTATCATACCATCATAACATATATGAGAAGAACATAACCCGTGTCATGCCAACAACTGTTTTTAGAATAAATGTGTTTAGTTCATGTATACATTAAATAACCCTATGTAAATGATAGAAATGTTCTTTTTACTTATTGTGGAATTTGTATGCCTAAATAATGGTTCCCGACTTTTGGTTATGGTAATACGTAGTAATGAAAGTCTTTAAGATCGTTTTAATTTCTGTAACACAGTTTTTCTTCAGGAAATTGGATGGAAGAAGATTTGTAAGAGATTCTATGTTTTGCTATACTTTTTTATGACAATTACATTAATTTAAGCAGAATCAGATTTTTTTTCTTTATTTCAGAACATGATTTTTTAATTATCTGAGAATAATTTCTTGATAAATTAATGACGATGTGATGTATAAAGTCAATAATTTTGTTGGCCTATCCGCCTCAATTTTATATTGCTTTAAAATTAGAACTATTTAGAGCTAAGGAAATGATACCAATATAGACTTAAGACGTAAATCACGGAATACTTTAAACGCGAAAAGTAAACTTCTGCAGGTAAAAGTAAATAGTTGCTGCGTCATTAAAACCGTGTATTAATATTATCTTATAGGAAGTCAATACAATCAATAACCGACAATTACAACTGACTCAGTTTTCCTGTTGTTCTTGCTAAAAGAGTAATCAAAATATCTTTATTACACTTAAAATGATCAGTATGGACATGAAAGTTATCGACTAAATTCAAACATTTATTTTTGTAAGACATCGACATGAATTAAATATTCTACCTTTACACAATAATATGAGAACAGTATTCCATTGATAATATATTATTTTTTTTGTAATTAACCAAATGTATCTAAAAAAGTCACTGTTCAATGTCACGGGTTTACTGGATAATATACGTCCTACAGTGGATTATGTAAGATGAAAAACAGGCCCAGGTACCTCATAAATTATGACAAAGTATTTCAAATGCGAACGTACGGTGAACATTGCTTTAAAATCCCAACATTATGGCATAGGACTAGATTGGAGAGTCCTAACAGCAGTTATCAAGGATATAGTTAACTTTGTTTAGGAGGAACCATCTGACGAGGCTAGGATTCCTCTTTGATTCAGGTCTAGAAAGTATGACATGGCAATGTATCTGCACTTTTACTGAAGCCTGATTAGAAACGAATGCAGAATATACATACATATATATATATATATATATATATATATATGTATGTGTGTACTTCTCCTATGTCAAAACATTACTTCTAGATGGCTTATGTTTGTAGCAGGAAAGACCATCTTCTACCTTCATAATCTTAGTATCTTTAATGAGTTTTTACTGACTGACATTGAAGGCAATAACACCACTGCCATTTAAGCGAGAAGTTTGGCTAGCCATTAAGGAGGCTCGAGGGTATAAAAACTTCAGAATTTATTTTTTTTTCATTACAAATTTTATTTATTACTTTATTAGTGCTTACTTTATCATATTGTACAAAAAACTATTCAAATAAATCAATTCGTGTTGGCCCAAGATGACTTTTAAAATGTATGTTTCATTGAAAAAAGCTCCAAATTATCTCCCTTTGGTGCAAAAATGCCATGTTTTGGCATTAAAATTGAAATATCTTATTTAAATCATCGGTGACCTATATTTTTTATTATTATTTAAGGAATTACTGTAATATTTTTTCTGTCTATGAAGAAATAACATAAAAAAAATGTGTGCACACTGACTAACGCGCGTAGAGGGTTATTTAACAGTGTGCACCACATTTTTTATGTTATTTGGAATAGACAGAAAAAATAATACAGTCATTTCTTATAATTTAATTCTTAATTCCATTTTAAACCGTAGAAAACCATGAAAAAACGTTGATGACGTCACGGTCGCGTGATTAAGTTAAGTTCATGGACTGATAACAAAATAACGTTAGCCAATCAGAAGACGCGTTACATCCAAAATTAAATTATTTTCAAATAAGCTGTATTTAAACTAAACTATTGTAAGATTTTTGTTCTTTTTTTATTTCGATATTACCTCTTTTTCTCCTATTAGTTCAACAGAAAAAAAGTTCTCTTACAAAAATGTATACTTCTTTCGAAGGCAGATTGTGAGCGTAAATGAACGGCGACCCCATTTTTTTATTTGATTTTTCTATTAAGTATGAGATAAAGTTCATTTATAGAAAAATATAGCGGAATCCTATATTTAGAAGAAAAAAAAATGATTTAGACCAGCGAGCCCCCTTAAACTAGGTTCAGCCCACCATTTATTTGTAAGAATGTGTTGGGTTATGATATACTTCTTTATCTTTTGACATCAAATGGAGAATGCAGTCTTGAGAATACAAGAATTAAGAATTTAAATCGCAAGAACTTCCATGAAGTATTTGCGTCATGCCACAACCATATTTAATTTGTTTAATCCTATTAAGTATTGTTTTACGTTTGTTTAACATTATCTGTTTTGTTTGTTTCCTGAAGAATTTATGTTTGGATGTTTTAATCAGTTCAATGCCTTTTTCATTTTCTAATTCAATTGTTTACAAAATGAATAAGCGATATAAATCAATTAAATTACAGTTGCATAGTTTGTAACAATAAAGAAGTCATAAGTGTAATGGATTTTCTCCAGAGTTCGCATTGTTGTTAAATAATTTGTCTTGTATCGCTGTTTATAATTGTATGTTTTATTGTCTTTTTATCAATGTTTTTATTTTCGTCCCATACTAATCCTAAACAATTATTTTCTTATTCTATATTTTTTTAATCAACTTGGCTATACAAAGACACAACGTGTTTAAAAAGAACATAGCTGTTCAAAACCAGCTCAATTCCTTGTTCAATAAGTTCATGTTTTTTCTTACGAAATAAATATTTGAGGTACATGTACATGTACTAAACAAAACTGTCTATCAAATTTCTTTACATCGCGTACAAGGTATTATATAATTTAGATGCGCAAAAAAGGATTGTAATACAACTGGGAGTTTAATTAACTAGAAACATGATAAAACCGGGTTTAAACTAACCATTTTCGTCAGAAAATGACTCTGTCAAATCCGGAATTTGACATTTTTTGGTCTAACTTGTTCTGTTGGATGAAAAGTTTTGATTTTTGTTTTTTTTAAGAGACTATGAAATATCTACAAGAGACATCAGAAAATGACAAATATCATCAACGTATGGTTTTGTTCAGAAAGCAGATTGATATAACTGCCATTAATTGTCAACCATTTATAATATATGAATATCTAAAAACAGATAAGCCGACGTTTTATTTTACTCTAGAGGGAACCAAAAGTTCAATATTTATGTGATATTAATTCAATGAATGGTAACATATGTTTACTTTCATCAAATTAAAAGTAGGCTGATTAATGTAGTAACAAGTGACAGAAGAGCTTACTGGTCTTCCATTGGATCAATCGGAAAAAGATAGTAATAATTAGAAAGTGCTCTCAAGGTTCGTTGATAATATATCACACATATCATTCCATTACAAAATTCGCTATCCATGCAAGATTCAAAAGAAATGTTTTGCTCGTTTTTACATGATAAGTAACTAGGTCATCACATGTTTCCAAAGCATTACAGGAAAACATAGTCAACAAGAATGTTGCCATAATTCAACCCAGAGGTTTTCTCAGAGGCAGATTTTAAAATGAAAGTCAAGATATTATTTTTAAAATCACAAAAACACAAAATTTTGGGAACCTTTCTGATAAGACAGCTAAAATTAAAAGCCAATATTATGAAACGGGAAGATTCGCCTTTTTGCAGGGGCGCATTTTCTCTTTGTTTCTCTTCCTTCCACGCACATCCACTGTATTCATTATATGTACTCCTTATTTCCGGGAAATGTGTGTATACATGTGACATTTTATCACATATATATTTTATTATATATTGTACTGATGCATTTAGAATGAAATTCAAAACAGTGTGGCTGTGGCCATTGATTGACACATTAAAGTCATCCATTGACTGGGACAATTTACGTGAACGTTTGTCTATAACGACCACTGTTCACGACGTACCTACGATAGACATTTAAACAGTGGGGTCATCAAAGGTTTCTTAACGCCTTTAATTATGAAATAATTCGAAAAATTAATCAGGAATAACCTTTATGTTTTGATTTATACAATTGATATAAATCAAAACATCGTGTTATTCCTGATTAATTTTTCAAAATACTTTATTAAGGTGTTGAGGACCTTTGGTGACCCCATAGTTAAAGTGTCTTTAAAAAGTACACAGTGAGCAATGGTCGTTACATACAAACGTTAACCTAAATTGTCCCAGTCAATGGATGAATTTAATGTGTCAATCAATGGCCACAGCCACACTGTTTTGAATTTCATTCTATTTCAATGATACAAATGTATCATTCGTTTAACATTAACTGTTTGAACATGTTGAAACAACATTGTAAATATTGCAAAGGCAGTAATAAAAAAAAAAAATCAAACAAAACAGCAGTGTTTTCACCTTCTCTAAAAATAGCTCAAAGTCAATAGATAGAGATTTCACAAAAGGTGAATACGATCGATTCTTATAAGCATGCAATGTACTGAGAAGATAATTACTCTTAAAGCAAATTATTGATGTTTATTGAAATTCTCAAATATCCTTCGTGCTTCTTTATAATACTAGTCGATCATGGTATTACCTTGGTTTATTCATAGTTAACAACTAAAGGTATCCTTAACTGATCTGAAGTATTGATGGTGTTTATCAAAGTTTTACTGGTATTGGAAATAGTTTACAAGTAATAATAACTAAATGTATTTGACATTTCATGAAATTAAACATATACTATCTTTAATTAAAAGACAAGGTTATAAAACGGGAAAATTCACCTTCTGGTGTTTGCTCGTGTTTTATTTTCTATAATTACTGATGTTTATTGAAATTCTTTAATATTCTTCATGATTCTATATAATACTGCTAGATCATGGTATATTAACCTTGGCTCATACGAAAGCTGTCCTTGATATGTTGTATTAATGACGTATTCAAAAGTTTTACTGGTATTGAAAATGGCTTTGCTTACAAGTAATAAGGATTTTACGTAGTTGTGCATGAAAATTAACAAGTTATTATTTATATTTCTTTTTAGGAGATTGTAATTCGGTAATTATTTAGTCAAAGTCAATCAACAATTTTGCTTTTATGCTTTTATGCAAATGATTTGAACAGCAATGTCAACACACGAATTGTATAGCAACGGATTGTTTGTGTTTGAGCTTTCGATTTTCTCATTTAATTAGGAACTTACCTTTTTGAATTATCTCGCAGTATTTTTGTGATTTTACTTTTTTGTATGCAAATCATGTTTTAAATGACTATCTAAAAATGAGCAACAGTAGTATACGGCTGTTCAACAGCTTGTTCAAAAGCGAGATATATCATTTGAAGATATATAATGTTAAGTCTGGAAATACATTGTGTGACACTATAATTATCATGATGAAGCGAGAACACTGTTCGCTGCCATTCAATAATGTCCAAGAATACGGTAATATTTAAACTACATTCATCAACTTGTCTTCTAAATACCTTTGCCTCTGTACCAACATTTAATTCCAAACACGAAATTATGTGAGGTGATTGGGTAAAAGATTACACGAAGGCTTATTAACAAAGAAGTGCTGAAATGTATGAGTTATGTGTACGTTCAAAAACTTTTGCTCCCTTCTCTTTAAATATCTTGTATAGGTAGAACATGTCCTCTGTAATGTAATGATATATAATCTTTTAATAGAGTGTTACGGTTTTTGTATTTTTGTGGGTAGCGGTAAAACCATTTGCATTCCTCTAAAGTTGTAGTTTCTTTTCAATAATGAAGAAAACAAAGAGTAAACAGTTTTTGTGAGCATGAACTCAACACTTCGTGCACAATATAATCCAGTGCCCATGACACTTGGTTTTGTAATAATGTATACGTATGTTCGAGACCTAATGCAGAGTAGTTTGGGATAATCAAAACCAAAATTTACAATATAAAATAGTCAATTAATTTAAAGGTAATTTCAAATACAGTCTTGGACTACAAAATGGTATGAGCCACCTTAATGGGATTCAAATCCATTAAAAATGAGAGCGATTTACCTCGTTGTATTTTGTAGTAAAACTTTAATTCAAAACATGTTTCAACTATAACAACAGCAGTTCACTGTGTGCAATGCCAACCGATGTAAAAGTCATATCAATGTTTGATTCAAAGTATGAATTCGAATGATTCAAGAATTGAATTTCGTTATTGTGTGAATACTCAGATATATGTTATACTTTAATGCATATCTGATCAAATAGTTTCAATAATCTAGGCTGATATGCATTAAACTACTTTTATTAGTTAGTATAGTCAATCGAAATACTAACTTATCATAGAACATGCAAAAACGTCCGTCCATTCGGAATTAATCTTAACTGCAGTAATGTTATGCATATCATGACATAAAATATCAGCCCAGATCCTTGTTTTTGATGTATAACATAATAATACATATATCGCCTTATCAAAAGTGTAAAACAAACAATTAACAATGGTTGGGCCCGATGACATGTATTAGTATTTATTGTGAGTTTTAGTCTAGACGCCATTTAATTAACCGTCGAGGTGACCTCCAAAGACTGCCGACTGTCATATAACCCACCGCAAAAGAGGCGATAAATACCGAAGGATTATCAACGAATATAGATTAAAATAGACTTAAATATAAACCAAACTCGTGCAGTTGGATTTTCTAAGGTCTGTTTGATTTCATATCAATGCTAAAAATTATATGTCAATCATCGTTCTGATCTGTAAGGGAATGACTTTTTTGAGGATCGAATCCGTCAATCAAATAGTTTATCCTTGTTTCATTTTCATTGCTTTATTTTAATAACTGATTATGCCTGAGACATGCGTAACTCATCTCTAGCTGAGGTTTTAAATTGAAGGTCACATGAATATGGATTCAATGAGGTCGAAATGTTCATTTGCAAGAGAATAGTTCAAAACTGAAAAAATCTGGATGTGAAAAGCGAAATATCGCTTATAAGCCGGACTTCTTGTTGTCTCAATCTATTGATGACTTTCGAACAGCGGTATACTACTGTTGCCTTTATTTAACTATTTCACTTTCATAAATTACAGAACAAAACAAAAGAAAAATAATATCTTGTAGCTAATGCTATTTCGAAAAGGCATGTCAACCTCACTTGAATGGAAAAAAACCTTTGTCTGTATTTTGATATGTATAAAAACAACTGTTTAGAAGATATGACAAGTACAGATACATGATTCGATTGATAACGTTTTGCCATTAAAGTGAAGAAATGTCATTTGGGATCTCAAATTCGACCAGTAATGTTTTATTTAAACAAAGTGTTTCTGAAAAGAGAATATGATAACACCTTTACTGATGCAATCTCCGTAGCAATATATTACATAATTCATATGGTCAACCTGTAAATTAATCAATCTTTTTTACAAAAAATCTTACAACACACGTTTTAACTTGTTAAATAATTAGAAAACCCCGACATAAAATACAAAAATAAAAACTAATAAATATGAAATGAGAAACTAAGACTCTCCTTTTTTGGTAACACAAGAACTACTTTTTGCCGACAAGGCAATGTATTTCTCACACCTCTAATATGACAAATATACTCTTTTTCATTGTACTTGACAGCGCTTTGCTGTAGTAATTAATCAACGAAGTAATATCATTTTACTTATTAGGACAAATGGGATTGATATAGACTAGAAAAAGTAAGAATTCTATTGATTCTGATGGACCTGTCAATGGTATAAGTGTTCCCAAGGTACAACATTGATATTCACTTAAAAGCTTTTACATTCTTAATGACAAATAAACAACAATATCCTATTCATATTGGACTTTTATGTATTCTTATAATATTGATGGATTAACCAATGTTTGGCGGAGAGAGTCATATCGAGAAGGAAAAAAAAAGAAAATCAAGGCTAAATATAATCAGATTAGAACAAGGCGTTATTCATATCGTATGTATTATCAGCCCTAGGTTCAATATCAACACAAGAGCCACATGGCTCGAGGGCTTTTATTGACCGAGGGCTGATAATACATTCGATACGAAAAATTACATGTTATGATTTTTTATCATATGCTTCAACAATGGAGAAAAATAACAGATTACTGTGTTGATACTTTTACGTGATTCTCAAATAGACGTTCAAAGAGTGAAAAGTTCACGGACGTCAGACCCAAAGTGTAGTACATTCGAAAAGAAATCTTTCTATCATATGCCTCAAAAGAGAAGAAACACAGCAGTATGATATATTCTAATATGGACGCAGAAAATAATTCATCAATATACATAATGAACACTTTTTGAAAAATTCCAATTTTTAAAGTAACTTTCTAAATTATGTTTGAAAATTTAAAAAAATTCATTTATTTTATTATTTATTTGTTGTTGTATTTTTTTAATTTTTTTTTTTTTTATTTCAAACAATATGCTTTCCAGTATCTAAATAATTATTTTGTACCCTACTTTGTAATGTTTTTCACTGAAAACGTACTATTGAGGTTTATTTTCTGGAATTTGCCGAGCATCATTGGAATAACGATGCGAAAACGTTACGGAAAGGCATGTGATAAAATTCTAAGCATGTGATAAACATTTTATTTTAGCCCGTTAGGCACCAATTTGAAAGAATGGAATTTATGTAAATTTAATGCTATTATCATACGGTAAAAATCATATGTTATTTAGTCAAAGTATATGATAATCAAAAATATCAACCAACTAGGAAGATTTTGTTTTAGAGACCCATATTAACAGAATTGTCTTGCAAAAGGGATGGAGTTAGAAATCGTCTACATGTTACATGTGATAACTGGAGATGTTCGTGTGGATTTTATAGCTGCATACAAAGTTATGTAGCATTTCTTTATGATATTTCTGTAGAAGTTGATACATTGTACATGACAACTTTTTGTTCATGCCAACGTAGTTAGATGTTAAATAAAAGTGTTTTTTTTTCTGCTTCTTCATTACTTGTCTTTATCAACTGTATTGACATATGATACAAACAATTAACAAAGTTTACATATGTATAAAATGAATGATATATATACGAATATTTAGAAAAGGGCGAATAACTATGCAAAAAAGCTGCTTTATTCTGTTTATAAAAAAACATCTTTCAATTAGATTGTAGTTCACGCATTTCAGAAAAAATCATTGAGATGGTAAAAAAAAAGTTGAAGAGCTAAACGCTAGCTGCATGTAACTTTGAATTTGACGTTCCAGTCAGGATCTATCAAATAAGAGATCTTACATTATGTAGCTAGTTATTATTGCTCCTTCATCGTTTACTCTAATACATAAAAAAGAAAAAGATGAAAGATTGCGAAGGGTTGGAGTAAGAAAGAATGTATTTAGGGGAATTTTATGTTTGTGTCTGCACAATGTTTGAAAAAGAGGGACGAAAGATACCAGAGGGATAGTCAAACTCATAAATTGAAAATAAACTGAAAACGCCTGGCTAAAAATGAAAGAGGACAAACAGACAAACAATATAACACATGACACAACAAAGAAAACTAAAGAATAAGCAACAGGAACCCCACTTAAAACTATTGGTGATCTCAGGTGCTCCGGAAGGGTACGCAGATCCTGCTCCACATGTGGCACTCGTCGTGTTGCTTATTTTATAATAAATCCGGTAAATAGTCTTATTCGGTAAGTCACATTCATGAAAGGGAAGGGGATTGTAGTTACGACGTAAGGAACATATCCGATATCACAGGTGCAGCGAGCGAATTTGCAAGTTTACATGAACTAAAAAACTATCATGACGAAATTCAACATTAATTGAATTCTATCTTTCCATCTATCCGACGAAAAACTTTCATCAAACATTAACTGTGAAGGAAATCGGTTAGAGATAGATATGATATTTCTTTTATAAACGTAGCATTCAATTTACAGGGATTCTAAAATAGAAATTGAGTAGACGCAGGGGATACATATGTTCACCAATCATACAGGATTCAATACTTTAAATGCCATACATGCTTTTGAGAATAGTAATTTTAAAGGATAACATATATGATTTTAACAACTTTAAAATAAATTCAGGATATATAGCTTTATAGTAAACACAAGTCATGATAATATCTAATAACATGTTTTTGAATTGCACAGATAGATTTGTTCTTATTATACTTTTAATGCTTAACATCAAGCAGCTTAACGTGGTGAGATAAATATTGCAAGTTAATCTTAGATTGTCGTTACATTTTGTTTTTAGCTGACTCTAGGTATGGGTTTTATGAATTGATGAAGGCCATTAGGTTACTTAGAATTGCTTACAAACACGTTATTTGGACTTTCATGGATTGTTGTATCATTTTCAATCATCTTCTTGTTTTCTTATTTAGATATTAACTTACATGTAAGTAAACCAAGCATGTCGTGTTTTTTTTTCACACATCACCTTATAAAAGAATTCAATCAAGACTTACCATAGTTACGATATATCTCGTGGCATAAGTTTGACCATTGAAATAAATACTCTTGTTTAATTAAAAAAAAATATTGCATTTGCATGCCAGGGTTATGTTTACTTCAGCAGCATGTTTAAAACGACAGAGTCTTTTTTGGAAATATTATACTGGTAACTGACTAAATGTTTGGTGTCATGACAAATAGTTTAGACCAATTGTTAATTCACAGATATCTTCTTTCGTTTGTAAGATGTTCATTGATTTGAAATATATGTGTTGACAAAGATATTTAAACTGTATTGAAGTTTGATAACTTTTATAACTACTGTTAATAGTTATCAAAGGTACCAGGATTATAATTCAGTACGCAGACGCGCGTTTCGACTAAATAAGACTCATCAGTGACGCTCATATCAAAATATTAATATATCCAAACGAGTACAAAATTGAAGAGCATTGAGATTCCAAAATTCCCAAAAAATATGCCAAATACGGCTAAGGTAATCTATGCCTGGGATAAAAAATCCTTATTTCTTTTGAAAAATTCATTTTTGTTGTAAACGGAAAATTTATAAAAATGGCCACATTATTGTCATTATTGTCATCATTTAATGTCTTATGATTTAAGTAGAAATCAAACAAACCATTCATGTTTACTGTCAACCATGAAGAATTTCACACATTTTCGCAAATAAATAAAGTTTTCTTTAATAAAACAATAAAACACTGAATGACTTACAGCAACATCAAACATCTTTGTAGTGATAAAAATTGCTGCTTGAAACTGCATCAAAAGGAAATCTCGACTAGCACGGTGTTTATGTCATGTATGATGTATCGGTTTTGAAATTAAAGATCTATATTTAGTAATGTTTTTGAACGACAGAACAGTCTTTGAAAATAATCTGGCTATAGCTTATTATCGAAGAATCTAATGACGTATGAGTATTTATCGAACACCTGATGCCGAGACTGTGTAAAGAACAATGTTGACTATTTTAATCAAAAACACCTTTGATAATATGAAAATAGAAAAGTTTATGGAAAATACACATATTCGAGAAATTTTCGAATGTGATTAAGGAAACGAAATTAAAATCATGTTCGTCAATATTTATTGTACTACAAATGCATAAAGGCTTTAAATCAAATGCTAATGACCATAGATCAATTATAATAAGTTATCACATAAGCAACATTTAGTATAATATGTGTGAAGAAAGCCTTTGACAAGGTTCTTGACTCATAAGACAGACACATACACATGTTGAATTACATTGTATTGTTTGTTTCTGCATTCATCATTATCTTACGACTGGATTATTATTAAGACATTCTAAAGCTAGTTTGACCCAGTGGCATATGTATGTGTCTGTCCAAGGCAGGGACTCGTCTTAATATTCCTTCCTGTTGGTTTTCCATTGCGAACTTGATGTACGTATCAGATATAAGGTATCCTTATTGAAATTCATTCACAACTTGTCTAGACGATTCATTATTTGTCACGGTAATAGTGATTGTCTATTGTTGAATGCCAAATAGTGATATGGTGGTTTCTATTTTTATCAATTTAAATTATTCACTGTTGTAACTTTTCCCAACATCAATTATTTGCATAATAGTGCTTTATAAATGACATTATTACAAAATATTTATGAGAGCTGCTGTCAGTTTTACATTATAGGTTTTCTACTTATTATATTAAATAGATTGTTTTAATGATAATATTGTTTTACTAAAAGGCAATGCTGTCATTGTGTACTCACTTCATAACACAAATTTTCAATTTCATTCTTAAATCTTCATTTATGATATAATGAAATAATCTGACTGTCAAAAAACAACAAAAATAAAAAAAAAAGAGATTGACTAAATATAACATAACAAAGGAATTTTACACTAATATGTCAAAAAAATTGCAAACGTCGTGGCTAAGAAAATAAAGGACAAACAGACAAACAGTAGTACATAAAACACAACATTAAAAATAAAGACTGAGCAACACAAAACCTATCAAAAACTGGGGGAGAGCAGGTGCTCCGGAAGGATAAGCAAATTCTGCTCCACAGGTGGCACTCTTGTGTTGCTCATGTTAGTACAAACCCAGTGATAGATTAAGTCAAACTCAATATGTTTCATTCGGGAAAAAGGATGGAATTGAAGTTACGACATTCGGAGGATATCCGCTATCATCTGTGAAATGGTTATTCAATTATGTAAATCTATTTGTGATAGCGTCCGTACGAAAAGATGATATCAACTTCACTATTCGGAAATCTTGGTGTAATAGCTTGCTGATCTGCAGTAAACCTCTGTCAAAGTAATTCTAATTAGATGATAGGAAATAGGAAATACAAGCCCTTGTATATCGTATCAACTTGGAAATATACCCATGATAACTCCGTAGACTGGCGCTGCTGGAATGTTGCTACATAGAAATAGAAAGTTGACAATTGTAAAGCTGCATTACGAAAAGTTTTGTTTTGTTTTCAATCGACCTCATTGTCAATTCCTACATGCAACTCAATATATGAGGCATGCAGTATTTGCAAATTGAAAGTTAATCGAAGCAATCGATCAATTATAAATGGACGATTCACTATTACAAAGCTAAAATGCGCCATTGAGGTGAGGAATATTAATTTCACTATCATTACAATATATTTTTTTTTGGAAGTTGGCAATATTTATTACTAGGCAGTTTTGACCTTTTTGCATAGTGGCGACAATTTAGGTCCAATTTTTCATAATTTATAACTCATTTTAGCATAGAAAACTTTGAAGCTCATTACTGAGTCTGAAGAAAGTGTCCGAGTCTAGGGAATCGTTAATAACATTGACACCTATATGTTAAAGAACATATTGTGTTCCCTTGTTTTCTTCTTATGATGATGTGTTTGGTTTTAGCTTTTATTCCGGATTTGTTTTTGCTTTATCGATTCATGACCATTGAAAATGGTAAACGTCTGTTGCCTTTGTTAAACGTAGGTTGGGGCCATATTATATCTCTAACCAACTTTGTGTTTTTATTTTCTTTGAATAATCTTGACAATCACTGATTTGTCTAAATAAAGCAATTAATTAATTTACGATTTGCAACGTAATTTCAAAAAGAGGTTAACCGTTAATCCACGGAAAAGAAAAAATTAAACCATGATAATTGCGTTTTACGCCACTCAATGTTAGAAGTTGCTAATAAAATTCCTGTTTTAAACGGCATTTATCTTTCTTTTAAAATCTTAACAAGATTTTAAAAAGGTTAATTTTGCGATAAGGAAACAAAATGAATGATTCCAGCACCACGTGGAAAATTCATTTCAATTTACACAGATTTGAATTGACAACTCGTGACATGCAATAAATTTTCATAATAGATAACCCTGGATGTAATTGTGAAAGAACAACATTAAAACGCCCATATGTACTTCGTCATAGTTTCCAAAATTGTTCAATTTGTTTAATTGAAATATAATCCATTTAATTATAATATTTTAATTATTAATCCTTAAAAACGTTAATATTATTGACATAAATACATGTAGCTCTAAAATAGCATACATCTTTCTAATTTTAATCTAATTAGGCACATCTTGAACGGTAGACATTTCGTAAATCACTGAGATGGTAGGACTATGCGATACTATGGGGATCAGGTTTAATTTGGGCTCTATCTACACGATGGTATACACAATATTGAGTTGTTATCTATGAATGAGTTACACGAGGCCAATTGCATTAGCGTTAACGACGTAATCGAACAATCGGTTCTGACTGACACATATTAACAGAAGTTTTGTGACATAAGTAATTTACAGGAATGAGCACGTAAGTCTTGTTTGGAAGAGGCGCGTTTTTGACGTAATGAATTTTAAACCTGATGCCTTTTGTTATCTATTACTCATGTGTTTCTATGCCTAATACGTTCTGCTATTTATTTGTATTGTAGTCCTGTATTATTATGTTGTCATTTTAATGTTATATTTAACAATGCCATCAAAGTGTGAGGTTTGGCATGCCACAAAACCAGGTTCAACCCACCATTTTTTTCTTTAAAAATGTCCTGTACCAAGTCAGGAAAATGGCCATTGTTATATCATAGTTCGTTTCTGTGTGTGTAACATTTTTACGTTGTGTTTCCGTTGTGTCGTTTGTTTTCTCCTATTTTTTAGTGTGAATTCACATTACTATAAGACGTGTCACGGTACTTTTCTATCCCAAATTCATGTATTTGGTTTTGATGTTATATTGGTTATTCTCATCGGATGTTGTCTAATGCTTAGTCCGTTGCTGTGTGTGTTACATTTTAATGTTGTGTCGTTGTTCTCCTCTAATATTTAATGCGTTTCCCTCAGTTTTAGTTTGTTACCCCGATTTTGTTTTTTGTCCATAGATTTATGAATTTTGAACAGCGGTATACTACTGTTGCCTTTATTTATATAGTTGTCTTTACACAGACGTACAGCTAATATAGGTCACTTTTTACATGTGAAGTATATCAATAGGGTGCTATTTCATCAAGTTTATATATCAGTCATGAATCGTACATATATTCTAGTTTACACTTTCATCTTCCGATAAGATGCCTGTCTATAATAGTCTAGTCTGCTTGAAGTTAATTTATATGAACGACCGCACGTGTTTTATGAAACATTTATCAGCACAAGCGAAATAATCTGTTGATTGTCACCGACTGTGTATATAATACGATTAAAAAAAAATATAGTGTATATAAAGTTTTGCATTTAGATATATATGTTTCGAAATTTTAAGTTCATGAAATATATTTAATGAATGCCAATTTGATAAAATTCACTGTTCTACAGTAGTCAATATACGCATGTGCAAACATTGTATTGGAGTTAGAGCATGAGTTTATTCATAAAACGACAGAATCACGTCATGTGTAATCCATGAGTAAATCCGAGCAATAAAGATTATATCATAACACCGAGTCTGACATAACATGATTTCTCTTGGGTCATTTTAATTTCAATATTTGAAAGGTAACGTTTGCTGTAAAGATATTAAGATATACACCACGTATAGGATGATAGGAAATATCGCAACGCGTGAGGTACGTCGACGGGGGTATTTTGTTCTGATGGATTTGAGACGATAACATTAGACAGTAGACATTATACATCGTTTCAATATATCAATCATTGGCCCTTGTTAGGCAAAACACAAAAACATCATAATACAATTATTGTTATGAATTATTAGTAAAATACACATTACATAAAACACAAAGTAATAAAATGATAATATGAGCAATGTAGGGTATAATTATGGTAAGAGGCATCAAGTGTAATGAGGCCAATTTAATATTAGAAGAATATGATATAAAGTTATTAATGAGAAAAAATAGTAAAAATAGAACCAGAAATATAGTAGACGTCAAGTGTAATAAGGCCAATTTAAAATTAGAAGAACATGATATAAAGTTATTAATGAGAAAAAAATATTAAAAATAGAACCAGAAATATAGTAGACGTTTCTCCTATGAAGACATTAATTTGTATCAGTGTAAACTGTAATTGTCGAGGAGACCTATCTTATTGCCCGAGATATACGAAGGTGGAATCTGACCGCTCTGAAGAAGGTATGTAGCTCTCTCGATATCTTTTGGGTATATTTATCGTTTGGTTGGTGTCATATCGACGTACTATACCTCGCATCTCTTTTTGTGTATTTCTTTTTATAATGTTGTGGCCATTGCTTTATAATAGTGTTTTTTGTGTGTGTTGCATTTTAATGTTGTGTTTCTGTTGTGTCGTGGTTTTCCTCTTTTATTTGATGTATTTCCCTTAGTTTTAGTTTGTAACCCGGATTTGGGTTTTTTTCTCAATCGATTTATGAATTTCAAACAGCGGTTTACTACTGTTGCCTTTATTTTTTGTAGTGTTGTAAATTGTTGATCTGGTGCATTCGTCGGACCAGACGGACGAAAGGGACGGACGAACGCACAGACCAGAAAACATAAATAACTAAAAGACTTGTAAATTGCGTCCGTCTGGTCCACTTCAGGTAAAAGTTTTTGGTCGAGGTAGTTTTTGATGAAGTTGAAGTCCAATCAACTTGAAACTTAGTACACATGTTCCCTATAATATCATCTTTCTAATTTAAATGTCAAATTAAAGATTTCCCCCATATTTATGGTCCACTGATCATAGAAAATGGTAGTGCGGATGGTGTATCCGTGTACTGGGGACAAATTATTGTTTGTATTGTTGATTTGGTGTCTCACTGACATTGACACAAAAATTCTTTATACTTTTAACAAAACATGTGACGGTATCTTTTTTTTTTTAATTATCACTATACTAAAGCGTAATGGTATAATTATAATATTTTAAGAATAATGTGTTTTGTATAATTCGTAATAGTAGTAATGGACGATTTGTTTTCCTCATTATTTGGATAATGGGAACCTCAATATAATATTTATAAATAACCATTAGCGTTTGTCTCTATTGGTGATATATTTAAATAAGCCAATTGCTGTTGATATTTATTCAAAGTTCACTCTAGATAGATTGTTTAATTAAGTGAAGTGCGCACGCTTATAGTCTTTGGATTAATCAAAGGAAAAAAAGAATAATGTCTTATTCATGAAAATCCTGCATAACTAAACAACAACACAATAACGTAATGTCTTGTTATATGATCAAAAAATACTTTCCAACTATTCTATTTTTTAAATATACGAAAAAATCTGTCAAAGATAGTTTTCTGCTTTTGATTGTAGTTTGCAAAATTCTTTACCCTCTCTTTTGAACTCAAAATCACCAATCGGAACAGTTCAACCCTTTGATACAGGACACCATTTGGACAACAATAAACTATAAGACGAAGAAAATTCCGCAACACTATTAACAAAACAAAAGTGAAGAGAGGGGTGAAGGATACAAAAGGGACATTCAACCTTATAAGTTGAAAATATACCAACAACGTCATGTCAAAAAAAGAGAAAATAACCAGAAAACAAACAAATGTACCAAAATCACAACTCAGAACACCAAATTAAGCATTAAGAACCCACTTAAACATGAGAATGCTTCGAAAGAAATGACAAACACGAATACTGGTCATAACCGTGAAAGATATAATGGTCCATTTCCAGTTAAACATTTAATTTACTCAAAAAAGAGAATGGACATGGGGAATGTGTCAAAGAATCAACAACCCGATCAAAGAGCAGAAAACATCCGAAGGCCACCAATGGGTCTTCAAAACGAGAAAATTCGACAGACAGAGACGAGCATCAGCTGTCCTCTAAACACAAATGTATCTAAATTTAATTTTGTTGTAAAGGTACTCACCACCGCCATTTTTCTGAGTAAGGTAGGGAAAACGCCATACATTGCCCAGGCCTACAGCATATCCAATTAAAGAAAGCAAAAATTCTGCCCGGTTTCCCCATGTCTCTCTTTCTTCTCCAGTATGACGGCTTATTTTCTTTTCTAAATCTATTTTCAATAAATTTGCAGTAGAAGCCTCTGGTCCGACACTTAGTGTACTGCCATACGAAGTTCCCGGACTCGGAAGATGGAGAGAAGTTTTAGGATCATTAATAGGCGACGAATCATCAGGTGACACTAACAGACTATTCATTTCAATTTTATCTTTCACTGGTTCCGCCATTTTCCTCTCTTTTCAAAAACAACTTTTGCAAAACTTATTTTCAATTATAAGTAAATCAAAATACAATCCATTTCTTTGACTAAAATCACAACTATATATGTAAATCAATAAAAATCCTAACTAAATTAGACGAAGCGATGCCATCCAAGCTTACCACGTGTTGCTGACGATCAGGTATCGAGCGATGTTCTTCTCAGGATAAAATACAAAAGGAATTTATTGTAATGACGTTAACATTGGAAGAATAATTACTAAGACTATAGAAACAACAAAAATCAATCATCATAACTGGCTTGTATGGAAGAAATATAATGATTTGACAAAAACTTTATTTTTTTTAGCAGGACAGAAGATTGAGACTGCCAGCCAATATTGTTGATAATTGCTCTGTATTTAGTATAAATCTTCTTAACTTTTTAAGTACTAGCTAGGTGAAATTGACCGAATGTGTCCTGAACAAGGACGCATGTACCAAAACTGACTTTATTCTTTCACAACTGAAAACAGCATTAACTTTTCAGAATAAATAATTAATAATCTTATATCAATAATTAAATCTATAGAAAACCAAAAGGCAAGTGTATCATTTATCAAAACACAGACACGTGTAGTAGTTTAAGTCAAAGAGACGATATTGCATTCCTTATTGTCAATTTTCCTTTTTGGAGAATGATTCTTGGCATTCTAACTGTGCGAACATTTCCCAGTTCGTTCTTTATGCTAGTAGTGAAGTGAGGTTTTATATTTCAATGAACGACTCTTTTTATAAATAAATTATCAAATCAGATATTTCGTTACTCCAAATTACTTTAAACTTCCTTTTAATATTTTATAGACACACACATGGTGTTTTTAGTTTGTCTGTGACTATAAAAGGTTATACCAAAAACCTTTTACGAAATTACAAAACAAATTACTTGGGGGAATAAAGACATTAAATTTAATAACAAAAATTGGATAAAAGGTAATTTGATTTATAAATGATATTTTAAATGAAAATGGGGAAATTTCATAAGATATGATTTTGCAAAACATTGAAAATAAATTCAACTGGATAGCTGAGTTGACATCCCTAAAAACCGCAGTTCCAAAAGATTGGTTACAATGTTTTAGTTTGGAGAAATCAACGAGAAGTATCGTCAATTTAAAAAGACATTGTTTGTCAATAAGTGGTAATTTATTGACATTTCTTTTTTGTCAAATAAGTTATTATATAACAGATTAGTAAAGAAAAAAAGTTGTGAAACCTATTGGTATAAATGTATGGTTAAATGTATTACCATTACAGACAGAATTTCATTTGAAGCCATTGTACAACTTAATTTTTTACTATTTAGATGAAAATAAATTGAAGATGTATCGATAGAAACTTTTACAAAGCATTTTACCTACTAAAAAGTTATTATTTAGATGGAAGGTAACAGACAATGATTTATGTAACAAATGCTTTACTGAAGAAGATTATCAACATTATTTTAATCCATGTTCTTTTTACACGATTTTTTTGAGAAAAATTCATAATATAAGAAACATTTATTAGATTGATGTTTTATTTATTAATATAATAGAATTGAAATTTATATGTATTCTTCACAAGGAGCTTGGACTTGTTGAAGACAATGTAACAAGCAACTGATGGAAATAAAGGAATTTAATTAAAGAGAGACTATAAAAGGTTATTCAAAACGAAATTCAAATCCTAATATTTGTACGATACTGTAAGTTATAAAGTTGGTAATTAAGATACGATCCATTCATCCATAATTTTTTGTATAAAATTAAGAAATAATTCAGGGAAGCCATAGATTTTTGGGACATTAAGACATGGCCTAGCACGTGAAATCTGAACAAGACCCGAACGTTAGCGTAAGCAAGAGGGATATAAAAGAATAGAATGTCCTTCCCTAGAAATATGTAGTTGTCCTTGGTGACAACGGCCAAAACATAATCATACTTTTCATATAAACTGTTCAATAAAGAATGTATGTATTCATATGCAATATGTCTTAACATGTCGTTGAAAACAACGTTCCTATGTACATAAGGGGACAACTACTTAGCTTAGAGTTGTTTCAGTCAGTGTTATGAATGATACCGTATCTATTTATCAAACGGTTACTGCTGTTGGTCGGATTGTTGTCTCTTTGACATATTCTCCATTTCCATTCTCAAGTTTACATTTCGGGATTTTTCCATATGAGAGTATGTCATGGTAATTCCTTAATTTGCGATTCACTTTCAAACTTAAAATACCTCGATGCTTAAACATTTGAGAACTGGACATATATATATATACTTAAAAATTTCAATCATTGATGATAAGTTGAAAGTTCAATCTTCTATATATATAATGTCCTTACGCATTATTGTAATTATAATGTAATTTGATGCGACTATCATACAAGTGGGAGGTTTAGCGCTATAAAACCAAAGTCCACCATTTTCTTTTTTGAAAATGCCTGTACCAAGTCAGGAATATATTAATGACCGTTGTTGTCCATTCGTTTTTGATGTGTTTTGTTATTTAATTTGGCTATTTGATCAAGGAATTTACGTTTTGAATTTCCCTCGGAGTTCAGTATTTTTGTGATTTTATTTTTTACATAAACGGCGATTTAAATGTTTGTCAAATGCTGTACAAAACACATGTCCAATCTTCTCTAATTAGTACTTAAGTTTATCAAAATTATTGAAGTTGTCGTGACACTAACTTGCTTACTTCTTGTTGCCTCCCATAAATCATATCTCTAAAATAAAACTTTACTGTCCATTAAATATGTGATACTCGTATTAACGACAACGAAATCCATTGGTGACCTTCTGCTGTTGTCTGTTCTATGGTTGGGTTGTTGTCTCTTTGACACATTCCACATTTCCATTCTCAATTTTACTATTTTTATTTACGAAATGAAATAAGTCCAATATCATAACATACAGTGCTCTAATTTTAAAAACACCTCTTTGGTCAGTTCAGAAAAATCACGTACATGTTTTTATATATTAAGGTCCAAATAAGCAACCTTCTGATATGTGGTATTTTTATTCTTTTTTCTTTTTTTTTTCTGTTAATTGAGTTGATATTTTGATTTATTAGGATTGGTGATAGATATGAGCAGAAACAAAACAAACACATCAAAATAAAACGTTAACAAACATATATAGAAGTATCTAACTCATTAATAAAACCTAGTGTTGTCAGTTTCGACTTTTTGACGTTCGACTGTGTTATTACCTTGGTATCTGTAGACTCTTTGAAATAAGTATATTGATTATAACTAAAAGATAAATTAGAACATGTTTAATTCAATTTATTCATATAATCATACTAAAATTAATAGGAAAAAGCAATTACACTAACTGTATACCCAATAGGGTCAGGATACCGATTGCTATTCAATTCTAATGATTCTCCACAGTTACAAGATCAAATGATTATAACAAAGTAAATAAAGAACACGATAAAATGTAAACTTCAGATGATTTATGTTAATTTTTGAATGACACTTATTGCCCTCAATCTAATCTGCTTTGCTTGTTTATTTAACCTTGTATCTGAAATTGAGAATAGAAATGGGAAATGTGTCAAAGCGACAACATCCCGACCAAAGAGCTAAAACAGCACAAGGCTACCGTTTTGGGGCTGCACAGAAATAACGTCCTGAACCCGGATATATACACTATAAAACTAAACCGATATGTCATTGTTATAAACCCAGGCCTATATTGTTTAGACTACATCAAACTTGACATCCAGATTGTACCAAGTATCAAATTGAATGTTGAAATATGTTAGTTAATATTTTCTGTGCCATTTGTACCCCTCTAGAGAGTGGTCTCATGAGCAATTACATGAATTATACTGCATCTTCTAATTTCTACATATACATTAACCCAGGATTAGTTAAAAGCGTACTAAATTTTTCTGAATAAACATAAAGAAGAGATATAATATAGGCATCATTAGTTTAACTATGTTGAAATATCGTAAATTTATACAAATATAAACAAGTTAAGGAATTGCATAAACTCCAAACGAACCATGATCGGGTGCATTGACTGGTACGCATTCATATGAGTGGCCGTTAAAGTAATATATGATGAAATCTTATTACACAATTGCATTTCAAATTTGAGATAATTCTTTTGAGAAAAAAAAGTTATTAGCATCGTGTCTTCGGCGCAGTCATTATTGTATTTCATATTTAGATGATAATTTGTAAGAAAGTTTGTGTTTGGTTGACAAAAGTGTAAAACTATGAGTGGCCGTTCGTGTCATTGGCTGTAGGAACATACCGTATGAAGTTTTCAACGCGTTGTTTTTACTTTCAACGCGTTGGTTTTTACTTTTAATGCATTGGTTTTACTTTTAACGAGTTGGTGTTCACTTTCAACGAGTCGGTTATTTCTTTCAAAGCGTTATACGTAATGCATATCGTATGAAAAAACAACGTGTTGATTTTTGATTCAAAACCGTAAGTTTTGCACTTTTATATATTTTCCTTGAGATCGGCGGATTTGCAGACGAGCTTTCGACAATTCAGCTATATTTATACTTAACCGCCAATCTCAAGGAAAATATACAAAAGTGCAAAACTTACGGTATTGATTTTTTTTATTTGAAAATTTTTAAATCTTATTACATTTCAGGAGATAATGCATCTACGCACAAAAAAAAAACATATAACTCTCGACTGCCTACTTCTGTTAATAAAGGTGCATTGATCCTCATAATGATGAAAAGAAATCATAATAATATTTTTAATTTTTTAAATAAAAATTTAAACGATATGTATGATAGTTAAATATGTTTTTCTAAACTCAATTGTTATATCAGACATTTGGCAATGTCTGATTATAAGACCTCTGCCTACTTCGATGATATCATAATATAATTACTGTAAACCAACTTATTTTCGCGAGCGACTTATTTTCGCGACTTTCGCGAGTAGAAAAATAACGCGAATATAAATCGTCGCGAACATGTAAAACTTAGATCTTTTCTTTAAGTAAATAAGAAACTCGCGAAATAAAAAAGCCGCGAAGTGGCCAAGAAAGGGTAGAACGCGAAATAAAGTATCCGCGAAAATAAGTTGGTTTACAGTATTGTGTTAATTTGTATATCAACAACATTTAAAACTAGATTCTGAATCTCCAAATTTTGTTAAACCTTGAAATCTGAAATACAAAAATATGCTTATTTGTTTATCGGGTTCACAAAATGCTGTTTTCTTTTTTTTTTTAATCAATAACCATTGGTATACACATAATATTATGTGTTATGATAGCCAGTGTAACAACAACCGACCATGCAGGACCAAAAGAAAAGTATTGTAAAAATGATTGTTCAATTTTGGATCTCGTTCCACGTAATTGTATGAATTTCAAGATTATATATACGTCACAAGATAAGTCAACTGGGCCGTGTTCAATATCGTAGCTGTTACGTAGTGCTATACGTAGATTTTGACTATTGAGCGTGTAGCTATAGACTAGCTGGGTTGAGTTCAATATTGTAGCAGCTACGTAGCGACTACATAGCTGCTATCAATATCTATGTAACAACTAGTCTGTAATAGTTACACGTTCAATAGTCAAAATCTACGTAGCACTACGTAGCTGCTACAATATTGAACGCAACCCTGCTACATAGATATTGATAGCAGGCTCTACGTAGCTGCTACGATATTGAAATTGACCCTGGGTTCCGTTCAATATTGTAGCGGCTACGTAGTGCTACGTAGATTTTTGCCTAGCTGCTATCGATATCTATGTAGAAGCTATAGGCTTACTACACGTGCAATAGACAAAAATATACGTAGCACTACGTAGCCGCTACGATATTGAACGCAACCCAGGTGTCCTTCCTCTCCTTGTTGGGAGATGTCCGTAGATATTTTGCGGTTTACATATACATGTAGTAATGTGCTATTGAATCATTCATCTTTGCATCTCTGCGATGGGTGTTCTTTTGTTTGTTTATACTGTTTTCCTGTCACATAGTGTTGTCATTTTAGCAATATGTTACAACATGCATATACTTAGTTGCTCTGTATTTCTTCCACAACGGCTTTAAAGATGTACTTATTATGTGAAATTGATAAAATCTACAATTTAAAATTGAAAGTATAAGTCAAAAGAGCATGAATTTGGTTGAGGAACTCAATAAGCTAAAACTCTTGAAGGTTATGGAGCTCATTTTCGAGATATTTAATTTTTATTTATTGCGGGAAAAGACAAACTCGGACTTTTAACTCATATTTGCATTTGTATTATGTATTTGGATCTCAAATTAAACGACAAGAAATATAGAATCTGCTTAAAATTTGGTAAAATTGATGGCCTCTTTGAGCTTTTGAAGTGTGACGAATAACTTTGGGACGACTATGCATTAACAAGGGAGAAGTCAGTAGTTACTGTCCCCTTTCCTATTTGAACCCTAAACAACGAAACATTGGAATTAAAAGGTACAGTTACAATTTCTTTATCTGACTTAATACTTACCTTAAACTTCATCGTATTAATAAGTTACATGTTATTAAAGTTACAGTGAGGTTAATTATTTGATAACTTGCATTATTTCGGACTACATTCTACTTTCCAATTCAAGTAGTTATGCATATCTCTGACTATTTTATAAACTGGCAAATGAGTTAACTTGTATGAAGAATCTTCAGCGTGAGATGTAATAACAATATAAATGGTATTTTTATGGTCATCGGGTACCGTAATATCTTCATTGAGATAAAATATTATCGTTTCATTACTTGACATCCCTTGTTACTATGATATGCTCAATATGGCACAGTCCAATAAAGGTCGACTCATCCAGGGTTGATACACCCTCGTTACTAGGCAATATAGGATAATGGTATTGTCCAAAAGTGGTATATCCCAATCATCCAGGGGTATATAAACAGCCATCAGCAGTCAGTCGGGGTCGGTATCACGATCAGATCACACGTTTAAGTGATAGGATAAACACCTGCTTATTGTTCCAAACATTGGATTCACTGCTCAAGTCTTTCCAATAACTGAAACTTAGTAGAAGAATTATCTTAAGCTGTAAGTGAACTGTATCGAGAGAAACGGAAGAGCTAGAGAGTTAAAAGAGCTTCGTTGGTAAAGATATAGCGGAAAGAGCGACAATATTGTGAGCCAGTGGAGCTACAGTGCTAGTGAGTCTGTTGAGCTAAGAGCTACAGAGCTAGTGAGCAAGTAGATCTTGCTATTTAATTGACCTATAGAGTCAGTAAGCCAGTAAGGCTGAATAATCATTGAGCTGGAGGAGCTTTAATGAGCAGAGAGAGAGTTAGAGAGAAATTATAAACAAAAGAAATATAAACACAAGTGTCAGATCTCGAGAATGAACTCGGGTATGGATCCCAAACACGTTACAGAAGTCATACATGAAAGGAAACATCATGGGTGTTATGGGGCAAGATATTTGACCCTGTATCGTATGAAAAACAACAAGGAGTCCGAACATTTGACAAAAAATCCAAAACCTGACTAAAGTACAACCTTAATGGACGATAGCACTCATTATGTCAATGACGTCTCAATCTCTGAGGATAAGTCATCATCGACGTCTCAACTTGTGAAGAGAAAGCATAAATCTTTTTTTAATTAATCGTAAAAATGTTCAAGGGATGGTGAGAAGACCGGGAATTAAACGATAAATAGACTATACATATAGATATCGTAAAGTATCAGCCGCTTACACACCGAAAAATGTTCACGTTGTGACTCGCGGCTGAAATTTTATGATATAAATGTGTAGAAAAACCTGAGCATCTATATACAGTATACTTTACGTTTTGATTCATGCCAAGGTAGGATATGAATCTTGTATAAATGACTAAGACCGACTTAGGCTAATTTGAGGGGTGGTCGGTGGGGTCCTGATCGAGAAATCCCGGGCTTAAAAACATTGAAATCGAGATGCAGAATTTAAAGAAATTCATATCGCGAAATCCTGAAATCAATAAATATATTCCCGGATCCCGTAAGGATCAATCCCCAAATCCCGAGCTTAAAGACACCCGATCCCGACGTCCCGAAAAAGGTCCTATCTTTACCCTACTTTCATTTTTGCCAAATCACTACTTTTACTTTCAACAATACATTTTTATGCCCCATTTATGGCCATTATGTTTTCTAGTCTGTGCATCCGTTCGTTCGCCCGTTCGTTCGTGCGTCTGTCCCGATTCAGGTTAAAGTGTTTGGTCGAGGCAGTTTTTAATGAAGTTGAAGTCCAATCAACAAACTTAGTAAATATAGTGCCAATGTGGCATCCGTGTACTATGGACACATTCTTGTTTCAACATGTTTTATTAATTTTAATATATATGCAACTGGTATGACCCCTTAAATAGTAAACATTTCAAAGAAAACAGTAGACAGAATACAGAGAGTCTCTATATATCAAAGGAGTATAATCGTAGTTTACATGTAGAAAAACGCTCAAAATAATTGGCCTCTCTAATTTTATAAGGAGGTATAATTGTTGTGATTCTTGCGATCTAAACACCACGGTATGGAGACCGCTCTGATTGGCTTATTTATTTTTCATTTTTGTTATCTAACATACGATTGGTTGTACTTGTACATGTTTCAAACCGGAAGTCTTATCTATGACGAAAAGTCAGTCTGATGACGAAATCAATATCCGGACTCCTTTTTGTCGTTTTTCTCCAAAAATAACTCAATCTGAATAATCATAAGAATGGATGACAAATGCGACTATGCATGTTACCTATAGAACACAGAGGCATGATGATTTATTTATTGTGGAAGGTGGAGAAGCGACACACAAAATGAGGTCTTCTGGTTTAATAGTATAGATTTTGTTTATTGGTGGTTTTTTTGTGTGTGTGTTTTGTATGGTATTTCATTGAGTTCTTTTTTATAGTTGCATTTCTTGTGTCAGAAATATAAAAACTCGACGTTTGTGAAGTCACATTCCAAACAATGACGTCATTCAATAAATTTCATCACGCCCGAATGACCGTTCTTTAGGACCCCTTTTTGAAAAAAATAAGAAAAAAAATTCTTAAGAAGCTTGCATAAATTAAAACGGAGTTTATGTAAAATGAAAAAAAAATGCGTATGGGTGTGATAAAGGGTACATGTATGATAAAGGGTGCGCATCAAAGTTGTGCGATATGGGTTAAACAGCAGGATATTTATCAAATATTCAAAACTACTCTATTTACTACTAAATATATGATAAAAAAATGCTTATCAAACACTTATATAGATGTGAGACCCTAAACAAATTGTGTGCAGAGACGGTCTTTTTGCTGTGAGTTTTTTGTTTTGTTTCTGCTATGTATATTATTATTGTGATTATAACACCACATGAACAACCTTAACATCATGGATTGAACAAAATACAAGTATTCTGATCATGAATGTACGAACAATTGATACGTAGGTTGACATCTTCCGGGCTTCGATGCTTCCGGGTCCTACATGGAACCTAGGAGCATTATTCTTTAAATTTCATCATTATGAAGATCAATGCGCCTTAGGTAATCTATATGCTTTCATCTTATAGCAGTGGGCAGTCGAGAGATATCCATTTTTTTGTGTGTGTGGAGATGCATTATTTCTTTAAATGTATTAAGATTTTAAAAATGGTAATGTCATATCGTCGCTGGGCTTCTAAAATGTCTTATATGACTTTTTTGGCTAAAAATACTTTTTGACACCAATGGTCTGGGCGGGAGGAAATCTTTGGTATTACAAAATAGCATATAGTTAAACCAATCCAAATGTGTGAAATAAGATATATAACAAAATTGCCAATGTCAGTTGTTTGTAAAGTTTGCTTCCAAAATGTTGTACGAAAACTTGAAAATCGTTGTAGAATTACTTTGGGAAAAAAAACAATTGTACATTTCTTTATTTCTGTGAAAATAATTTAAGTTCTTGGATAATCCAGAAATGTCAAAGTATTTATTTCACTGCTATTTACAAAAATGTCCAAGTTCACATACGACATTTTGGAAGCATGTATTTTGCCAAATTTTTCAAAGCCTGTTTGTGAGATATTTTTTTCTTGAAAAATTTGTAATTTACAACATTTTAGAAGCCCAGCGACGATATATTTAATTTATTATTTACTCAACTGTTATATCTAACGTTTGGCCAAGTCTGGTTATTACATGTAGCACTCTGCCTACTACGGCGATATCATAATCCGTTGCATTGTGTCAATACAAAACGTATGTATATACACAATGTATAAACCTTATTTCGGAACCTCCAAAATTTTATAAAACCTTAAAATCCGAACTATAGAAATATTCTTCGTTTTTTATAAAATTTACAAAATGCCGTTTTATTTTTCGATTTAATCAAACGCGCTTGAAGCTCAACTTTCATAGAAATTCGTGTAAATTGTTGATAATACAACGATCAAACTATTTGTTAATTTGTTTCGTTCATCTTGAACATTTTATTTACCATTCATCTTTACACACATTCACCTTTATGACCCTACTAGATCACGTGTTCCTGCACTCGTAGGAAACAGACAAAAAAAGACAAGAACACAATTTGGTTTCATTTCAGTTACAAATACATATATGCTGATATGTACTGTCACCATGATAATACAGACATTGCGCACGATTTTGTCTTCATCGGAAATGCCGATATTTGACGTTATCTTCTTTTTCTTTGCCTATATCTTACTCCTCAGTCGCTCCGCAATTCTCCCACCGTGGCTTTAAAGATGTACTTATTTAGTGAAATTAATCAAATCTACAATTTAAAATTGATAGTATACATGTAAGTCAGAAGAGCATTCATTTGTCAAAGGAACTCAATAAGCTAAAACTATTGATAGGTTATGACGCTCATTTATAAGATAATGTAATTCTTTTTAAATGACGAGAAAAGACTAACTCGGACAATATATTTGCATTTGTATTATTTGGGTCGCAAATTAGAAGAAAAGAAATCTAGAAACTCCTTAAAGTTTGGTGACCATTTTATGAAATAAAATTTATATCAGCAACGTCACAATCTCTATGGATAAGTCATCAGCGACGTCTCAACCTGTAAGGAGAAGGCATTAAGCTTTCGTTACTTAAAGTAAAACTGTTCAAGGGGTGGTGAGAAAACCAGGAATTAAACTATTAACAGACTTAACGGATAGATATCGTAAAGTACCAGCCGCTTATTCACCAAAAATGGTTCACGTTGTGGTTCGTAGCTAATATTTTACGATATAAATGTGAAGAAAAACACGATTATCATGCTTTGATTCAAGCACCACTGAGTGTTATGGCGTAACAAATTATAGGAGTACTCTATCCTTGATGAGTTTATTCAACCACTGCTATCTAAGGAATACAAAATATTCATCTAAATAATCTTGGTTTTATTTTTCATATGCTTTTATATAAGTATGCACTGTAATAACAATTTAAAAACAATAACACCCACACACCTACACACCCACACACCTACATATCCACATATCCACACACAAGTTAACGTTATTTAACGCTATGTACGATATAGAAAATTCAACATTCTTGGATTTGAAGTTTATTTCAGCTTTCCATGATAGCTGTTTGTTGATTAGGGATCATTCCATACTGAACAGCCGGGTATTGTGGATATCCTGATACAGCTGCCATATTGCCAGGAATTTGACCCGATCCTGTGATGAAATGGGATGGCATTTGACCTTGTAGGTATGGATTTGGTTGGTAACCGGAAGTCAGCTGATAACCTGGCATCTGACCTGATACAACGTTTGCAATGTTAACATTTACTGCCTTACAAATGAAAAAAAAATAAAGTCACATCATGAGAATAGAATGATTTAAAATAAAGATATACTAGTACATATTAAGATAATTGATTTATAAGTTTGGTGTTTGGATGATTATGTTAACTTATTTCATTGAAGTTTTTCTGTAACCTTTTGTTAACAACACATTTCTTAACGTTTTAGACTTGTTATACTTGTAATTTGTTTATTCACACTATTTTGTCTTATATTAAAATGTTTGTTGTAGTATAAAAAGGCGACTTTTTCTTTTCTTTTATTGCAATGTCATTATTGCATGCATGTACTTAATGCCTTTAAAATATCATCATATACAAATATGAGGTACAAATGTATATTTCAATGTAGCAGCAATCCTTCAACACTAAATAAAACCATAAAACACATCTTTAAAAAAGACATATTAAATCTGAAACATATTTTCTACCACCGCAAAAAAATTGTCAAAGCTAACGGTCTGTATCTTTTCATATAACACACAATTTTACAACCAAATGCGCAGCTGGATTTGCTAACTCTTCGAGAGAACATCAGATCGCCCATTGTGTTGATGTGGTTCGTTTTGTTCATTCATTTGGTTTTCAAAATAATTTAAATAAAGGAGATGAAGATTTTACCCTTGTTAGCAAATTTTTTTTCACCCCGAGTGTTGGCTGCAAATTAAGACCAGATTATACTTTTTGTCCGATTACAGTTTTGTCTTAATTTCTTACTTTGGTTTTCATGAAATAAGCGAAATATGCAAAAATGGGTAATAACTGTAATGGAAAAACCGATAAATGATATAAGATATGTATATGTTTGACATTTGTAGCTTTTGTCATATAATAGAGAAAAATATTGAATTTCTATTTTTAGTCTTAAAAGAGCAACAAAGGATATGGGGTATCCATCCATGACACAAAACCAGTACATGCACAACAAACGAGAAATAAAAGGAACAATGCTTTTATGGTGATCTATTCTTGGTGATCGTCCTGACCATGTATACAATACTTGTCAATGGCCTCAATCTTGCTGATCATCATTACTCATCGGTGTTTCTATCTACAATGGAGCAGGATCTGCTTACCCTTCCGCAGCACCTGAGATCACCCCTAGTTTTTTGGTGGGGTTCGTGTTGTTTATTCTTTAGTTTTCTATGTTGTGTCATATGTGCTGTTGTTTGTAGGTCTTCCATTTTTAGCCATGGCGTTGTCAGTTTGTTTTAGATTTATGAGTTTGACTGTCCCTTTGGTATCTTTCGTCCCTGTTTTGCCGCAAAAAGGGAGATTAACTCCAATAAGATGTCCATTGAGAATTAAAAGGTCATGTATTGCTGATCATTATTGACGTTTATAGTTTCTGTCGATCGAATAATAATTTAATGTTGGTAAAACGCGTCTTCTGATAGGCTGGCAGTGTTTTGTCTTTCCGCCTTTAGAAATAATTTTGTCATGTGACCATGACGTCATGAACGTTTTTTTTCATGATTTACTCCGGCTTAAATGGAATTTAGAATTAAATTATAAGCATTGACTGTCATATTCGAAATAACCTCAAAAATGTGTTGTACACTTTAAAAAAAAAAGAAAAAGACACACGCTACGCGGGTTATTCAGTGTGCACCACATTTTTTAGGTTATTTCTTCATAGACAGAAAATATATTACAGTCATTCCTTAAATATTATAGTGAAAATAATTTAAAAATTGAAATTATTAAGAAACTTTTGATCCAAATACCTCAGGCAAAGTTGACCTAAGATGGATTTTCTATTCATTTTCCTATTGGTCATAAGCTCAACTTTGTTTAGGCAGTTATACATCCATGGTTTTCAATTTTATGAGTCTGAACGTCCCTTATGAAAGTACTTATCAAAAGTGCTTTGAAACTTATTTAAATCCTTGAATGTTTTTTTGTAACTTCAGTGGGGTGTTAAAGCGTTGACCGAAGTAAATTTTGTATGAAGTATATGCAAACATACTTTTTGATATTTTTGAGGTTGACATGTGCTCTTATAGAGCCTGTCCGCTACTCTGTTTCAAAATTACAAGCTTTTTAAAATATTGTTATAAATTGAAAGCATACATGTATGAATAAATGAACTTAAAAAGCAGAAAAAAATGAAGGGTCCGTGTGCTTGTTTTCGAAATATAAGCCTTGGGAACTTGGCGGTAGGTAATTCTCTCTAGATTTTTCATATATTTGAAATTGGCACCTTTTTTCAAACTATAAAAAAATATCAAGGATTTTATAAGAATTATAAAAATGGTCTCTTGGAAAAAAATTAATGGTAATTCATGGATAAAACCAGAGGATTCCGAATATCTTGCAAAAATTCACGAACAAGGAGCAAATATCCCTAATGACTCTTCTCCTTTAGATAAAATTGAGAATGGAAACAGTATTTAAATAATTGTCTTCACTGACCTGTCTTTGTTCGTTCTCCTTCCAGCAACACATGGCGTACGAGCAAGTGGTGATGGTCATCACAAACGTAAAAAAGGCTGCAATCATTATTGCTATTCCTCTAGCCTTTGTATCAATTGCCCAGGGCGTTACAAACCGCTAGGTAAAAGAAAAAAGTTGTAAATAATTGCATTATGAACAAAAAACTTATTTAAAGATTCCGAAACAAAGATTTTAACTGTAGGTGAAAGTTACATAATTATATTACATGGTACATGTACCCTTTAAAAAAAAGTCTGGAACTATTGTAACTTATCAATTTTTATTACGGTTATTATTTTGTTTTCAGATTGACTATTTTCGCCAATTCGTCGAAGTACACAGCCTGATGCATACGTGTATATCAAACATTTAGACGCCTACAACTTTAATAAAAAAACTACAAAAACCCACGTGAGCACGGCTTGATGACATCTTGAAATTTTTATGAAGATACACAGCTTTCAAATTAGTTCGTGTTTCTCAAACTGTTTTTATTCACTGATGCATTATATTGATAGTTTCACAATTGTTTAGTTTGTCAGTTCCTCTTCTATAAGACTTTTAGTGTCCAGTTAGTAGCCGCTGTCTCGGTGTTACACAGGTCCTAGAGCCTCTGTCTCGGTGTTACACAGGTCCTAGAGCATCTGTCTCGGTGTAGCACAGGTCCTAGAACGGGTGAAATAATTCAGAGAAGATGAAGACAACCTAGAACACTGATCATTACAACATTTCGCAATGGTACTATTAAGTACTATTTCTCTTTTTTTTACGAAAGGAGCGAGTCAGGTTCTGTCTCTGTGTGATACATCTTTTGTACGGGTGGTCCCAGAACGCTGGCAATAACTAAGAGAAGACAATCTAGAACTCGCTGATGATTGAAAACATTTCTTCAGTGGTGCGAGTTTGTATGTAATACATTTTTTTTTTCGAGTGGTGTAAATGCGAGTTCGATAAAGTGATGCAAGCAGTATTAGTTAGTGAGATTTTTTTAGAGGGATGTGAGTAATTCTGCAGACGATCGTCGGCTAGGAGACAAACCGGATAAAAATAAATGGTCTACAAATTTAATAGTATTGGTTTTTTTCCCTTCTAACGTTAGACCATAACACATTCAATCATTTCTTTGAAGAAAGTTTGAAGAGGTTTAAAATAGAATAATTATCTGTTCTATAATTAATGACGTCCTTGTATTTCTATAAATAAAAATAACCAAGTAAAAGAACTTTTCTTATTACAAGTTACAGTTTTAGTTTGTAACCCGAATTTGTTTTTTTTCTCTATCGATTTATGAGTTTAGAACTGCGGTATACTACTAGCTGTTGCCTTTATTTACCATGGTATATATTCATCGTGTACAAAGTATTCTGAATGTCACAGCAACAACGCCACGGTTCTTTTTGAGTATTGGGCACCACCAAATGCAACCGCGTTTTACTTGTGATGCTCTGCAAGACAATATAAAAAAGAAGATGTGGTATGATTGCCAATGAGACAACTATCCACAAAAGACCAAAATGACACAGACATTTTAAAACAACTATAGGTCACCGTACGGCCTTCAACAATGAGCAAAGCCCATACCGCATAGTAGAATACTTAATGGATCTTGATTCGATAATAACAAATAGTTATGGCGAAATAAGAATACGAACCGAAAACATATACACTAATGGTATAGATATAGAGATGCAATCTGATCAAAGTTGATGAGAAAGAAATCAATCGGCAATCCTCGTGTGACTCCGCTACTCTCCTTCTATCCGTGAGATGAAGGTACGGAATCGGCCGAGTTGTGACGAATGAGAAAGAAATATGACAGAAAAACCAAAATTATAACAAGTTTCATGTAGACTGGTTCCCTGTCCTTTATATATATATGGCTCTGACATCCGTATGTGACAAGATAGAGAACCAGCCTAATGTTTCATGGTACATTTATGAGATTTATTTGATTTATTACAAATATTTAAATACTTACAATTATCAAACTGACTAATCCTAATATTCCGATTGTTGGGACAACCGCTGCAGCCCCAATAACACTACAGACTACAAAGGCAAGTTTCTGAATATAGAAGAAACACAATATCTTTAAGTTTATGAATATCCCTTGAAATAAAATCTTGTAATTTTGTATCATTACACTAAAACAAACTAGAATTATGGGACCTTGTTCGTTACAGATACCTCCACTTGCAAACACAGGCACTTGTCTCAGAAATATTTTTCCTATATACCTTAATAATGGCTTAATATAACACAAGGTACTTAAATTGCATTTTGGAAAAATGAAAGGCGGTGACGAAATTCCGTTATATGCCGCTTTCTAGTCTGTCGAAAAATGACAGGCGGTGACGAAATTCCGTTATATCCCGCATTTCAGTCTGTCAATCCCATTAAAACTTGTTATTTCTAAACTGATTTACTTGTACAATGGTGTATAACACGTAATAATTTTGCCAACCGCTGAAAATTTGGAAATAAACGTCTCGCAGTAAACGATTAATTATAAAACCTGTAATTTTTTATCTGAATAGAACTTATCCCCCAGTTAGTAAAATTGTATAAGATACCTTGAAACAAAACCTCACAAGTGTTATTTGTGGTATGTCTAATAAGTTACGAGTTTCCTTTTTTAGATACTAATTTTCCCATGACGTCAATGACATGTAGACTCTCTCTTGACTTGACGTATGCAAATGAAACAAGATCAGATAACTCCGATAATCATTTAGACTTTCCTATAACATTGACCAATCAGAAACCGATATATATAAGGCGACGTGACGCGTTTATTGTCAATTCATCAGCGGTTGGCAAATTGTTTACGATTGACATACTTTGGTAGGATTGCTACGGATGATTCCGACAACAAATGTAGGCATGTTATACACCATTGTCAAGATAAATCAATTTAGATGTACGATATAACAAATTTTAGTGTGGTTGACAGCCTAGAAAGCGGCATAATTATAACGGCATTTAGTCACCGCTTGGCATTTTTCTAAAATGCAAGTTAAGTACCTTGTGTTATACATGTATTAAGGTATATAGAAAAAAATCCCGAGACAAGTGCCTGTGGCTTGCAACACAACTCTCCAATGGTATTTACTAACCTTAACTCAAAATGAATGATACCTGTATATTTAGTTTGAAAATATACAATAAACATATTTGTAAAACGGAACTTACAACGGGAATTGAAATTAAAAAATAAATAAAATATAGATATAGGAAGATATATATGTATGAGTGCCAAATATGTTTGTTTATGTAACTACTGCATTACTCAACATTTAAAAGTAAATGGATAAACCATCAGAAAATAACTTGAACTGTCTCAGTTGTGCCTTTTTTCTTTTTATAGCAGATTATATACAGGAATTTCACGTTCATACATATAAATAACTTCCCCTTACTAAATAATTTGGTTAAATAGTTTGACGACTCTGTTGATCGCATACATGTATGTATCTCCCTTTGAAATTAATATAAAGATATAACATATACATATAGTTCAGCTACATATCCAGAGATTGAAAAACAATCATATAATGGTCAGTTCAGGACTATATACACTTTTCGACAAAAGGGATGATTTTGATTTTTCCCATTGTAACATATAATGCACTACTGTATAGCAATACATGAATATACGGATTTTTTGTGTTATTAAAATTTACTGTTATAAAATGATAGAAATTATTATAAATTAAGGAATGTATCTCCCTCATGCAAAGCTCTGGTTCCTTTCACGGATTTGGCTATACTTTTTGGACCTTTTGGATTATAGCTCTTCATCTTTTGTATAAGCTTTGGATTTCAAATATTTTGGCCACGAGCATCACTGAAGAGACATGTATTGTCGAAATGCGCATCTGGTGCAAGAAAATTGGTACCGTTAATTTTATTACATCAGTGCTTGCATATGTCTCCCAGGTAACGATGTAAAATAGAGCTGGAGTCGGATTCACAAACAAACTGAAGATTAACCGTAATAGACTGATTTAATTTGAAAACGAGTACATGGGCCCCACATTTTCAAAATGGCAATATGTTAGATTACGTAAGAAGATTATTTGTACCAATTTTGATGAAAAAATCAGCAATCATGATTAAAATACCGCAAAAATGCCGTTTTTTCTAAAATCCTGAAACATTGTTAAACAATTATCATTTCCAAAGAGATGATGAACCGTGAGGTCATTATTATGTCAGGTATACTACCCTGCTTTCGAAGTAGCCCAGTCTAACAAACAGATAGATTGGCTATCTGCTGGACTCGTCTACTCTTAAAGAAAATCGGCTGTAAAAGCCTTACCAGACTTCTCCATTGAGATTCATTCTTCTTGGTAATGAACAAAGGTATGACACCAGTGATAACAACCTAAAAAATAATCAACACATAATATTTATAAATGCATTTAAAAAAACATATGTTATCCCTAAAAAACTTCAACAATTTACCTTATCAATTTTCGAATGATCAAAATAATCAGCAAGCACAGCTCCCAAATTCATATCCCCTTTCCTAGATAAAAAGCCAATTCAAGCAAAAAAATCTGCCTATTACCATTTTTTATTGACTTTTTCAGTGAAAGTTTAAGCATCACCACCGGATATAGATATAACCCTTGGTCTGGTTTCTGTTCGTTGTGTAAGAAAATATAACATTACTGTAAAATACCAGCGTAAAGCTGGTCATTTATATTTTGGTCGCCGTGTATGTACAGTAATGTAGTTTTTTTTAGACAACGAACAGTAAATCAGGTCAAGGGTACATGTATCTTTTTTCAGTGGTCATGATACACAGTGTTAATTAAAAATCAACTAAATCAGGTGACGTTATGGTTACAAGATGTGTAAATATGAATACAAACTAAAATTTACAAAAACAATAAATAATTCATTTCTTCCAATTCTTTGTAAGGGGACAGTTGGCTTGGAGATATTAAACAAAATATTTTGCATATTTATGTTGTAGTATGTTGTGATGTTAACGTATATGCCTCATCTCAATTTGTGCCTGTTCTGTAGCAAACAAAAGTTTAGTTATATATTATAAAATGTATAAGTTTTTGTTTCAATGACACAACTCGAATATGTGAGACGGGAGTTGTAATCTTAGGGAACAACCATTTAACTTTAAAGGTGGGGGTTATGTTTTTTTCCTAAAAATATTTATTCTGCTCCACAATTTGATAAAAACAAATATTCTGGTCAAGCAGATGACAAAAACAGATATTCTGATTGCAGATTTCCCCCATACCGTATAATGTTAAATTTTGAGAAAAAAAAATCCTTTGATTGAAAGCATCGAAAACATAAATAAATTTGTTCCCAAAAAAACATACTCCCCCTTTTGAAGTTAAAGGGTTGTTCCCTTACCTCACATTAAGCTAAATTTTGATTTTAAATCCAAACAATCGTCAGATACAAAACTATATTTTGTATAATAGGGTATTTTCATGAACAATTGTTTTTTTATTATGTCTATTTCTAAATTGACTAAATATTTGTATAACGCATTTTACTTCATTATTTTTTTTCGCAAGTAAGGAGTTAAATATGCTATACTATCATGTTTTCTTACCCATAGAGATAGTCCTACCCATGCACCGTCCATTCCAATATTTTTTTTAGATCGGTTTTCGCAACCAACATCATAACGGCCTACAGTAAATTCAATGTCATCTTTAGAATTCTTTTCCCTCTGATCCAGCTCTAAACTAATGATTCCAATGCATGTAATAATTCCACCTAATATCATCTGTATTGCTCCAAATATCTTCAGAGCTTTTAACTGGAAAACGATGGGGTTAAAAGTGTTAGAATCTTCAGTGGGGTCCTCTCTCAACATCTTTTCTATTGATGGTGATCTTTTCTGTATCAAATATTTATATATACAATGTAATTGTTAAAAATGAGTACCTCTTCGTACTTATAAAAAAGAAGATTTGTGCCAATGAGATAACTCTCCACAAGAGACCAACAGTGTATATAAAGTGCGAATCCAGCTAGTTCATTTTCATTGTCATATGCGGGTATGTCTATTGTAGAATATAAGGATCATGGGAAAACTGTATTTGTTTACGTTTTGAAAATACCAAATTAATTGATTTGAAGGAAAGTTTTTACATATTTTCATTGTGATATGTCTTTATTATGTACAAACATAGCATTAAAGTTCAAATAAGTGTTATAAAAGCAACATAATATAGCATATCGATTTTTGAAAGCGATCCATTTTAACTATAGATGCGATGAATTATCACTGTTAGTGCAGTCATTTCTGATGTGGAATTTTCGAAGATGCGAGGAATTTTTATTGTAGAATAATGTGATAAATGCATTTGAAACAAATGAAAAAACTTAGTTGATGACTTTAGAACATATGAATGTATTTTCAAATTTAAATACAAACTCCTCATTCATTCTTTATCAAATATATAGCTTTTCAAACTTGTAACAAAAACGCTTCTCAAAATGTCATATTGTTTTCTTCAAATTACGTTTTTCCTTGATTTAAAAATAAAAATTAAAAGATATTTCTGTATTTTTTTTTAAGTCAAAGATTGATATTGCGGAGTTTAAGTGCAGTCTGTGTAAAATAGAGACGAGTACATTTGAGGACGTTATCTTCCACGCAATAAATACACTTGCGAACAGAGAAATATGCATCTTGAAACGCAATGGTGACAGAAAAGCTTATAAAAGATTAACTTTCCCCAGTTGTACCCTCAACTGCTTCAATTTCCATATTCTGAAAAAGACAGTTTTGGTAGAACAAATGTTCTTGACTCGATTGTTGCTTGCATGATTTTAACTGTATAAGGTGAAACGGTATGTGACATAAATTATCCACAGTCATTAAAACATGAAATGTAAGGTGTTGGCGAACTTTTTTGTTTGCATTGGTACGTGAAGTAGAGCATCCTTGATACAAAAAAAAATTATCCGTAATGAACAGCTCGATACCAGAGGAGGATTTAGGGGGACAGGGGGTTGCCCCCTTTTTGGGAAAACATTTGGTTACTTTTATATGGAATCACTGGAGCGGGCCCCCTCTTAGGTAGTCATTGGACCCCTACTTATAAAAATTTCTAGATCCGCGAGTTGATACTATCACAGAGGTCAAACAATGCACATTTGGGTAATTGTACACAACATGCATACTACAATTCATGTTTGATGATCTTAGACCCTTTGAACCTCTATGTGGGCTATTTCGGTAAAAATCCCCAAACTGGATACAAGGTTAGATTCAGCATGTCAAAGAACCCCAAATATCCATAAGGTCTTTTGTCTATAAAAATGCATTCATGGGATACATTTGTTATTGAAGGCATGAAGGCATGACTGTAACAATAGGAGGAAGATAAAAAAAAAAATATCTTATTCTGGGGTCTCATTGGGGGGGGGGGGTCTGATCCCTGATCCCGCTTACTGCTTTATCAGATTCCCGTATCCCGCTTATACTATGCAGTTCTCATTTTGTTTAATTTTCCGTGTCCCGATATACTTTATTTCTCGTTTTCACGACACAATCATTTGACTATCACGTGTCACGCTTACACAAAAATCGTCAATTCCGCGTCACGCTTATACCCCAACGCGACCCACTATTCTACTCTTTTCTGACTCATATTAAGCCCATTGTAAATATATTAAAAAAGTGTGTTTTTTATCCCTTTTTATCCCGTCTCGTTTCGGGTTGAGCCACAGATAGATAAGATGTCATATGTGACAATGAGACAACTCTCAAAACGAGTCACAATTTATAAAAGTATACCTTTATACGTCAAAATACGGTCTTCAACATGGAGTCTTGGCTCACACCGAACAGCAAGTTATAAAGGGCCCAGTGTAAAACCTTTTAAACGGGAAAACCAACGATTCAATCTTTATCAAGATGTACGTAATTAGTGGTGAAGTGTCATGGAAATGGATAAAAAAAACAAGGATATGGAAATGGATAAAAAAAAAACAAGGATAAAGTTCCCTATACGATTCATAAGAAATTTTGAAAATGGAATACATTTGAAATAAATGTTATTTCTATTGAATTTATTTAGAGTGTTTTAAAACCAAACTTTCCTCCGTAAGTTAAATTTTATCAAATCCGTCTCTTACTTTATCTATTGTTTGAGCAAGTCGGCTAAATTAAGGCTTTACAGCTAGTTTCCTAATGCATGTAAAGCAAAACTTTGGTTGACTTGATTGCTTAGTTTGTATAATTGTTTATACAAACTTTGTAAATAAGATTGACATCTTTAAACAATATGTATCGGCATAGTTTAACCTGTATTTATATAATTATTATATTTGAATTAAATTGGGTGTTATCATAATGATTGTACAAAAAAAAAAACAAAGCAAGCACGCTAACTAAAGTCTTGCTTTACATGCTTAAAATAATACGCTGTAATAGATAAAAAAAAATATAAATATATCATACAGTGAAAATGTGCCGCATATACAATACTAATGAATCGCTCTACAGTGAAAATGAAAGAATAGTATCATTATTCGACAGTAAACATGACTCGCATAAAGAAAGCATCATAGTGGAATTCAGTTCAATATGAAGAAACTGAATGACAAAACCTATTCTACGTTATACAACTTTAATAATTGTGTTGAAATGAATATTTTTTCTGCAACAACATCTTACCTGTTAGTTATAAAACACCTGCACGATCTGTTCGTGAAATGTCCTAAATATTCACCTATTTTGGGATATATTTCACAGCTATTTGGATATAGGCGCGAAAAAAACCCGTTCGCATCTCGTACTTTGTTTTATTAGTATTATGTGTTTCTTAACATATACTTTTTAACTAATTTTCTTCATTTTCTTCAAAAATAAAAAAAAAGTCGTCTGTTTATTTATCATTCTACATCAAAACATCCGCACTTTACATACACTGACCAACATGACACAGAAATTAACAACTATAGGTCACAGGACGGCCTTCAACAATGAGCAAAGCATGTCAAGCCTACAGAACTGTGAGACTAGAATATGTGCCAAAATATTATTGTTCTTTGCCAAATACTTTCAAACTGTTTCATTTGCTTCAAGCAAAATTAAATCAATTACAATCAAACTATGTAGCTATCTAAAACATACATGAAAAAATTTATGTACTGTGAATTGTAGACCACATTACTATATTAGGTAATGTTCTCTGCTATCTGTGTTGTTTTGTCACATTGTATATACTTGTCTATTTATTGCCAAGGCATGTTATTTATGCTTAGGTTTTGCAAATAAAATATTCATTCACTCATTCATACATTCAATTAATATAAATGAGTTTGAATTTATTTAACCTATACAAGCTTGTCTAGGGAATATTTTCAAACAAAGCTGCTAAAATATTATGCACACTAATTTTTTGTTTATGTTTTATCATTCCGCAATCCTCGGTAGAATCCGCAACTCTCCTTCTATCGTTAGATGAGGGTACGGAATCGGCCGAGTTGAGACGAATGTATGTTTTATTATATTCATTTTTTTAAATTGAGTTATTTGGGTTTATTTTTTCATACATTGCTGAAACTGTTGCTGTTTACACACGTTTTGACACAACAAAACATTAATTCAGAAAAAAACCTACACTAGCCCATTGGCAAATTCAGGATATTAGATTATTTGTAGATCAGACATTACAACCCAACCAAAAACAAAACTAGACGTATTTTGATGAATAATGGTGTAATTTTAAATTATATTTTCATTATGAGATAAATTTCCTTTTAAACCCTGGAATTATTTTCGAATAAAACAATTTTATTCACCACAAAATCAAGCAAAAGGATTAAATGTCCGATACGTTCTTTCTAGTAACTTTGTATTTGCTAGATGAAATGATTGCGTTATCATAGGTGATACAAGTACTATATGGCAAAATCAGAAGTCTCATCAATATTGACCAACATGCAGAAAGGTACGTTTTTAAGTTTTTCTTCACATAACAAATTTCAAGACTCTACGTTAGAATCATAAATTTAATAAAGCGGTGTAAAGGTGTTATGAATTGGTTATTTTGTTATTGTCCTAAATATATATTCTCATTCAGCCATATTGACCTTTTGACTCTTAAGTTCTCAGGGAAAAAAACACCTAACAATACAATCTACGCCAGTAAAGAAACAGCACGAATATAAGCCTAGTATATCAAATACCTGACAATCATTAAATTCAAATTCCCAATATGTTTGGCTCTCACTCAGACAACATGGCAAGTTAGGAGTTCAAAAAGCTAATGGCTTTCTGTACTTTAAAAAAATACTAAATACAGAATTATTTCAGAGAAAATGGCAAGTTATGAGAAACCCAATAGGATAAGGGATTTCGGGAACTATTTGGTTTTAGATCCTTTATTTGGTGATATACTGTATGTATTGTTGTTTTCAATATTTTGTTATTAAATAATTATCGTGTAAATAATAAATTACCAGAGGAACGGAAAGTTACATATGTATCAAATACATATATGTCATTGATATCGTACACAGGGAAATGAAAAGTTATTAAAATAAACGCTATCAATTGGGTTATTCATCTTAAAGGCAAAACAAATCTTACAGAAAACGAAAAGTTAAACTAAATACTTACATATACACTTTATAGATGCTGTTTGGAAAGAAAGAATCCTATGAGCACGCGTCGTAAGTTTTTGTTTTTTGATCGTTTTAAAAGGAACTTTTCCTGTAATGGTTGTAAGATTAAATGTATGCTACTTACAAATTACAAGACACAATAAGTTTTAAGTGCATACAATTTCTTCCGTGACTTAACGCTGCTACCTCTTCCTTTATGGCTTAAAACAATAATTGTACATTGTAAATTTTTGCCCCTCCTTCAGATGAGTAATAAATTACTCTTGTAATTCGTTCAATATCCTTTTTCTTAATACATAGCGCCCACTATTTTAAACACTTTCAATTTTGAAGATGTTTATGCTCCCAAAATTGGTTGATGAAGTTTAAGACATTTTGATGTCTTATCCTTCTATCGTGCTTTAACATTCCTATAGGTGCTTGTCATGCATATGAGTAGTCGAAAATATGCATGTTTTTACCACATATTTTTTACTTACATGAACGTTTTTGCATGTGCAATACATGTAACAGCAGGAATTCGGACTCGGTAATATGTCATCGGAGTAATCATCGATATTTTCACTACAATATAAAAAAAAAAAGAAGATGTGGTATGATTGCCAATGAGACAACTGTCCACAAGAGACCAAAATAACACAAAATTTAACAACTATAGGTCACCGTACGGCCTTCAACAACGAACAAAGCCCATACCGCCGCATACCACATAGTATACTCATACTCAATACTCTTATTGAGGACCGAATTTAACTTCCGGTAAACTTGTCAATTAAAAACTATAAACTGAATGGTTTGACCACATGTGTTACCTGGGATTTTCCATATTCATGCCATGGGTAGTCATATGCAATTTTTCCATATTGGCCTTGATATCAGAAATCGACCAATATCAGCCCTCTGCCTTGATGTGAGAATCTCGGACATATACCAGGGCCAATATGAAAATTGCTATATGTGTAAGTAATAATCTATAAGTTTTACTAGGTTGTAAGATTTTCAGGTTTTTTTGTGGATGTTACTACGAACAGTGTATTTACTGGGAAGAATTAAACATTGGAACGTCTGAAAATTTGCATGATGAATGCTGCCAAAACGTACATGGAAATATTGCATGAATTTTTTTTGCAACTCGGAAATGAAAACCTCAAATGATAACCTATAGATTCCTAAATAAAATATATAAGCATAAATATGTCATACATTTGTAGGTCTTTGTAAATCATTTTTAGGAGTAAACAAATTTTGGTCAAATAACATTGTTTTTTGTCTACTTCTTAGCAGAACAGCAAGACAAAACAAAAATGAATTATAATCAACATTTTAAATAAATAAATACACAAAAAACCATACACATACAAATCAGGTGACTATATTAAAAAAATTTAAAAAAGAAACGAACAAAAACTTACTGCCACAATTAATTGCTTATAGGGTGTGATTTCCGTTAAATTATATCATGTTTGGTGGTCTAAGCTGTTTATCTTGTTTTTGCACAAGGAAGAGGAAATTAGAATTATACGAACATATAACTATTATATTATAATTATACTTCTTTGAAATACATGTGCTTTTGTTTAATTTTATAAAGTTGTCAGGTCCTATTTATATTGTCTCAGTCTAAACATTGACTGAAGTTCCATTATTGATTGCGTTGATTTGAAATTTAAAGAATCGATTCGTATATTTACAGCAAATGTAGGAGGAAACATAGTAGTCTCTGTAATATCACCTTGATACCCCTTATCCTACTTTTAATTTAGTTTTCATAGATGATCACGGAATATAATTGAACCTCGTACGCTTTTTTCTAGAAGTTGTGCGTTCAAGCGACAAGACAATAACAACAAACAGAGGGGGGACGGCAATATAGCTATACTATTAAACGAAAAGACCTCATTTTGTGTGTCGCTTCTCTTCCTTCCGCATTAAATTAATCATCATGCATCTGTGTTCTATGGGTACCATGCATAGGTTTGAATCGCCGTTCTAGATCGGCGCACTCCTACATAGTAGGATAGCTAATGCGCTATATACAAATATACACCCACACCCACTAAAAACTCATATTCACAAATAAAGGAACGTGCCACTAATCCAGCGATTCATCCATATACATATATATATATATATATATCTATATATAAACGCCTAAAAAAGTGCACACAACAACTCCAAATACAAAAAAAAGGTAACTATAAATGTAATTATTTATAAATATTTCGGATAACAGATATCCTTCGTCAGTCAGATTCTGATGTGAAATGAATCATCTTTAAGTCTCGTTAGATTAAACTTTTACTAAATCTTGAATTATATACAATAAAAAAAGTCAAACCGAACATCAGTAAAGACGCTTGCACCATTCTAAAAAAATGTTAACATGACATTGTCATTCCCGATACAGTTTTAGAATTGTGCTAGTTCAAATCGCACATTATTATTTGTATTTAAAGCATATATATGAGCTATCTGTTGTAATAAACCATATAACCTATGTCATGTTAACATTTTTTTAGAATGGTGCAAGCGTCTTTACTGATGTTCGGTTTGACTTTTTTTATTGAATGAAATGGTTGGCTACTGGATCTTCTGTTTTCTTTGTTCGTATTTTTGAAAAGTTCAATAGCATTCGTTGATATAGTGTATCACCCGTTTGTCCAGAACAATCATTCAATAACAAATTTAAAAGTTACCGCCATAGAAAGAGTATTTGGGACAGAAACTTACAGAAAAACTAAAGAAGCCTTTTGGATAAAAAAATTAAATACTCTAGAACCTGAAGGACTCAACACAATGTATGAACGATGATAAATATATTTATATTGAAAAAGCGAATAACGCGGCAAATGAACGTCATAAAAGTTATTATAACGTAATGTATCCAAGTGATGTAATTGTTGTTTCAATGTTGTAATTTATTCCAATGAAGAAGGCCGTAATGGCCGAAACGTATGGGAATTTGTTTTATAGTTTTTATTATATATATATATATATATATATAAAAGTCTATAAAAACGACCAACCAGCAAATTTACTATGTACCGGATCGTCTAGAATAGGCGATACTATGCAGATAAGGAAAAAATTATATCAGTCTAAAGATTTGCACAACGGTACTGATATAAGATGTTATAATACGAAAATGTTGTTATTAAGGTAGCACAATACAAAGATTTTGTCACTCCAAATCAGACAACTTTAAACTGATGTAATTCATTTCATCCTTCTTTATATTTTATAAATGAGGTACCAAAAGAAAGAAGAAAGATTAATCTTTCAAATTGTGATAATTTCATTATGACATAATAATTACATAATTAATTATTATGTAATTAGTTGCTATATTGTGATGTCCACACTTGAATGAATTTAGCTTCTTTGTTCTTCATAACATCCCAAAATATTTTATATATTCTTGTACATCACAGCTTGACCTCCAAAACCGTGTCTCAGATTTCCAAAAACATCAATAGAACAAATTTTATACCCAATTGAATTTAGTGGTCTCTTATGAATTGATGTTGCAAACTTCATTGAAGATTTATGAGAGAATGAAATACAATAGGAAAAATCTGAGACACAGTTTTGGAGGTCAAACTGTGTTGTGCAAGAATCTATAAAATATTTTGGGATGCTATGAATAACAAAGAGGCTAAATTCATTCAAGGATAGACATCACAATATGGCAACTAATTACATAACAATTAATGATGTAATAGTTATGTCATAATGAAATTATCACAATTTGAAAGATTAATCCTTCTTCTTTCTTTTGGTACCTCATTTATAAAATTTAAAGAAAAATGAGTGGAATTACATCAGTTTAAAGATGTCTGATTGGGGATGAAAAATCTTTGTATTGTGCTACCTTAAATCGTGCTGACAAATATTTCGGCTCAACAAATGGCCTTCTTCACTTATATATATATATATATATATATATGTTTGAAAGATTTCAGGTTTTGAACTTTTAATCATAATTTTCATAACTATTCGGGGACAGGACAATTAATGAATTATTTTCGCTTTATGATTATACTCCCAATAATATATAGAGATTCTCTATATGATGTATAGCAGTGTACGCCGTGGAGAAGCAACTTGGAATTGATAGTTAATAGTAAATACATTTTAATATGCGTATGTTCATGAAACACGAAAATCATGGAATTTAATAGAAAACAAAACACCGGACTTTTGAAAAAAGGGGGAGGGCTTAACATAATTTTCCGGTGGCGGATCCAGAATTTTTCTGAAATGGGGCTCACTGACTGCCTAAGAGGGAGCCCCGCACAAGTCATGCTTCAATGATTCCCTATAAAATCAACCATTTTCTTTTCAGAAAAGGGGTGGGGCGGGCCCCCTGAAAAACCCTCTGCAGTTTTATTACTTTTCCTGAAATTCTCCAGTTATAAAATCTTTTACAAAAATTCATCCTACAAATAGTATACATACTTTCAACCACGCTTTAAATGCCCGCGATTTTGCGGGTGTGTTCTAGTAATATGGAAAATAAAGCTTATGAATGTGCCATTTTTAATATTCACAAATGAATGCATGTTATATCAACAATTTTGTTTAGGAAATTCTTATTTTAAGGTAGCTCGGGTGTCTAAATATTAGAAGATTCATTCTTAAACTTCTGAAAAATATACTGTGTCAGTGTAGTTTTAAATTTCAATATAGAAAAATGGGAGTCACTGACCTTGTTTTTTCATTAAAACACATTGAAACAGTTATTTTATATATGGATATATTGGGAAAACTTATATTTTTCCTTATTGAGAAAATATTAAACGAAAGACTTTTTTTAGAATTCCATGAAAGAATTACTTTTCATAAATACCTCCGAAATACCAAAAATAAAAAATATGGAGTGATTAGCATTATTTTCACGTACATGTATGTTGAAAAGAAGAAGGAAACGACTGATTTAAATGCGTTATATACAAATGTATACTAATAAATTCAAATAACAACTGGCATACGTATTAAGTGTAATAGTCCACTTCCCCTAGAATATGTTCCATATGATCAAATTAATCTTAAAATCAAAAAAGTTAATTCTTTATTAGCTTTATTAAAAAGAATCAAGAAATACTTGAATCACAATGCACGAATTCTATTTTACAATGCGTATATTCTTCCACATTTGGATTACTGTTGTTCAGTATGGGGAAACTGTAATGCCCGCGTCACACTGTCCCGATTTTTATATACGATGGACACCCGAATGCGAAAATTGTAAGTTCGTACGAAGTTGGTCCCGATCTCGTTAAAATACCAAAAAGTGACCGAAGCAAGTACGATGAACAACAAAGTCTATACGAATGTGTCAAAATTATATACGATAGCAAAAGATGGACATACGAAGGTTAACCGAAGACGGGTATTTAAGCTTCATATCTCAGCCGAAGACTACACGATGGATCACGAAGGCTACACGATGGATTACGAAGGCTGTACGATGGATTACGATGATGGCGCGATGGCCATACGATGTCTAAAAGATACGAACAAAATTTCGACAACATATCGTTTCTGTACAAGTCTGCCATGCATGGCGGGAAATCGATCGTTTTGTCTAATTCTTATAAAACTTAGTTTATTATCCCCTCGTCTACTACATGTAAGTTGCGTGTAGATAAAATTGTTATGGACACTCTAGAACCAAAATGCTCAAAACTTGGTATGGTGTTACTCGTTAAGAATATCTTAAGCGCTAATGACTTTAAAGTTCAAAGGTCAAGGTCACAGTGGCAGTTGTAATACAAGGCAATATCATCCTTGTGGACACTCTAAAACCAATATGCTTCAAAAGATTTTAACCACATTTGGTATATTGTTCCTCCTTGTAATGATCTGACATTTTTTACGTTCAAGGCCAAAGGTCAAGGTCATGCAGATGGACTTGTTTTTTCTCCTTGAAATAGCATAATACACAGGAAATTGGTTGCTCATTTTTTTACATGCTGGTTCTAAAGACAATATTAAAGGTATTTCCAGTTACTGAATGTTTTGGTTGATTTCTAAAAAAATAGTTTATGTATCAAATATGCATATTCAATTTACCATTTTCTGCATGTGTCATATACAAATAAAGTGTCCATATTTGTCCCCAATATGTTACATATGAGGGGATGCCACGCTCGGCATTGCTTTGTTTGAACTGTAAAATGTGTGCACTAGTCTGAATAATCACCCATAAGTATGGCATTGCCCATGTTTACTGATCTATTTTAAAGGTAAGGTAATGGGTTCGTTGATCCCTTTTATTCAAAAAGAGCTCTTTCCAGGAGAATATCATAATAATATAGACAAAAAGAAGGATGTGGGGAAAGCAACAAATGCGGCAAAATATGACATATAGAAAACAAAATGGTTATTGAGTAAACATTCGTGTGACAACAACTCAGACGATACATAAAAAATCAGAATAATGAAGAAAAATTTGGTTTCCCTATATACGTGTACCTGCAGTGTTGGTGTGCGAGGCGCGTTTATAATTTTCATTATGTTACTTGATATGAAAAATTGACAAAAAATAATATTTTACTTGTAAAAGTAAATCCTGAGCCTGTAATAGCTGCTCTTCTTGTTCCATTTGAATTAATAGAAACAACGCTGTCGCCTTTCTTGTTCTCATAGATTCATATGATATGAGCTCCATGTTTTGTGAACGTCTTTCTTAACTGTCGTATTAGACTGACCAGTGCATATCGGGCATGGCACTTTAAATGTATTTTAGCGCGAAAATTAACTTACATTTAGCTGGATTTATTGCCGTCGTAGTTCCATCTTGTCGCCTTCGTACTTTTATTCGATGGCAACACGACGGGATTACGAGGTCTTCACGAAGTCGTGTTGCCATCGTAAGACCTTCGGGTATCTTCGTGATTCATTCGTGTAGACATCGTATTGTAAAAACTGCCCGATGGAAACGATGGAAACACGAATGCAATACGATGTGAAAAGATGCATTCCCGGTGACATTACGATGGTGAGGATGGTGATACGAACTCAATACGAACCCTCAACATCGGACGCACCTTCGGGGATTTTTTAACATGTTATAAAATTTATAGCCCTTCCCGAAGTTATCCCCGAAGGCTAGAAAAAGTGGCCGATGGTTCTACGATGGTTAAAGATGGCACTACGAATAGCCCGATCTGGATACGATTAGTCCCGATTTTGAAAATTTCCATTATCGTGTTGCCATCGGCGTAAAAATCGGGACAGTGTGACGCGGGCATAACAAGTTTTTAGTTGACAGTTTAGAATTATTTTAAACGAACACGATATTCGTAAACCATCTATTGAATTATTTAAGGAATCTAAAATTAATCCTGTTACTAAGAGAATGCTTTACCATAAATCATCCAAAAGAATACTGGAATGTTCTAAAGGCAATAAAAAAGAAACCAAATATAGAAGAAGATATTCCTGAAATTTTAATGAATGAAAATAAAATCATAAAACATTTTCAGGATCAGGGTACACCAGCCTCATATGATAAATCCTTTGTAAATAAACTGGAACGTGAACTAAACATTATAGAAGATAATATTGAATTGAATATGGAAACTGATGCACCAATTACATTTGCTGAAGTAAAACTGGTCATTTCAAACCTTAAAGTAAACAAATCAGCAGGTCCAGATAGAATTGTGAATGAAATACTCAAACACTCACAACCTGTGATAATTAATTCTATTGTAAAAGTTTTTAATTTGATTTTAAAGACAGGTAATTATCCAGATTCTTGGAAATTATCTTTCATGATCCCTTTACATTTGTACATAAAAAAAGGTGACAAGTTAGACCCTAATAATTATAGAGGCATTTCTCTTATAAGTAATCTACCAAAAAATTTTAATGCCATATTAAATAATAGGCTAATCAAGATTGTTGACAAACAATTAAGTGATTGTCAGTTTGGTTTCAGAGAAAATCACAGAACAGCTGATAGCATCTTTTTATTAAAGTCCTTGATTAATAAATATTTACATAAAGAGAAAAAAAAGATTTATGCCTGCTTCATAGATCTGAAAAAGGCTTTTGATTCAGTATGGAGAACTGCTTTACTTTATAAATTATGTAAAATGGGAGTTGGCAAGTCTTTTTATAGAGTTATAAAACAACAATACTTAAATACTAAATCATCTTTAAAATATAAAGATTATGTATCAGAATATTTTAATATTGAAAGAGGGGTTAAACAGGGAGACACACTAAGTCCCACTTTATTTAATGTCTTTATAAATGATATTGTAAAAAATTTTGAGGGAAATGATTCAAGTCCCCTTAAACTTATAAATAGTAAGGTAGGATGCCTTCTTTTTGCGGATGATCTTTTAATCCTGTCAGAATCAAAAGAGGGTCTACAAAACAGTTTAAATAACGTTAAATTATATTGTAACAAATGGCAACTCTCTTTGAATACAAACAAAACTAAATCCATGATTTTTAGTCAGTCAAAACATAAAAGTGAAACATCACATATTTACTATGAGAATAAAGCCATAGAGAGTGTAACAGAATATTCATTTCTGGGAATGTTGATAAAATGTAATGGAAATTTATCACAAAGTACTTTAGAGCTGACAAAAAAGCAAAAAAAGTATTTTTTGCAATAAAATCATATACTAAATCATTGAATAATCTACCTATAAAAGTAGCAAATAATCTTTTTGATTCTTTAGTAAAACCAATTATGACCTATAATTCAGAAGTAACATATTTGGATACATATATTTCTTTTCATCGAGCCAAAAGCAGAGCATTAACTTCAGGAAAAGAAATTAATCAACTTGATTTTATAGACAAAACCCCCATAGAAAATATGCATCTTAAATTTTGTAAATCTACTCTAGGGATAAGAAAAAATGCATCCAATTTAGGAGCAAGAGTTGAATTAGGAAGATTGCCTATAGAATGTTTTATTAAAACACAAACCCTTTTATATTTAGCTAGACTATATAATAATAATATTAATCCATTGTTAAAGGAAGCTTTTTCTCTAGCACAGTCTCTAGATTTGACAGGAACTTACTCATGGTATACATATGCTAAAAATATTGTTAAAGAGACTAACGTTGACCTTAATATTCTTTCTACTTGTAAGGACATAAAAGATGTAAATAAAATAAAAAACGATATAAAGTTAAAAATGAAAAATAGATATGAAGATTTAATTCAAAATAAATTTCAAAACATCGATGATAAAAGTAAATTTTTTCTCTATAAAAAACTTAAAAAAGATTACAAACTAGAATATTATCTAAATACATCTAATTTTCAGATAAGGAGATTAATCACTAAATTTAGAATAAGTGATCACTCCCTCTTGATTGAAAAGGGGAGATATTTTAAAATCCCAAGAGAGGAACGTCTTTGCCATAAATGTAAAATACTAGAGGATGAGAAACATTTTTTACTATATTGTGAGTATAATAAAACTCTAAGAAATGAATTTTTTCATCACATATGTACAGAAAATAATAACTTTAATAATTTAAATGAAGAAAAAAAATTCATTATTTACTAAATCCATCATCGCCTTTACAAACAAATAAGTTAGGATCCTTCTTGAAAAAGTCATTAGAACTGAGGGCAGGGGACTCTTAACAACTTGTTTGTTGTTATAAATTTTAATGCTGTTGATATTTTGTATGTTTAATATGTATGTATATATGTTTATTGTGTTTATTGTATTAATATATGTTGGTCACAAACTGTAAAGTTTATATGACAATAAAATATTTGATTTGATTTGATTATAAATGTATAAATCAAAGCACCAACTGGCATATTTATCCAATCTTATTGTGCCTACAAATAGTAAACAATCGTACAATATTCGACTTTCATCATCAGATAATTTTATTGTTCCTAAATCAAATACAGAATTATACAAATCAAGTTTTTCCTTTAGTGGTCCAAAAGTGTGGAATTCACTGTCCAAAAATCAAAAAGTATATCTGTATTCAAATACTCTTACAAGTCATTATATTTGTAAATGTGTTAAATTTATAAGTTAAACCACAATGTATACCATAGGTGTTTTTGTTGTGGTTGTTTTATTACTTTATATACGTGTATTGTTTACATGTGTGTAATTATAGTACATTTAATTTAATTATGTTTTATTCATATTGTTAACATTGTATGTAGAGAGGAGGGCCTGGAAAGGGTATTGGGAGCATGGGAGAGAGGGGGCGGAAGAAGGGAGAGAGGAAAGAGAAGGGAGAGCGGAGGCGGGAGAAGGGAGAGCGGGGCGGGAGAAGGGAGAGAAGGGGCGAGAGGAAGGAGAGAAGGGGCTGGAGAAAGGAGAAAAGGGTATAAAAGGAGACAAAAATGTGTATTAAAATTATCAAAATTTAGCAGTAAAACAACTATTTAATAAATGAGTGAATCAAAAGATTCAAGAAAGTGGTAATAAAAAGTAAAAAAAAAAAAAAAAAAAAACCAAAACGACTCCGACAAAATCTTAAAACAGAAAGTCCTTAATCTAACTGCAGAATCAAACAAATGCATAACAACTGTTATATTCCGAATTGATTCAGCTAGGCATTTTCTTATGCAGAAAATGGTGGATTGGACCTGGTTTAATGGTTAGCCAATTTGACCTCTTACTTGTATGACAGTCGCAGAAAATTGCGCATAGTAACGAAAAAAATATTCCGAACCTTTTCACTAATTCATTACGATCTCTTATATATGGAGAAAGAATAAAAAACTAACAATTTCCAGGATTTTATTGTGAGCCCGTGCATGTATAGCGACACATGTCACCATCCTTATTTTTTTTTTAGATAAATTGCTTCAAAGTTGACCGATATGCATAGAATTTGGCAGAAAAAGGATGACATTACTTAATATAGAGTAACGTTTTTTTTATTTCCCCTGTCTGGTTTCGTAAATTTCCTATTAATTCTAACTGATTTAGTTTTATTTCCAACTAACAGGGTGGAGTATGAGATTCAGCTTTCAAAATTTCATTGGGTGAACCGTGATTTTCAAGTACATTTGAATAGATTGATTTGAGGTTGCAAAATGTTCGGTGGCAAATATTTCAGGCATGTTCAGGACCATACAATACATTTTGAAATTGTTGTGTCTAAAAAAACACACATTTCTAGATCTAATGCAGCCATCAAAAAAGGTTACAAAAAACATCCAATCAGTTGTAAAAGTGAAAGATAAAACAATACATGTTTTTAATGTAGTATATTATCTGTATGATGTAAACGTTTGGGTAGTGTGCATAGTTGCAGATAAACCTTGCAAACTGTATTAAATGTATTCTAAGTTCAATTAACATACTGTCTTTCGTGAAAAATGATATAATGAAAAAAATCTGAGAACATACATGCATCCTCTATAGGTAAAACACTTGGTGCATTATAAAAGTTCCACCTTGAAATTGTACACTGTAGAAGGAAGAAGTCAGACTCTGTGCTCTGAATATGCGCACTTTTGATATATATATTTATATTAAAGGTCATAGTGGAATATAGTTGGGAAATCTCAATTGTAAATCATGTCCAACTCAACAACAAAACACACCCATCCCTGTACAACCAAGTGTAAATTAACATGAACCAAAATGATATTAATATGTTTACATGTTTTCAGTTTTCTTTCTGCATTTGAAGAAATATATCAAACAAACATACCTCTTTTATTTTGTTTTGGCGTTCGGACTGCTTTTCTTGGTTTATTTGTAGAATAATACAATTGTCCTTGAACTTGGTTATTTTGGCACACAACTTTTCCTATATGTTCCAAGTGTAACCAGTTTTGGAATATTATTGGACTGTACAGAAAATATAGTTCCGGAAACTTGTAAAAAATAGATTGCCGATACCGTAATCTTATAAATACAGTTTACACAGGGCAGCAACATTGGAATGAGGAAAACGTTAACAAAGGACTGTCATTTTGGGATGTCAACACTTAATGCGCATCCGTTGGGACGAAATAAAATTATATCTCTCAGACCCCGTTACATATTTTTTCTTTCAATTCAGTATTTGAAAAATTATTTCTTGAAATTTACAATCACACAATTCATTAAATAAAACCCAGTGGCCAACAATAAAAAAATAATCGTTTAATTATTTTATTCTACTTTGTTAATTCCATTTCAAAAATCATTTTCTGCCTGATTTTCAAAGACTGCTTGTACTATGTATTTTCAACAAATTATATCCCGTATTATTTTCCAAAAGAATTTTATTTTTCTATTTTGCAAGAAGCGTTTTTTTTGGCAACCAATTTAAAACGAATTGGTTTCTTACGATATTGCACAAATAGTGTCACAAAAATTCACCGTATTTTCACAAATTAACCTGCGTTTCTATAGTTTGGATTTACAGGGGCGTAGCAGCCGGCTGCCGTACCAATAATTTTCGTTGGTACGGCATGCTGTACCTAAATTTTTTATAATTTATTGAAAAAAAACAAAGTTTTTGCACGGGATTAAAGCAAACAAGGTTTTTACAGGAAAAAACAAAGACAGAAAATCCCATTTATGTGTCATAGGCACTATAAACGGTATACATTTATTAATACTGGTTCAATAGAAATAAAGGGATGTGGTAGACTAGTAGCCAATTAATGAGACGAGTTGAACTCTTAATCCATGTTTCACAATGTGTTAAAAGTAAACAATTATTGTGGGTCAAACTGAGTACGGTATTCAGCAAGCTAAAAAAAAAGTGGGAAACGAAATGAGAAAATAAATTATCGAATCTTTTTTTAAATACTTTTTTATGTCTAGATGATGCAACCTTAGCCTACCAATTTCGCTATTTTTGTGTAGCAGAACTTTATGTGAAAGATTTTTTAAACTTATCACGATTTTTTTAGAAATGATGGTGAATTTGGGATGTCCCTGTCAGACTCGGCTGAAAATGTTCTATTTTACCCCAAAAGCTAACAGAACCTTTAAACATACTTATTAAGAAGGGTTAGTTACGATACTGTTGTCAGATCACTAAAGATAGCTTATTTTGGCTTTAATATTGATTCACTTGGACAGGGCTTTTCTCATATATTTTATGATGGTATACTACTAAACCCCTAACGGCAGGGATTGTGCTTTATATTCATATGATGAAGACGATATCATTAATTAGTTTAATTCAGGTCTCGAGCTCGCATGTCAGTAACTGCTAGAAGTCTGTGTTAATTTATGTATCATTGTCAATTTGTTTAGTTTTTTTTTGTGTGTTTGTTTTTTCTACATTTACTAGAGGTATAGGGGGAGATTGAGATCTCAAAAACATGTTTAACTAACCGCATTTTTGCGCCTGTCTCAAGTCAGGAGCCTCGATCTGGCCTTTGTTAGTCTTGTATGATTTTTAATTTTACTCTTTTTCTTGGGAGATATTGAGGTCCCCGTAATAAAATCTTCATAAGGACCATAACTTATATATAACATAAACTTCGACAATTGAACTATGTCTTTTAGGAAAGATGTGTACAGAAGTCATCACTAGAAACCTCTCAATAAATGTCAATAAAAAATTCTAGCTTTGGATCCATCCAATCAATTCATAACAGAAATTTAATGGGGTAGAATACGTACGGCATCAAAAATGTTTAACCCTTACTCTTTATTTATATATATACAAGCCTCACGTCAAGAACTATAAAATTAGTGCATTTTACACTTAACTTATGTTTTTTAGCAAAAAAAAAAGGTCTTTAAAAAAAATTTGCCCCGTTACGCTCGGCAACGAAATTTATTATATGTACCACTATGAAAAATCCCTGTATGCCAATACACATTGAATGGCATCCGACACAAAATTGGAAGTATAAATTTAAGTTAAGATATTCCACTTTTTGTATCCATTTGGATTGTTGACTTTTTGACACATTTCATGTTTCAAATTCTTTTCTTTTTTCTATATTTTGAATTTGACTTTCAAAAAAGTGAGATAACTCAAATTGTTACTAAAAAAATGATGTTTTCATAAGCGAAATTTAAGTGTCAGGAGAGGGTCAGAATGCAGGATTTTGCACCATTTATCCCAAAATTTCTCGGGCCCTTTAGCGGCCCTGAACCCCTGCCGAATATCCGCCTCAACGAGGCGGGACGAGTCGCTTCGCGACCCATAATATTTCTTGCCGTACCAATATAAATTTGAGTGCTACGCCTCTGAATTTAATTATTTAAAATTAATCGGGAAACGGCGTGCATCAGAGTTAAGCTAGGGGACCACATTCACAATTTTTACTGCCGTCCTTGACAGGACTATTTCCGATTAAAATTTGTCAAATATCGAAAATATGGGAGGTTGCATTGGAATGTCCCTCCTAGATGGGAATTTGTATGCGTCTGATCACGTTGCAGGCATATTGCACCCTATCTGTCTATTAATGTATCTCTTTTAAGCGCATCTACTCCTGGACAACTGGATGGATATTGAAGAAATATTTACATGAGAAAGTTTTAAATGTTAAAGGGGAGATACTCGTTACTTTAATAGTATGGCATTACTAATCTTCTGAGCGAAACTCTTCCTGAATGTTTTATGGATTTTAATGAAATGTATGTCGGAAAAGGTAAGGGAGAGATAAAAGGGAGGGTGAAGGGAGAAGGAGGGCGGGAGAAGGGAGAAGAGGGGCGGGAGCAGGGGGAAACCTACCCCCCTGTCCAGCCCCTCAGAGAGCCTTATTGAAAATTGGTTTAATCCAAATGAGTTACTCTCTTTAAATAAAGATATTATTATTATTATTATTAGTAGTAGTAGTAGTAGTAGTATTATTATTATTATTATTATGCCTTTTCAATGTCGACTTTTATATATGTACGTTAGTTGCCCGTTTTTGTTATAACAATGTACACATAAAACATTGACAAGAAGGTATGTTGTCTGTTGAAATTCGTATCTATGAGGTGTTTTTTTTTTTAATCTTGAGTGTACATAATGTTGGTATATCAATTGTAATAGATATTTGCATTAGTGAAACATTGCTTGAGGTCATGACATCAGCCACAGAACTAAATTATCATTTGAATGTTTTGCTATACAATAAAAGGGTAATTTCACGAGTACGGATGCATACCGATCGTCTGGTACCTAGTAGAATTAAAATGGCACTACACTAGCTCGTGCCATAAGGCCTTCCGTTAGATTTACTTTGGTCCGTAACTTAAAATAAATCATCTGATAATTAAGGCTTTGTTCAACTTAATATAACTAGTAGTTCTTGAAAATATTAAAATGATCCCGAATAAAGTATTGTAATAGAAAAATGCACTTTATTTTTGATTTCATATAGTTCAATATTTAATGCATATAAAATTTAATGTGAAAAATATTTTATAACAAAATATTGTTTAACTGTTATACTGTAAAGGCCAAATTTTCATGTCCAGTTTTTAGTTCAAATAAACTTCACGATGGTCAAACTAACTTTCTTTGGGTCAAATAACTTTCTGATAGAACAAATACTACTTAAATCTTTGTTTGAAAGTGAAGGATGAACAAACAAGTCATAAACTTCGGACAATGGTTCAAGTAGTGACATGGTCAACTTACGTCCATAAATTAACTTTGATAAACTATAGGGCACAAACTAGTACCTTAGTATCATCAATATCTTAATTAAAATTTATAATGTTATTTTATATTATTTTTTATATAGATTCTAAGTTGTGTATTGTTTTATATTAAGGTTAAGAAAATATTAATGAATATATTTTGAAACATATTTTGGTAATTTCAAAAGTAGAAATTACAGAAATTAAAGAAAACTCATCTTTTACATAAATGATAATTATGTCCTAGTTCTGGACCATAACTATATTTGGTCACTCTTATTTTAATTTATTGTGGACTAACAATAACAGCTTCATGGCCTCTATGACACTTAGAAATTGGTATATAAGGAAATCAAGTCGCTAAAACATTAATAGCGTATTTCTTGATTTTCTAGGTGAGTCTCTTGGTGTTCGAATTAATTTAGATTAAAAATTATTTTTATTTTATTTTACTTTGGAAAAATAAGACAAAGTTTATAAATAATTTATATTTTAAATTAAAATATAAATTATTTATAAACTTTGTCTTATTTTTCCAAAGTAAAATAAAATAAAAATAATTTTTAATCTAAATTAATTCGAACACCAAGAGACTCACCTAGAAAATCAAGAAATACGCTATTAATGTTTTAGCGACTTGATTTCCTTATATACCAATTTCTAAGTGTCATAGAGGCCATGAAGCTGTTATTGTTAGTCCACAATAAATTAAAATAAGAGTGACCAAATATAGTTATGGTCCAGAACTAGGACATAATTATCATTTATGTAAAAGATGAGTTTTCTTTAATTTCTGTAATTTCTACTTTTGAAATTACCAAAATATGTTTCAAAATATATTCATTAATATTTTCTTAACCTTAATATAAAACAATACACAACTTAGAATCTATATAAAAAATAATATAAAATAACATTATAAATTTTAATTAAGATATTGATGATACTAAGGTACTAGTTTGTGCCCTATAGTTTATCAAAGTTAATTTATGGACGTAAGTTGACCATGTCACTACTTGAACCATTGTCCGAAGTTTATGACTTGTTTGTTCATCCTTCACTTTCAAACAAAGATTTAAGTAGTATTTGTTCTATCAGAAAGTTATTTGACCCAAAGAAAGTTAGTTTGACCATCGTGAAGTTTATTTGAACTAAAAACTGGACATGAAAATTTGGCCTTTACAGTATAACAGTTAAACAATATTTTGTTATAAAATATTTTTCACATTAAATTTTATATGCATTAAATATTGAACTATATGAAATCAAAAATAAAGTGCATTTTTCTATTACAATAATCGCTCTCCCTTTGAAAAGGAGATTGTTCCATCAATCTAAAAACATAAGTCATATACAAAAAAAAAATAACTTACAATAATAAACAAGATATATATAATTTTTTTTTTTTTTCTTCTATTCCTTAGATTTACCAAACATGGACATGTTCAGTATGTCTCCAGAACAAGTCTGGTCCATGTTGTCCAATCATTCTGAAGATTTGGACTATTGTGATGCCGTAAATTATCTCCTGTCGTATAATTTCGACCCTTTTGTATATGACACCCTTTATGTTAACTGTATTATAAATATTATTGAAAATGAGGTAGATATACCTTACAATAGTTTGCCCTCTTCTATGTCTTTACACATAGACTATTTCGAACAATTAAACAAATCTTATATTAGACAGATAAATAACTACTTGCGTTAAATTATAAAATCTGTCATTTTTAATATCATATTATGCGACTTTCATTTATTCTTTATTCATGTTTAGTTTATCATTATTACAAAGGATTAAGACTATTTCAGTAAAATCCCCATTAATTGTTAATTCCTAAATCGCCTACAATAAATTCAAGTGCGCGGATAAACGCGAAAACTTGTATAATACAAAAAAATGTATTAGCTCAATGCCATTATCAAAAATAGACATATTATAAAAGAATTCAATGTGGTATTACCCACTATATCCAAACAATGGAAAAAAATAAGTCACTTGTATTTTCATGAAGAAAAAAAAATCGTTAACGAAAATCAAAAGTTAACTAGATCTTAATTTTATGACACTTACAATACAATAGTTATTGTATTTTGTCATTTAATTGATATCATTATGTACATCTGTAAATATTAAAGGCCTTTAAATCTTCAATGTATGTGTTATAATTATTGTATTTTATTATATATTTAATAGGTATATTATGTGTGCTTTTTGTGTATTTGTGTATTTCATTGCATCATGTTTAAAAAGAAAAGAAAAAATGGAAAAAAATATTATGGAAAAAAAAAAAAAAAATTATATATATCTTGTTTATTATTGTAAGTTATTTTTTTTTGTATATGACTTATGTTTTTAGATTGATGGAACAATCTCCTTTTCAAAGGGAGAGCGATTATTGTAATAGAAAAATGCACTTTATTTTTGATTTCATATAGTTCAATATTTAATGCATATAAAATTTAATGTGAAAAATATTTTATAACAAAATATTGTTTAACTGTTATACTGTAAAGGCCAAATTTTCATGTCCAGTTTTTAGTTCAAATAAACTTCACGATGGTCAAACTAACTTTCTTTGGGTCAAATAACTTTCTGATAGAACAAATACTACTTAAATCTTTGTTTGAAAGTGAAGGATGAACAAACAAGTCATAAACTTCGGACAATTGTTCAAGTAGTGACATGGTCAACTTACGTCCATAAATTAACTTTGATAAACTATAGGGCACAAACTAGTACCTTAGTATCATCAATATCTTAATTAAAATTTATAATGTTATTTTATATTATTTTTTATATAGATTCTAAGTTGTGTATTGTTTTATATTAAGGTTAAGAAAATATTAATGAATATATTTTGAAACATATTTTGGTAATTTCAAAAGTAGAAATTACAGAAATTAAAGAAAACTCATCTTTTACATAAATGATAATTATGTCCTAGTTCTGGACCATAACTATATTTGGTCACTCTTATTTTAATTTATTGTGGACTAACAATAACAGCTTCATGGCCTCTATGACACTTAGAAATTGGTATATAAGGAAATCAAGTCGCTAAAACATTAATAGCGTATTTCTTGATTTTCTAGGTGAGTCTCTTGGTGTTCGAATTAATTTAGATTAAAAATTATTTTTATTTTATTTTACTTTGGAAAAATAAGACAAAGTTTATAAATAATTTATATTTTAATTTAAAAAAAAGGTTTAATTTAATGGTAATTATTATTGTTATTATATTATATTTAATTTGAATTGTGATATTTAATTATTGTTTTCAATTTATTTTTGACTATAATATTTGTACTGTGAAATTGTATTATAATTATAATGACGTTCTCTTTATTAAATTAATAGCGTATTTCTTGATTTTCTAGTTTGGTTTTCTTTCCGTTGTTGATTCCGGCCTCCTACCGTGAGCCTCCCCCTAGATTGTACCAAAAGGTATTACAATTGTTGGGTACAACGTACATATACACCATTACCAAAAATATCAACACAATAAAAGCATTAAATCTATATAAAAAAATAGAATTAACTGGGAATTCCTCTTGTGCATTTCAAAATGCGTACTATAAGACCGTTTGTTGACCTTCAGTTGCATCTATTTCGATTCATTATAAACTGTATTTGTTTTAAGAGTTTATTGAATTGAAGAATGTCATGTAATCGAAACAGTGTTTCTTACTCTTATTTCTAAGTGTGAAAATATATAAATTGAAGTCGCAATCATAAATTTACAACATTTGCTATTTGACAAAAAATATTGCATGGACAGAATTATCTTAGGAAAAAATTAAACAATTTGTTAAAGGGGCATTATTTACGATTCTGTCAATTGGAATCGAAAAAAAAAGAATGTTTTCTGTTTCAAACACTCAAACGAAATATTGAACAACTATTCGCTTTCGTTAATCAATTTGTGTTAATTTTGTCAAAGTAAGCGTTACAAGTTCTGATTTATTTTTGACTTGCAAGACAGCAATTCGACGTGATTTTTATCTGTATTCATGTGCGACTTATCATTGCGTTTGAGGTCGTTTAAACATGGCTGTTCTCAACATGTTAAGATATAATTAACAAATGTCCGAGCTACAGAAATGATTCCGCCTGCAGAAACATCTTTCCAAATTAGCCTCATTGTTTCAGCGTCTTCGCAATCATACTAATACTATTGACAAAGCATGTTCTAATATTTCACTGTAGCCTTTGTTAAATTTTCAAAATAAAAAAACAAATTCTTCAATATGATTTGTTTCACACAAAAGATAAGTACGGCAATAGAATTAACAAGAATGTGTCCACAGTACACGGATGCCCCACTCGCACTATCATTTTCTATGTTTAGTGGACCGTGAAATTAGAATAAATTCTCTAATTTGGCATTAAAATTAGAAAGATCATATTATCATAGGGCACATGTATACTAAGTTTCAAGTTGATTGGACTTCAACTTCATCAAAAACTACCTTGACCAAAAACTTTAACCTGAAGTGGGACAGACGGACGAACGAACGGACGGACGAACGAACGGACAAACGAACGAACAGACGGACGAACGGACGCATAGACCAGAAAACATAATGCCCCTCTACTATCGTAGGTAGGTCATAAAAATAACATTGCACTGAAAACCGTATAACATCCAGATGTTTATCTGAAGTCAAATGGTACTGGGGTCTCGGTACCTGAGTGGTCTTAGTAGTTAAATACTTTTCCACTAGCCTGTCAACATTGCAGTTGTGAGTTTGAACCCAGTACGTGACAGGTGCGTTCGACTCCAATCTGAATTGATTAGGTTTGTGAGTTTCCTGCAAAAATTCTGTGGTATTTTACGAGCAATCCTGCGTCCTCCACCAACAAAAACTGACCACCGCGATATAGCTGATAGTGCTGAAAGTGACGTTTAAATACCAACAATCATCATCATAATTATGTTATGTCGTATTGACGCGCAACTTAACTCGATTTATATTTCATCTGCATATTAAATATACAGGAAATCGAAAGGCCTGCACTTGAGAACTAAACAGATGAACCATTATATGCATGTTAGTAATTACATGTTTGTAAATACCCATAAAAATCAACAAATTTGTGAATGACGAGCAAATAAAATAATGTTAACAAATCATTTTCGTTACTCCTCGATATACTGATTGGAAAACCCGTCAATATCAACAATAATATACACAATTATACTCTTTTTATGCAGATATGAGACTGTAAACAAATTCAAAACCCCTATTTATATTTTGAGTTTATTTTAACCTTTCTACAAAAAAATGTGTTTGTAAATTTCTTCATAAAATGTCTCTCTTGGCAAACTTGTTAAACGGTACAGGTCGCAAGAAAAACAAACCACTAATACGTTTAACTAATAATAAACGCAAGTTTTCCTATTTGTACGTATTCATAGTAATTTTTACCTGCCAATTAAATAAAAACATTCAACATTTGAAGTAAGTTCATGTGTTATATTTTTTAAAGTTCTTTCTGAAAAACACTATCTTTACAAGATGTCATCTTTATTTTACATGATCAGAAAACTTGCTCGAATCATGCAAAATGGAGGGAAAACACAATGGTAAATACAATCCACAAGTCGAAGAAAGGCAGTCACCAACAACAGGTCAAAAATGAAAACAATGTTGGAAAGATAAAAGAAATTGAGCAACACTAGTCCTCTAAAATCTACTGTAGGATGAAACAATATAATCCGGAAGGTTACGTGTCCTGTACCACAAATACTTACATTTACCCAAATCTATCATTATTCTAATAATAAAGCATCTTAGATTATATACAATTTGTTTGTACACATAAATTGCAATCCTACATCTGTTTCCCTTTCGTTTTGTCGTTTAAGCTGATATCCGTCTCCTGCCTAAGGAATCTATTTAACCAATAGTAATTTAATCAAATGGTACAGATTGTTTGTACATCATGAACTGACAATTTGGAAAAAAGTTGGCAATTCCACTTAAACTGTTTTTGTTTTTGAAAACAAGAAAAGTAAGCTTAACTGTACACTTACCGATTGTTTCGTTTTCCCGATTTATGCATTTGACTGAGTGTTTGTTTTGCATGTTGGGTGATGCATGCATGCATGATAGGACATGGTTACCGTATCAACCACTCGGTATCGTTCCGTTTGGAGCTTGTGCGTTTGTATCAGTTTTTTGTATTATTTGTTTACCTCGATTCGTATCTTCTAATTGATTTATGAAATTTGAACTTTGGTAAACTACTGTTGCCTTAATTTGATCTCAAATGTAATACTATGGAGTATGGATTACTTCATTTTCGTGGGTATACATTTTTGTGGATTAGGGAAAACTTGTATGTTCGTGGATATTTAATTTTGTGGTTTCTGCTGAAGTCTGCATACAGGCCTATCGGAAATTTGTCCTTCGTTGAACATTTAATTTCTCAGTTCACCTGTACCATAGGTTGGTCCCCTCCGTAAAACATTCAGTATGCCTTCGGAATATACAAATATATAGAATTTCAATAACGGCCGGGAAACAGACTACCTGTACCTGTACCCACGAAATCCACGAAAATTGGTATCCAACAAATATTATTAGTTACATAGTGTACTAGTGACCTAATACGGTATATATGGGGTCAGTAAATTCCACATATGGAATTTACTGACCCCATATATACCGTATTACGTCACTAGCACAATATGTAACGAATTTATCTTACCGACTATTTTAAGGTGTAAAACTTAAATTAGTGACCTAACAAAATGAGCAAGTCTTCAATACCGTTAGCATTAAGAAACTACTTCCATTGATCCTACAAAAACAGATGCCAAAAATAACAACTTGTTAGGTTTAAATGTGTTTTATGAATTTATTTCAATCTTGATCGTCCATTTCTTCGTCTGTTGAAACCTTTAAGATTTTGTCTCAGTACCGTTTTGTTGTTATAAAGCTAGGGTCGTAACACCACTACTAACCGTGTATGAAATAAGCCCGCCTCCCTACTAAGAGGGAGGTTAGGAGGGGTCCTGATCCCGAATTCCCGGGCTTAAAAACATGTTATCCCGAAATCCCGGGCATAAAAACACGAAATCCCGAGGTCCCGAAATACGAAAAAAAGAATTCCCGGATCCCGAAAGGGTCAATCCCGAATTCCCGAGCTTAAAAACACCCAATCCCGGAGTCCCGATAAAGGCCCTACCCCCCCCCCCCCTCTACTAACCTAATATTGAATATACACGGTCTCCATGCGAACGCTTTTAGCCAATCATATTCCTAGAAATGTATAGGAGGTAAGATAATAATGAATACACAGTATTTACTGGTTAATGAAAATGTTCGTGCTTCTAAAGCGCTGGGTGTACCTAATCAATAACGCTAAACCAAAACCAAGAATGTTTTGAAAATCCAGGATGCATATAATACATAGAAACATACGAAGCTTTATGACCAACAGTTACATGAAAGTATTTAGCCAAATTCGTCATAGATCTACGTACTAGCCTCAGAAAGTTGAAACCTTAGATTCTTATTTTATCGACACATTTTACAAAACATGATGTAAACCATTTCAGTACTGAACCACTGACTACTGAGCTAATGAATCATTCTAGAAGGACTAACAGTCAACCAGCAGTAGTGGCAAAAATAAGTAAAAATTGGGAAGTCTTGTTCACAATAAAATTTGATCTACACTGGAATTACCATATGCTTTTTTTTCACACAAGGTCGACATATATGTTTACTAGCATTGAGTCGAAGTGTACTTAATTGATTACTCCGCGATTTTTGTTTTTAAATTTGGCAAATGAATTCTGCTTGCACAAATTCATCGGAAAATTAAATGAAACATAAGCGTAACCGTTTTCATTTTTGAGTTTAGAGCTGATACGGAAATAATACAAAGAAGACATAGGGGAAATCGACAGATATTTTTCATATAATCAAGAGTTTTTAATTTATTGGCCCACAGACTTAATAACAAAATTGATGACATATGATTAAAAAATGAACGACAAATCGATTGCTGAAAAGAAAGTTCTTAGCAACCGTGTTACTGTTCAAGGTATCTACGATAGAAGTTTGATTTTTAATCGGAAAAAAGGGAAAATATTCTGCGACGGTATTGATTTTTTTTTACAGTAACGTCGCCACAACTTTAACGCTATATAACGCAATCACACTGTACAATGTCGTAACACAATCGTTAGTGTGTATCTCCTATTTTGTTATAGACTGTGCCAGATCCTTATGGGTTTGCAAGGTCGTTCAACATCCCTTGTAGTAGAGTTTGGTAGTATTTCTGTAGATTTTATGAACATTGAATACAAGCAACTGGTTTTTAAATAATAATAATGAAAAAACAGTCTTTAAAATGCTATAAAAAGTAAGAGTCTGAACTCATTTCACCTCTCGTTTCACCAAATAGTAAATGACTTACTCTTCCTTACCCAGAAATGCTTAAATTGCAGTTAAAAGTGTCACATTATTTTCTTTTTTGTATAATTGTACATGAACCGCATACACAACGATTTACTAGTTCCTTTTAACATCTAAGAAATAATAATCTATGTTATATTTTTTCTGTAGGGCGATACTCGCAAATGTTAGTCTGTACTATTGAGAGAATACCAAAAAATAAGGCACTACTACAACATGTAAGTACTACTATATAAAATATTCTTTCAATACGCAAAATCACTACCGCGGGTTTCAAGTTTTCAAGTTTTTATTTTCTCGAGTACCCTAACTGGGGCATATGAACAATTACACAAAGACGACAATGTAAATAGTACACACACAAAAAAACCAACAAAGTAATGCATTGAACATTATAAACATTCATAAACATATTTTAATCTAAAAAGGTAATGCGTTGAAAGACAGGAAATTCCAAATGGACATATTGATGGTTGAAACAACATTAATTAACAACAGCCAGCCAATTTTACAAAATTTTGCAATTTTAAGAACAGCATACATAGTAACAGACAGAATTAAAAAACTCATAAAATTTGTCAGTATTATGGTAGGTAATAAGATTACAAGGTAATAATGATTTCATTTCAGCATTGTGCAATGTACAATCAAACAAGTAATGAGATTCATCCAATGGTTGGTTTTTACAAATGTCTCAAATTATGTCGTCACCAAAAGCGACCACTTTCAATAGGGAGTCAATGATTTAGACATTTGAAATAGCATAAGGCTTTCCTCAAATCATAGGTTAAATTAAGTTATAATATTAAACAACATGATTACATATTAAATCTGGTAGTTAAGACATTGGTGAGTTAAAAATAGTTGTATCCTAATTCCTCCGATATTGATCACATAATTTCTGTTTTACAAGTTTTTATAAACATATGCATTTCGGTACATTTTGTGCAATCCAATATCCAGAAAATCCACTATCATTCAATATACTTTCAATACATGTTGTCCACTTAGAATGGAAAAATCTTCCTTATGCATATTAAACAACATTTTGTATAGCATAGCAGATACCTTGTCTTGTTTATTACATATGGGCCTTTTCCACAAACATATCATTCTGGTCTATAAAAATATGTCAGTAGGATATCTGTCTAGTTCCCTTATAAATACAATTAGGAGTCGGTTTTTTTAACACGAAGTATAATTTTGTGAAATTGTAAAAACAAGGATTCAACTGCATCAATATTTCCATAACCCCATACTTCACATGCATTAGGAAGAATTGGAGAAACCATAGTAACAAACATTTTAAGTTGGATATCAATAAGCAAACCTAAGGATCTACATTTTCTCAACATGCAATACATTGCTTTTCTACCCTAACCTAACAATTTAATTATATTTTTGGAAAATGATCCATTTGACATGAAAATCATACCAAAAAGCAAAAAAGTTGATCTACAGCATTTAAAATTTTAAAATAGTAATCAAAATCTGTCCTGTCACCTTTGCCTTTATAAATTGGACAAATAATACAAATTGACCACAGGTCAGTGGGTTTTTTTTTTTCAGAATTAAAAACAAAGTTATATACTTTTTACATCTATATCAATCATTTTCTGACATACTGTTTTTCAAAAATTCATTTAATATCGAATCAGTACTACTTGATTTGTTAAAGTTCAATTGCTTTATTGCTTTGACAACCTCGGCTTCAGGAATGATAGAATTCAGTTCAACATTCAAATAAGTTACATCATTACAATCAATATCCCCATTAAAATCACCATCCTGATCATGTTGTACATAACCCAATTTCACAAAATGATCTCAAAAACGTTCAAGTAATATCTTCTTCAGTATGTTCATCGTTGTACTACTTGATTTGATGATTAATGACTAATAAGATTTAGCATTACTTTGACTAAGATTTTCTAACTTCTGAATTTGTTCTTTATTTTTACATTGAGAATTACAAAATTTGTATAAGCTTAATTACATCTTATCTAATCCAACACACAGTGATTGACCAATTTTATCCACAAAGGGAGGTACTCTTTAGTTATCAGATACAATATACATTACAGTATGTATGTAAACTGTACAATGAAGGGAGGCTTAAGCCGCTTTGCTTTGCTGATTTTAACATTTTAATTTGTTTAAATGTGAAAAAAGCTTAATGACGATAAACATCGGTAATGATTTTGTTCTATTTTTGCAGAATTACAGCCATATTGAGGTTATAAGAAAGTGTATTTTGTATTTTCTTTTCTTTTTCCTTAACTCCATGTAATGACGGTTATTCATTTAAGTCCAAATGCTTAAATAAATTTTAAAAAATCATTTAGTTGCTTGCCAACACAAGGAATTCAGGAATCATCTACTTAAGGGTGATCACGGGTATAAATCATTTTTTTTTTTCTAATATAGCTAGGATTTTGCTATTTTTTCTATAAATAAACTTTATCTTATACTTAATCGAAAAATTGAATAAAAATATGGGGTCACCGTTTATTTAAGCTCACAATTTGCCTAAGCAAGAAGCATGCTTTTTTGTTAGTTTTTTTTTCTGTTGACGTAATAGGAGAAAAAAAGGTAATATCGATATAAAAAAAGAAATAAATTACAGAAATCGCTTAAATTTTACCAGAGTTTAGTTGAAATACAGCTTATTCAAAAAAAATATGTCACCGATGAGTTAAAAAAGATATTTTAATTTTAATGCAAAAAAAATGGCACTTTTTCATCAAAGGGAGATAATAGGAAGCTTTTTCAATGATATAAACATTATAAAAGTCATCTGGGGCCAAAACGAATGATTTTTTTGTTTGATTTTTGTACCATATCATAGGTGGGTTGAAAAATGATCAGGGTGAGTCTCTATTCTTTATAGGGAGGGGGGCTGGTGTTGAAGACTTGTTGTTGAATATTCATCATGCCAGACTGGGCATTGACACCAGGTTGAATCTGTTCAGTAATTGGTTCATTCGTATTGATTATCTGGTACTGTTGTGCTCTTGGATACTGCACAACTGGATTGCCTGTGTGATCTGTTGACATCTGCAAAACGTTATCCATTACAACATTGGTTTGTGGTACATTTAAAATCGGTCCAGACTGTGAACTATTCACAAATAAAACTCTTTGCTGTAAAATAAAACAAAAATAAATCAAATTCAGTGCTAAAGGAAACTATGATACAAAAAACGTAAAATATCAGACAGTGAACTTTAGGTTTGAATATAAACAACGTAAGCAATAAAATGTGTCAAAAGATATTTTAACGATTTTGCAGTTTATCTTAAATAATTAGTTCAAATCGGTTGTATGATTTAAGGAAAACGGTGAAAATGTGGAGGGTTTGCAAGCGACGAACGCCATTTGATGAAATATTATACTCCCCCCTTGGACCATGTGAATTGAAAACACTTATCGTCATTTCAATAGTCTTTTTATTATGCAATGATACACAATTTGAGCACTGAAGTAATATATAAAAATGTAAATTAGTGAAAGCAACATTGATTTGACATAATAATGACTGCTTGTCTTTTTGTTTAGTGTATATTCGTTTGAAGTGTTATCTATTAAAAGAAAACTAATTCATCCATTTAGGAAACTGAAAGTTTATACCGTCTGACTTGATATTCTCCAGGTTGTGCAACAGCAACAGTATGAAGCAGAAATTATCGCCAATACAGCTTCAGCAAATGATAATGTAGCAATAGAAATAGAAAGCATACTATTGGACCTTCTCTGGAATATAATAATAAGAAAAGAAACACAATTGTATTAAAACTCATAATTGTCCAAAAATCTATTTAAAAATAATACTTATAGTAAGATAGTTATAATTTGTGAATATGTCTGGTCAAGATATACTAAGTATACTGAATACTGTTTAACGATGATAGTTTTTAATTTTCATATATCAATTCCCAGATTTATAGCCTTTAATTCAAGAAATTGTTTTTAGTACAACATTTTAATCTGTAAAACAAAACTGAGAAATAAAATTTACTTATAAAATGATGAAAAAGTATACAAAGTGCACGAAATTAAAGATAATATCATCTTTGAATGGCAATTAATTAACAAATGTTGTAAAACACATTAAGAATAGATAAAATGGCTTAAGAAATAAAGGATACCGGAATGGACAACTTCCATCCAGATCATCGTATACGTAGGCTTGTCATGCTTGGACCAGTATTGTTATGAAATACTGTCTATGTTAAAAACTTAGTTAAAAAGTAAAATTTGAACTTACTTCGAATTAAATTGGTTAATTTAATAACATTAACCGTTACCTGGATAATACTGTTGTTTTGAATAATCAATAATACTGCAGAAAATTTATCTTAGGAAATATCTAATACTAACAGTAATAATTGTCCTTTACTAGATTTTGGCATCTCAGTTTAATACAAAAAAAAAAAAAAAAATTCACGACAAAATAGACTATTTATCTTTCCCTATTTTTACTTTTCCTTTTTGACAATGACGTACCGTGGCTCCTCCTAACGTTGTGCAAATTTTCCAACTTGTTTGATTTGCTCATGTCTGTATGCATTAGATTTATTTAAAGTAAATCAAAATTACAAATTTCTTGATTATGTAAAGCAAAAATATCATCAAGGTAACGGTTAGTGTTTTTAATTGATCAATTAAATTTTATTTAGACGGACTGACTTAAGCCATGAAGTGTGTATCAAAACAATACAGGAACAATCTTGATATTAAAGGAGTGCAATTCATGCCCAAATGAATACCTACAACCTGTCGATAAACTTAATTGCCGAAACATACATTCATGAAACTGTTGTAAAAAATAAAATAAAAAAGGTATAATTCATCATTTCATTGCAGTTCTAGTGAGAAAATGTAGCAAATTTCTTATTTTTTTTATTACAGAAGAAGGCATTATATGAATTGACGCAAATAAATCTACGCCAAGATTTTTTTTCAAAGGACCCTTTAATTAAATAAGAGAACTTCTACTTGATAAAAATGTGTGGAGTGTAGTAACTGTTTACTGTATTGATTTGATTTTGATTTTTGGTGTTTTAACGCCACTTTAAAGCACCGTATTTAGGCTATTTCGTGGCGGCCAGTTTGTTTATTGGTTGAGGAAGCCGGAGTTTTTTTGTAATTAACAGACTTTCAAAAGAACATAATATATCCAAAACATCCAAAGAGTTTTAAGTTATTTTAGAAAATTATAATTCATACTCGAAAATTTCAAGCTAAACAATATTCATGTTACATCTATGAAAAAATCAAGTAAGTACAAGTAATTATTACTCAAATGACTATTATATGTGCCGTTATTGTATATGTTGATATGTAATATACCAGTTTTATATTTTAACTTACTAAGAATGCTCCGACCACTCCAAGGATAAACACTGTTAAGAAAAAGATCGATGCTCCTATAATACTGCAAACCATAAATCCTACTTTCTGAAGTATAAAAGTTGAAATAAATCTACAGCATTCTGGAAATAATAATTGCACTAAAAATATATTCAACCGCAAACATCCATATACGATATGGAATATATTCTAGAAAAGCCTGTGTCGCTCAACTAGATCTTTGCGCATGTTCAGCAAGGACCACTCTCCACCAGTGTAGACAGATATATAATGCATGGTCACTTTTTGTATTGATGATAATTTTTTGGCTATATAGAATTACCCTCTGGCTTTTCAAGATAATATTCAGAAATGCCGAAAAATATTAAATCAATTATCTTTTAAGAGCAATAATTCCTTTTAGGAGTCGTTTGACTGATTTATGGGAGTGGGTTTGGCGCCAGTAAATAGGTTTAACTCGCCAATTTATTTAACTGTCTGTCCATAGTCACGAACCTGTATTTCAGTGGTTGATATCTGATGCTGCATATCATAGATATAGGAAGATGTGGTATGAGTGCCAATCAGATATCTCTCCATCCATATAACTATTTATAAAAGAAAACCATTATATGTCAAGGTACGGCCTTCAACACGGAACCTTGGCTCACACCGAACAGCAAGCTATAAAGGGTCCCAAAAATTACTAGTGTAAAACCATTCAAAAGGGAAAAACAACGGTCTAATGCATGTCACACTTATTTTTGTCTTTGTTGTTTTGTACCTTAATCGTTGGTTTTCTTTTTCAATTATTTATTTATGTCGGGCCTTTAATAGCTTCCTATGCAGTAGAGGTTTAACTCATTGTTGAAGGTTTACCAACAGATTTACATCTGCGACATTTGGTTTCTTGTATATTATTGTCATTTTAACATTCCAAATCTTTTTATTTTGAATTGCGTATTAGTTTTGCCAGTTCAAGTTAATCTGTAACAAATACAGTGTTTAATTAGAATGATAAGGGAAAAAGAAAAAAAATTGTGAAAATCGTCATCAATGAACCATCAGATGATTTTACACATGTTAACTTTTTCATTGATTTTGCCAATTTGAACATTTTACATTTACCATAAAAGGTTAATAACTCCTCTCAGAAGAAGTCGTCTGATAGATTTGATGTAAACTACAGGAGATTCTACATATCACTTTGACAAAATCAGATATTCTATATCTGAAGCGATATTTAAAATAGAGAAAGAACTTGCATTTTACCCCTATATGCTATGTTAAGCCAAGTCAACAATGATGGTTGGCATTCGGGATTATCGGACACATGTTTCGTTACAGATGATATCCCAATGATGAGTGTGGCCCAGTTTGGTTAAATTCATCAAAGTCGTTTCAGATAAGACTATTTCTGCTATAATCAACCAACGACTACGTTATGAGAATAAGCTCACACAAATATTAAATGAAATATATAAAAGACAAATCTATTCCAAAATGTCATGGAATCCAGATTACAATACAAATAAGAAGCATTCTTTACCTAAATCTAAATTTCATAGTTATTGTTTTCTAAGAATAGCATCCTGAAATTTTACAAATGAGATTCATAAACACTGAAAAATACGTCGTGTTTTTTATTAGTCGTCATCGTTTGATATCTTGGAGAAGAACACACCTCCCGAAACAAATATAAAAAAGAAGATGATGTATGAAGCCAATGAGACAACTGTCCACAAGAGACCAAAATGACAAAGAAATTACCAACTATAGATAACCGTACGGCCTTCAACAATGAGCAAACCCCATGCCGCATAGTCAGCTATAAAAGGCCCCGACATGATAATAAAATTGAGAATGGAAATGGGGAACACAATTCAAACAAGACAACTAACGGCCTAATTTATTTACCAAAAAATAACGAAAAACAAATATGATACTCATAAACAAACGACAACCACTGAATTACAGGCTCCTACATCTTTTTTTGTACATACAGGATGTGGCGGAGTTAAACATGTTAGCAGGACCCCAACCATCCCCTTAACCTGGGACAGTGGTGTAACAGTACAAATATTAACACGAACTATAAAAATCTTATTTAGCTATTAGTAAGCAGAGGTGAAAAGGCGGCTGTTCAATGCTAGACGTTTTAGTCATAGAAGTTAAAAAATAAGTAAAGGTTCCGAGTCCTGACTGATGGGGAAGAAAAGGATTATATTAACCCCAACATTAATTGTTAGGTTGATTGTCTATGCTCTTTATAAAAAAAAACAGCCTCCTGATATTTCCGAATCTTAGAAAATCAAATGGACAAGGTATTATTTGCAGTTTTCACTTGACATGGGCAGACATATGGTTAATAAGTGTTTTTCGTTTCTGGTTTTTTATATAGATTAGACCGTTGGTTTCTACGTTTTAATGGTTTTACACAAGTATTTTTTTATGAGCCCTTTATAGCTTATTTACTTAGACCTATACTGGTTTACTTTTACAAATTGTGAAGGTAACACTTCCAGAAACGAAAACTATTTATTGAAATAGGACAGGGGATAAGGCGGCCTTCTTCGTTACCGGGGTACCGGTTTCAGCCCGGTGGGAGAAGAAGTAAAAAATCAAATATATTCTTACATTGTACATTGTTAGGTTGGTTTTCTAGGCATGCATATATACTGAAGAAATGAACTAAATACAAACAGAAAAACTTTGACTTTACATTTACAAAATGTATGTTACCTGAGTAGTAGAAAAAACAAATCTTTAAAGCTACCTTTTACACTTCGTCGCTGGCTTTTTTCTTTGATGTGTCTGTGTAACATAATTATATTTAATTTTTTGGTTGTAACTTTATAACATTACACTGTGGGAGTTTTCATTCAGTTTTTAGAATTAAACCAATTTTTCACAACATACCAGACATTTCCAACTGGATTCTCTTTTCTTCGACATACACATCGGTAGGAAACCAGTGAGAACAAACTACAATGATACAACATGAAAATTACATCTTTTAATGCTGGTCAAGTTCATTCTATTCAGTAGGAACTTAGAAAATTAGGGCGGGATACTTTTTAACGAAATCTTATAACTGGGGTATGCGTATCATTAGTACATATTAAGGAGTCAAATTTGTATTTTTATATTCTGTCTTTATGAGAATTGTTTTACTTTTTTGTAAAGCCTCCCGATCTGAAGAATCAATTCATATTCATAAAACTTTTAGTTTGTTATAGTGCTAAGCTATTACATCACTGCCTTAGTTCACCGGAGGGTTGCACACTTACTTACGCGTTCAACACCGGGATATATATGTTCGGGATGTACAAGTTTTTAGGGATGTCGGATCAGATTGGGGACGATAATTCGATGCCTCGTCTAATGAGAATGCCACGTTTCTTGCACGTTAAGAACCCTTGCAATAAAAGTTTGAGGGACCGTAATATGCCTGTTGCAAGACTAAATTTTTGCTCCTATCCAATGTAACCTTGTTTTCCAGTGGCAGCCCAAATTCACAATTCCTTCATTACGGACGGCCTCTATTTCAGGACCTATCTTTTGCATTTATTATTAATGTGTTCTCGTCCTGAACATTCATGACATATTTGCACTTTGACGGTAGGTAACCGACAATCAATCAATCAATCGGAAACAGGTATGTAGATAATTGTATGAATTTATTATAATTATCAATCAAGATAGATAATTAGTTCTAATGGGGTCGATTAAGACGTTTATGTTTTAAAGTGAAAAATTGGAAACTGCAAATTGTGAACAACTTCTCGGTTAATACATCGACAATAAATACATTTGAATATACAAAAAAGTAATATGTGTCATGTTACATTTACAAACAAGAACCACTGAACATCAGGTTCCTGACTTAGGACAGGTGCAAACAAATGCAGTGTCATTGCCATTGTTTTAATTAAATAAAAAATCCGCAACCCACCCCCTCCCAAAAGAAAAACAACAAACACTTGTTGGAGTAGGTAACTATAGTGCGCGTAAAATTACTTAACAATTTGACTTGAGTGTAATACACCGGATATAATATGTTTACGCGGATGTATGTTACATGATAAGCATTGTTAGGATAAGGAAGGGAAATGTTATTATATTAACAATTAAATACAAGTTGATTTTGAGTATGTTATGAAATAATATTTATTTACCTTTTACCTTCATCTTAAAATTGGTCATTTTATAGAATGTATTTTGTATATACACACAAATTATGTCTGGGGTATATATTGATTTATTGTTGTTTGCTTAATGGGAAGAAAAATATTTTGCATATTCAAAACAAAAACAGCTCTTAAACAATATTTCAAAAAGTAGCCGACTTGCATGAAAGTTAAAGATATACCTTCGCAACATGCCAAAGATTGTCTACTTAAAGAGCTGAAGCAAATTTTTTATCGGGTTGAGAGCATCACTCCCTCCTTACACTAAGCATCAAATAAAACGTCCTCATTCCGATCGGACGTTACAGTTTTTTTAACACTCCTTTTTGCTTGGGCTCACTATCAGATTTTTGGAGACCAGGAATGACAATATTTTTATACTGTTGTCAACCTTTGAGGATGAGGGTATAGAAATATTGTTATACGAATGTTTACCCTTTATATTAAATAAATGAACGTTTTTAAACATATTGTTGGGTTTTAAAATGAGTCGTTCGGTTACTGGTCGCATTGACGTTGGCCTACACACTGTATCTTCTCAAATGGATATACGTATTTTACAAATCCATTCCTATACCACATTCCATACTAATGGTATGTCAAATGGTTTGGTTGACGAATCTGTATTAGGATTCAAACACGTCTCATTTACACATGCAGAAATCCTACTATATAGATAATAACTCAAAAATACCAAGCTTATAATTTGCTACGTCAACTGCGTGTCTGGTCTTTATAATACGTTAGTGGCGCTCATATCAAAACAGTTAGAAGGCCAAAAAAAAAAAACGAAATAAAAATTTTGAAAATCATCTAGAATTCAAGAATATATAAACATCTTGTAAAATTCTGATTCCTTGTCCGGATGTGTTTTATACTTTATGTTCTTTTTTGGTTTGATCAGCTCTGCAACGTTTGTTTGAAATGAAGTCTTTAGTAAAATCGAGAACTATTAGTTACATAGTGTGCTAGTGACCTAATACGGTATATATGGGGTAAGTAAATTCCATATGGGGTGAGAGCGAAGCTCGAATCCCCATATGGAATTTACTGACCCCATATATACCGTATTACGTCACTAGCACACTATGTAACGAATTTATCTTACCGACTATCTTAACGTGTAAAATTTAGACTAGTGACCTATCAAAATGAGCAAGTCTTCAATACAGTTACCATTAACATGATTAAGAAACTACTTCCTTTGATCCTACAAAAACAGATGCCAACAATGACAACTTGTTAGATTTAAATGTGTTTTGTGAATTTATTTCACTTTATCATCACTTTCTTCATCTGTTGAAACCTTTAAGATTTTTTCTCAGTACTGTTTTGTTTTTCTAAAGGGACGTAACACCACTACTAACCGTGTATGAAATAAACCCCGCCTCCTTATTACCTTATATGGAATAGAAAGGGACGTAACTCCACTACTAACCGTGTATGAAATAAGCCCCGCCTCCCAACTAACCTTATATTAAATATACACGGTTTCCACTAGGACGCTTTTAACCAATCATATTCCTAGAAATGTATAGGAGGTAAGATAAAGTTAAGTACTGTCGAAATAACGTCGAGTATTATTAAATAAAATATGTGTTCGACTTTACTGGTCGAGCACAAAATATAGTCATTTCAGACTCTGAGTTGTTTGTAATTTCTTCTAAATACATTTAGTGTTGCTAAATGTCATTTGAACACCGGTAAACAACTGTTGCCTTTTTAACTGTAATGAAACGTGTACAAAACAAAACAGTCAGAGTGAGTATAAAGAAATTTGTTTTCAATTATTCAACAAACAATACCCACTTACCCATCCAGAACATATCAAACATGATAAGTCAAAACTGAATAGTAGACGACTATCTCTGTCTAAATAGCACCTGCTGTAATATGACGATTCCAGCTTGTGCATACCAACAGTATCCAATGCGACTCCAATCAAGCTGAGAATGCATATCAGAACACCTAACCCAATTTGTATTCCACCAAACACCTTGAATGTCCTGACTGGAAATACATCGTGATTTCTATTTTCTGTATACGATGGTTGAATTGTTGTTTCTTCAATCATCAATGGAGCTATGCCAGGGTTATTTACAGATGTTGACATGCTGAAATATTCGAAACCATTTTGTTTACAGCTAATTAAGTACCGAACGTTCAACCAAATGTAAAAAAAAATACCATGTTATATAATAAACAAACACTCGATATATATTCCTTCAGATACTTTATTTATTACCGTTTTCATAACAGTTTTGGTATTTTAATCCACTAAGTCATGCTTTACTTTTCTACATTGATTAGAGGTATAGGGGAAGGGTTGAGATCTCACAAACATGTTTAACCCCGCCGCATTTTTGCGCCTGTCCCAAGTCAGGAGCCTCTGACCTTTGTTAGTCTTGTATTATTTTAATTTTAGTTTCTTGTGTACAATTTGGAAATTAGTATGGCGTTCATTATCACTGGACTAGTATATATTTGTTTAGGGGCCAGCTGAAGGACGCCTCCGGGTGTGGGAATTTCTCGCTACATTGAAGACCTGTTGGTGACCCTCTGCTGTTGTTTTTTATTTGGTCGGGTTGTTGTCTCTTTGACACATTCCCCATTTCCATTCTCAATTTTATTTCATATGTTTTTACAAATATGTTGTACCAAGTCAAAAATATTACAGTGATTTTCCATTCGTTAGTGGACGTCCATTAACACTGAACTAGTACGCAATTTTATTTAGGGGCCAGCTGAGAACCCACTCCCGATGCGGAATGTTCTCGTTGAAGACCTATTGGTGACTTCGGTTGTTGTCTGCTGTGTATTCGGGTTGTTCTCCCTTAGACATATTCCCCTTTTCCATTCCTAATTTATATTCTTGCAAAAAAAGATTTTGTAAATTGAATAAACAATCTTGAATGTCATCCAATTTATGTATTACACAGCAAAAGTAAATGTACTATGAGGTGCAAAAGTTTCATATCTGCATCCGATTTCACCTGGATAAAGCTAGTTTGTCTATCAAAATATTGCGTTAAATCTTTTCTATTCAGCATTTTGAAGATGTTTTTTTTTTTTTTTTTATATATATTTACAAACTTATAAGGCAATTTATTATTTTGAATTTTTGTTTTCTTAATTTGACTCCGAAGTTTTATTTTTTCGACATGTTATCTTCTCTGTGGTAGGGCACCCTGGTACTAAATCAAGTAAGAGCGACTTAAAGAAGTCAAACCAAGCTACATGTACGATCCGTACAATTTATGGATTGAATTAACTGTTTTATCATGTTTATGTTTTCTATACACGGCAAACTCCTTGGAAAAAATGTAAAATTTCCATCCAGCATGCACCGATTGAATGTTTAATTTTACTTCTTTTGTTGCTCCTACTTGATCATGTACCAGGATATCTTATGTATATGTACATGTAAATATATATAAAATGACGTCCTCTCTTTTCTTGTTATCCCTCCAACGATAACTGATTAAAAAATCAAACTTATTGAGTATACCTAATATATATATAAAGTGCCTACGCATATCAACTTAACAAATTGAGAGTAGATTTGTATGATTCTTTATTTCTTCCCCGACCGGGGCTGGAACCTGTACTTTTCAATTCTTACTTTTACACCACATAGCATTTCGAAGACGCCTCATCCCCTCTCTAACTATAGCTGATAAAAAAAAATCAGCTTTCGTTTCGGAAGGTGTTACCTTCGTGGGTCATCTAATTACACCACACAAAAGAACGATCATTTGTATTCATCTCTTCAGTATACCAACATCATGCTTTTCTATTTTAGCAGCATACAAACCCTTTGAATTAATAATGATATATGTCTGTCTATGTGTAGTGAAAACTGTAGATTAGAATATATATATATACCATATATTTCATTTATAATGCTTTTAGTACAACTATGATAACATTTACAAACCTTTCACTCTAGATCTGTTTCAGCTATTTAGAATGATGAAAAGGGTGAAGGAGATACAAACTTGTTTACATCCTTTGATCGATAAATGACGCACACAAAATTTATGGATAATAAAAAAGGGCAATTTATCTATACATACAAGTGATAGATAATTACAATAATATACATTAAACAAATTCCTAAAACTGATGACAATTTGTTGGTCGACGTCAGACAATTTGACATTAATTGAACTGCTCGCTTGCTTACCACAAGTTAAATGATTGTGTACTTAGTAAAAAATATATATGAGGCGCCTGTTTACTATTTTTCCTTAATTTCTTATAGAAAAAAAATGTTTCATTCTTTTTTATATCAGAAAATAAATAAAAAGTAAAACGGCATCTCTTAAATATACTGGTCAATCCAAATAGGGTCAAAACAATTAAACACTTTAGACGATATAAGATGGTTCCAGTTTACGCTTCGACCTCTCACTATTAAAAGATACCAATATTAATGATTCACGAATAACACTCATCTTTTGATCAAATTTATATTTAATAAGTTCGTTTGGTACACCCACGATTTATCACACTTTTCTTAACTTTTTATGTAACGTTTTAGGTGTCACGGTAGTATTAGCTGGCCCATAAGGGATAATGATAGCCTTTTTCGAATTTTCACAACTTTCTAACACTGAAAAAATTCTACATTCACAGTTAACTGATGTTCTTTCATTTTATTATTCAGAAATCAATTTGAATGTGTATCATGGCCGTTTACTTTTATTGCTATTTGTTTTAAAACCTAAGGCCACTAGTGCGTTTGGGTCTTGTATTATGCAGTGAATACACAATTTAAAAAAAATCCCAAAAATTCATTTTCATCTGTTTGTAAAATTATTTCACATTTTTCTGCACCTGATTAATCCCGCAGTTTGGGAAAGTGTGTTCAGTTAATACTGTTTTTTTTTTTGTCCAATCACACTGTTCAGATGCATTGACTTAGGTAGGGTACACAAAAGAGCAATCTAAATTCTCGAATGCAAATACTACAGTGCCACCTTAACCAAGACATCACAAACTTGAAATCAGTCATCTGTAACAATAACATCTCCATGCCTTATATATCATGACTTTTTTTTTGTACTGTAGTACGACGCTAGATAAAAACTGACGAGGAAAGGTAACACACGACCACCGAAAGCTGTATTATTGTGAAGCCGAAATGGTCGTGTGGTCTAGCGGGAAGACTACAGTGCAGGCGATTTGGTGTCACGATATCTCAGTAGCATGGGTTCGAATCCCAGCGAGGGAAGAACAAAAAATTTGCGAAAGCAAATTTACAGATCTAACATTGTTGTGTGGATTTTTAGACGAGTTGTATATACATAATGTACACAGCCATGTATCACCATCATTGCTGGTGATTCGATTGATAAATCTGTTGTAGAGTTGTCACGGACTCAGACGTACTTATAAATATCATTATTTTCTGTGACTGTATCTTGCATTAATTTGTATGATCCTTTACTATAGATAATTGAGCTGATCTGTAACAATAACATCTCCATGCCTTATATATCATGTACTGTAGTACGACGCTAGATTAAAACTGACAAGGAAAGGTAACACACGACCACCGATAGCTTTATTATTGTGAAGACGAGGTGGTCGTGTGGTCTAGCGGGATGACTACAGTGTGGGCGTTATGTGTCACGATATCTCAGTAGCATGGGTTGGAATCCCAGCGAAGAAAGAACACAAAATTTGCGAAAGCAAATTTACAGATCTAACATTGTTGTGTTGATTTTTAGACGAGTTGTATATACATAATGTACACAGCCATGTATCACCATCATTGCTGGTGATTCGATTGATAAATCTGTTGTAGAGTTGTCACTGACTCAGACGTATTTATAAATATCATTATTTTCTGTGACTGTATCTTGCATTAATTTGTAGGATCCTTCACTATAGATAATTGAGCTGATCTGTAACAATAACATCTCCATGCCTTATATATCATGTACTGTAGTACGACGCTAGATTAAAACTGACGAGGAAAGTTAACACACGACCACCGAAAGCTTTATTATTGTGAAGCCGAGGTGGTCGTGTGGTCTAGCGGGACGACTACAGTGCAGGCGATTTGGTGTCACGATATCTCAGTAGCATGGGTTCGAATCCCAGCGAGGGAAGAACAAAAAAATTGCGAAAGCAAATTTACAGATCTAACATTGTTGTGTTGATGTTTAGACGAGTTGTATATATATTCAATCTATCTAGGTGTGGATCAGTTTGTAAATAAACTGATGCAGTTACTATATTAAATTATATAAGTGTCTAAGAATGTAACTTTAACACACTAATGAGTGTTATTAAATTAGTTGTTATATTTTATATATTATTCACGCAATATTTCTATAAACAAATTAGCTTCATCGGGCGTGTGCATCTATCTAGGTGAAATCGGATGCATGACAAAATATATTTGTAGCTTGACGGCTAAACAAAATTTGTGTAAAAGTTTAACATATTGATTGATGGGGTATATAAAACATATTTTTGCCGTTTATTGTACATAACAATTTTTAAATCTAAACAAATAGTTGTTTTAGTTAAATAGAATGAAATTCATGATTTATTCCTTAGGTTTTGGGTAGAACAGTTCTAATATATATATAAACAAGTCTAAATTGAAAAATACGTTCAAACCTATGATTGCGTTGGATAAAAACCGCAATTTTTATACGTGTGCATGTAAAAAAAAATCGTTGTAGAAGGGTCTAAATACAGCACAAACAAAATTTTCCAAAAGACCAAAAAAGTGAAAAAGTATATTTAAACAAAACGCATTTGACTAACAGGTCGAACAACTGATGTTCTTTAACCCTGCTGACTGCCAGTATATATATATATATATATATATAACATTTGTTAATTGATAAGCACCATTATTACTTACAATAACTAAACCTACTACTCCAAGACTGAACATAGTTGGAACAAAAACTGATGCCCCTATTATGCTGCACACCATAAATGCAGTTCTCTGAGAAAAATTATAAAAAAAAACATGTAACTATACGTTGTACGAGGTTCATCAAATAAAATTGTATTTATTAGATTAAGTTGATTTTTTTTGAATTGTTAAGTTTCCCTCGTTTCTCTAACAAACTAAACCTATATCGAAATATCGAAAACACAATTAGGAATTGACACGGGTGCATTGCATTTGCGCCAGTTGTTACATAATTCAATCTTTCATTTGCGCATGAAAAAAGCTAAATCTGCATCATCTTACAGGTAACATATAACAGAAAAGTTTAACACATTCATTACTAATAAAAAAATATTAACACTGGGTAAGTAATTTTATACTCAGTTTGAATCAGTTGCAATACAAAACTGAGATTCAACTAAATTGCAAAATTATTTAAAGTTCCCATGGTTTAGGCGTCAAGATGATCATTGCCAGTTATGAGAAAAACAGGATGTAAGTCTATTTTACATAATTAAAAAAGCTTTTTTTTTTATTTAGAACGTACATGTGTCAGTCATTGTGTATCGTGCTTTTGTTATGATTACGATATCTGCTATCTGTGGATTATGGAATCAAAAACTCTGAAAATTATTATCAAAAGTGCCTTTTAAATAACACTTATTTTTATACTATTTACCTGTATTTACCTGTATTAATGGCCCAAATGAAATGTTTAATTTTTGAGCAAATGAAATATAGTTTGTGGCTCAAATGAAACATTATTTTGGCGCAAATGAAATGCAAATTGGCGCTAAAAACAACGCACCAAGTGACATAGCTGTAGACGATTCCAAAAAAAATATTAATTGCTGATTTAACTTAATTGTTATACCTATCAACTATATCTGAAATTTTTTTTCTTTTTAAAAGATAATAAATTATAAGTCTTTCTTATCTAAAAAGCCTATCAGTCTTTTCCAGGTTGCTATCCTTTTCCTTGTCATGCACATAGGCAGCAAACCAGTAACAACATACTATAGTTACAAAAATTGTTAGATACAAATAGATGTTTTTGGTATGTATTTTGTATAAAAGGTTATTTTTACGCATTATGCGTACAGTAAGAGGTATATTTCAAAAATAAGTGTATCCAAAGCAAGAAAAAATTTAACAAAAAAACTAAAAAAAATTATTAATAAAAGGTCTGAAAGTCATTTTGATGTAAAAATATTGTTTGTCCCATCGCAAATTATACTCCACGTCCACTTATATTTGTAGTATTTGTATTTTTATCCATATGATGAGTTCAGCCTTTTTCAACTGATTTGCATAGTCCGTTCCGTTAGTTTACCCGTTTGAATTGTTTTACATAAACATTCGGGGCCTTTTATAGCTGACTATGTGGTATGGACTTTGCTCATTGTTAAAAGCCGAAGGATGACCTATTGCTGTTAATTTCTGTGTCATTTGGTCTCTTGTGTAGAGTTGTCTCATTTGCAATCATACCACATCTTCTTTTTTATATACACAACAATTCGCACAGTATAACTCAGTTTAAAAGAAGTCCTATTCCGATGTCAGAATATGAACATAAGAAGCTAAATATCAAGGATGCTTGAATTTACTACTAGCAGTTACAGAAATGCAAGCTCCAGACCTTTATTAATCTGATTGAACGATTATGTTTTCCTCATATGTTGGATTTATTACCAATGACACGATCCAGTAAACTTCAGCAGCATAGTCGAAAGTTCATTAGCTTGTGATTAATAATAGGTGAATTTAATATCCTTTATTGATCCGTAATAACTATAAAAAAAACGTTCTAATTCAGTATATATGCCTCCATTTGGTTCATTAGTACAAAAACATTAGAACTACAAGTAATCAAAACGCATAAATGCAATTTCACAGCCAAGCATCTTAGATATTATGAAGTAATTTCTCTCTCTCTCTCTCTCTCTCTCTCTCTCTCTCTCTCTCTCTCTCTCTCTCTCTCTCTCTCTCTCTCTCTCTCTCTCTCTCTCTTTCTCTCTCTCTCTCTCTCTACACTCTAGAGAGAGAAAAAAATGAAAAAATTCCCTGCTTTGTTTATCTTGCATTGCTGACCATTTAGTCTGTTAAGTTTCTCTCTATATTCTTTAGTTTTTTTGCTCAAAACAAAAATGAAAGTAAAAAATATTCTCAGTATAGGGCATTCACTCCTATAAATAGTGAAAGTGTACTACCTATATCAGCGAAATTTGACTTGATAGTTGAGCTTGCCTTGCTGATGATTTTTGTGATTAAAAGTGTCTATTTACAACGTATCTATTAGGAGTTTTAACATATATAAGGTGAAAACCCCAAAATAGGTAAAATTCGTCATTGAATGATTTGAAGGAGACGAGGGATTCACTAGTCATTGCTTTTGACATGTTATTAAAAAAAACCATTTGTTTAATTTAAACAACATAGTTGTTACAATTTTTGTTTGTGCTAATTAGATAAATATTCTTTATCTTTTATCATACTGCCCTAAGTAAAGAATAGGTTATTGAAAAACAAACATACTTGAATTGGTCTCCTACCAGTCAATTCAAAGGTGACAATTGTCACAATATTAACAAAAGTATATTATTCGAAGTTAAAGAAAAGTATAACAAAACCAAAACAGTCATTATTATCAAATAAAAATCTTTCATTGTGAATATATGTATAATTCTTTAAATTTGACCTACAAGGACTTTCAATTCCTTTTGTTAAGTAAGTTAATGAATCAATTAAACCTTAACTAATATTACATGTACCATGAATTATTTACGATAATATTATATGTTACAATGTACATAAAACTTATTTTGTTCACTTCTTTTCTAAACTATCAAACTCAGAGTCTTTATTGTCTTCAATAAACTCAAATAAAAATGATAAATCAATCATAATAATGATAATCCTCCCTATCATGATAGTTGTCAAAAAGTTCGAAGTTGTCTTTATATGTCCAGATATAACACCTGTACAACTTAAAAATGTTCACACAATTCTATGATATCTTTTCATTGTAATCAGAATGTAATCTGAAAGAAATCAGGACTACAATTCATTTTGAAAAGTAACTGATAAAATTTTATTACGTTTTTATCAGATTTTGGGTGATTAAACATGATTAAAGGTTACAATGATTACTTTGTGTATACATTCGTTTGTTTTTGGTAGTAAATAAGAACAGTGTTGACTGCTGTACCCCTATTTTTTACATTCATACATTTTGTGTCTCTTCGTTTTGCTCACACATCGTTGTCAATATAATTGAATTGTATGCGACTGTCGTACGAGTGAGAGGTTAAGCTACCTATAAAACCAGATTTAATACCATTTTCTAGATGAGAAAATGTCTGTGTCAAGTTAGGAGTATGATGATTGTTATTCAATTGTTTAATGTGTATGAGCTTTTGATTTTGCCTTTTGATTAGGGACTTTCCGTTTTGAATTTTCCTCAGAGCTCAGTTTTTTTTTGTTTTTTTTTACTTTTTTTAAATATTATTTATATTTCTTTTGATTTTTTCAATAAAAATTAAACTCAGGGAACTTAATTGTCCTCAATAATCTCAAATAAATCTAATGAATCAAACATTATAATACTACTCCTTATCTTGAGATATGTCAACAAGTTTGAAATTGTCTTTGTATGTCCAGACATATCACTTTTACAACTTGAAAATGTTCACACAATTTTATATAGTGTTTTTCATTGTAATCAGACAGTAATTGAATAAATTTAATTACATGTAATCAGATTTTTGTCTGAATATAGATAACAATATTTACTTGAAAAATGGTAATCGATTACAGTTGATTAATGATTACAAATACAATAACCTCAATTCTGCCCAATAATGTTTATGACGAAGTTTAATTGAATTTAGTCACGAATTTTCAGATAAGAAGATTTTTGTAAAAGGTAACGGACGATAGCGAATGACGACGACGAACGACAAACACCAAGTGATGAGAATAGCTCTTTTGTCTAGTTGGGCTTAAAATAACCTGAAAGTAATATGCAATAAGTAGATATAGTATGATTTACAATAAGGCAACTGACCATTCGAGATCAAATGACGCAGATGAAAGCATTTTCATGTAGCCGTACTTTTTTGTCATTTTAGTCAATTAATGAATTGTCTGTCTTTGGGTTTTTTTTATAAGCGGCTTCAAACAAAATTACAATTGAAAGCTGAAACACATATCAATTTCGATAATTTAGTTACTCTGTGTCAATTCTTAAAACTGAAAACTCCTATGTAGATTGCTTTACTTACTGTAGTATATAGATTCAAACATCTTTTTAGCCTTTTATTTGCTCATTTGAAAAGACGTGAGGCAATCGTTTTAGGAAGTAATATAACTTTACTCTGATTAAGTTGACCAAACTATGACAAAATCACCATACCAAAAGATCCTCGATATGACGACCTTACTACCCGTGTAATATCTATGGCAACTATAGAATGATGTTAATCATCGGTACACAATTGTGTAATTTCGACAGAGTTTTTCTATAGAAATTTTATAAAATTATGCACTTACCCATCCAGAGCATATAATACAAGTAATATCAAATGCTAAAAGTGCATGACCATCATCACCTGGTCTACACATCCAAAACTCATGTAAATTTTTGCTGAGACAGTCGTCGTATTTGTTCTTTGCAATTACATCCAAAATCACTCCAATTAAACTGAGAATCCCAAGAAGAACACCAAAACCTATCTGTATACCACCAAACACCTTGAGTGTCCTTACTGGAAATTCTTGTTGCTGTCGTTCGACTGGTGGAACTTGTTGGCCTCCCATTCCTTGTGGGATATATTGAGATGACATAGGAATACTTGCAGACGTTGCTGACATTCTGAAACTAAAAATAAATCATATAATATATTTGAAACATGTCGGTATATTTTTAATAATAAAAGTATCTGAGGAAAGGTATTTAGTGAATGTATTGACAGGTGTAAATCAATGAATGCATAGTTTTTATTGGTCGTAAGAGACTTGTAAATTTGTAAGTATGCAACAAGTTTATGACATTATGCCAGTTAACATATGCTTTGAAATGATCTGTCCTCAATGCGGTTTGTCATTAAAGCGGTACGTTGATGTTTGTAACTCTTTGTTATTCTGATGTAGATTTAAACACATTTTGAAATTGTTCGAAAATCTTAAAGTTCTAAGTTGAATTCGACTACAAGTACACATACAAGAATTATATAATTTTAATACATTTAAAACTTGGTACATAGAAAGCATATATTTTTGGAATCTGTAAGAGGAAATTGTTCAATTGTCCCCAGTATTTAAATTAGGCAGATCATTTGCTACCTTCGGTTAAGAATATATCAATTTCGGTCTCAAAACACAGCATTTTTCCCACATATTTCCCAAAATTTATGGTTTTTATATTCTATTTCTTGAAATGAGAGAGATTATATCAATTCAACTGTTCCGGTATATATATATTCTTGGCCTTCAAATATTTGTCTTTGAACGTTCCTGATGAAGGTAGGTGAATAAAAGCGCGTCCAACAAATGCAATTTATTATGTGGTGTTTTCATTTATTATTTTTTTCGCTTGTGAGAAGGTCATGTACAAAAATATACGGTTGAAAAGGTCAAAATCTAGAATTTCAAATTTGCATTTGACCTTGGCATCAATAACCCCGAGGTCATCACCAGCCCAGTAGTCAGCATTTCGGTGTTGAGATGAATATCAATTATATGGTAATTTTTATAAATTTTCTGCAACAAAGCTTTGAATTTTCGAAAAACTAAGGATTTTCTTATCCCAGGAATAGATTACCTTAGCATTATTTGGCACAACTTTTTGGAATTTCGGATCCTCAATGCTCTTCAACTTTGTACTTGTTTTGCTTTATAACTTTTTTGCTCTGAGCATTATGATGAGTCTTATGTAGACGAAACGCGCGTTTGGCGTATTAAATTATAATCTTGGTACCTTTGATAACTATTACACCACTGGGTCGATGCCACTGCTGGTGGACGTTTCGTCCCCGAGGGTATTACCCGCCCAGTAGTCATCAATTCGGTGTTGAAATGAATAACATTCATATGATTATTTTATAAATTTTCTGTAACAAAACTTTGAATTTTCGAAAAACTAAGGATTTTCTTATTCTTGGAATAGATTACCTTAGCCGTATTTGGAATTTTGGGTCTTCAATGCTCTTCAACTTTGTACTTGTTAGGCTTTATAACTTTTTGATCTGAGCGTCACTAATGAGTCTCATGAGTCTTATGTAGACGAAACGCGCGTCTGGCGTACTAAATTATAATCCTGGTACCTTTGATAACTATTTTAGTTCTTAAACGGAGGATCTCCAATTATACCCTATCTCTCTAATATACATCGGTTTTGAGTTGTTATATCTCCATACATTTTCGAGGGTAGAAACTGTTGTTCAAATAAACGATAGTCTTTCGATAACAAATGTCAAGTAACCACATGTCGCTGCGAAACATTGCTTAACTATTTTTGTCCTTATGTGAAGCGGTTTGTTGTAAGTAACATGAAAATATTCAAACGTCAAAACGTAGACAATTACCTTGACATTGACCTCAAATTTGATTTAGTGAACCCAAAATATCATATCAAAATATCTCGCAATGTATCATAAAACAATGAATGAAAACATGTTATACAGTATTCTATTTTCTTATAACCCTTTCTCTAAAGCAATGAAATAAGAAAATTTTACCAACCTTTTCTTACTGTGTAAACGTTGTAACTTATTTCATGAAAATCAGAACTGTCAACAAATCAATATCTGTTGTCAAATAAAAAAACTTCCTTAACCAACCAATGACGTAGAACTGCCAGGATTTAATTTAAGATAGATTTTTAATTTCAATAAAGTCAAAATAACTTATGTTTAGTAAACAATCTATTTTTTCAATCTCAATTAAAGAACTCATTTGCATAAGATTATTAAGAGGTTGTGTTTCTATAGGTCAATATCGACTATACAATTCCAATAGGAACTCCTTTTCGGCTAAAACTGAACCACTTTTACTATGAAGTTTTGAAAAAAAGTCATGTTCTAGAATGGAAAGTTCATGCGCTACTTTTGTTTCCAAAGGTCATAATATAGGGCTCTGTGGCATATTTCCAACGTTTACCTGATAACTTCAAAAATAAAGCTACACCTGTTATTCCTTATACTTACACCAGTCTATCACATCCAAGATTTTTCACCACTAGAGGGTTTTAGAGGCCTTCAACCTCAAAAATGTGAAATCCAAGCCTCCGTATTGCTCGTATGCATCGTCACAGTACAATTATAGTCCAGCTGGTCATGTTATTACTGGTTACCTTGGCATCGTTACCAATAAACAACTACGAGAGTTGTTAGCCTAGGTTCCAATATATAGAATTCCCCAGTCAATCAACTGGAAAAGAACTTTAAGTTACTGATGGATGCAGTTGAGGAATATGTGTAAAGCGCGAACCAGACAGACCAGAACTGAACCATATTTTTGTTCGCTTTGGAGATTCCGTATATCGTCAAGTTATTGGAATTCCAATGGGGACTAACTGTGCACCACTTATTGTGGACCTGTTTTTGTATTGTTATGAGTTACAATTTATGACTAAAATTAGCAAAAACCCATCGAAACAACATTTGATACAAAAATTTAACAATACTTTTAGATATTTGGATGATATATTGGCTCTCAATAATGACGACTTCAGTATGTATACTAAAGAAATTTACCCTGTTGAACTTACTTTAAATAAAGCTAATACTAACAGTGACCTCTGCCCTTTCCTCGATCTTGATATCTATATCATTAACGGGAAGCTTAATACAAACAATTATGATAAAAGAGATGATTTTTTTCATTTTCTGTCGTTAATTATCCATTTTTAGATGGTAACATTCCCTTGTCACCATCTTATGGTGTTTATATGTCTCAATCTTGTACGATTCGCTCGTGTACGTAACAACGTATTAGATTTTAGCGAGAGAAATTTATGTATTACTAAAAAATTATTACACTAGGCTTTTCGATATCACAAACTAGTCAAAACACTTACTAAATTGTATCATCGGTATAAGGAAATAATTCGTAAATATAACTCAACATGCAGACAACTTATACATTCAGGTATTTCAAATCCAATCTTTTATGGATATATATTTTACAAAGCACAAAAATGTCAGTATTCACCTCAAAAGCCTACAAAACATTTAAACAGACTTATTAAGAAGGGATATAGTTACGATACTGTTGTCAGGTCATTAAAGATTGCATATTTTGGCTTTAATATTGATTCACTTATATGGTCTTTGCATCGGAACTAAACACATTTATTTAAAAAAAAAGTTGTTGGCATGACAATGGTTATGTTCTTCTCATATGTTTTATGATAGTATGATACTAAACCCCTAACGGGAGGGATTGTGCCTGATGTTCATATGATGAAGACATCTTTCAATCAGTTTAATTGAGGTCTGGAGCTGGCATGTCAGTTAACTGCTAGTAGTGTGCTGTTATTTATGTTTTATTGTCATTTTATTTCTTTTCCTTTGTTACATCTTCTGACATCGGACTCGGAATTCTCTTAAACTGATTTTAATGTGCGTATTGTTATGCGTTTACTTTTCTACATTGGCTAGAGGTATAGGGGGAGGGTTTAGATCTCATAAACATGTTTAACCCCGACGCAATTTTGCGCCTGTCCCAAGTCAGGAGCCTCTGGCCTTTGTTAGTCTTGTATGATTTTTAATTTTAGTTTCTTGTGTATAATTCGGAGTCTAGTATGACGTCCATTATCACTGTACAAGTATACATATTTTTAAGGGACCCATTGGTGGCCTTCGGCTGGTGTCTGCTCTATGGTCGGGTTGTTGTCGCTTTGACACATTCCCCATTTCCTTTCTCAATTTTACTTTGTCTGAATGGATCAAAGCTATTCGATCATGCATTCAGAAGCGCATTCAAAAGTTACGATGTACTTTGAGCACAAGAGTTACTAACCCTTTCAAGAATCCTGATGTTGTGGATGCTTGATCCTCTTTTCATAACAAAAATGTCGTTGTTTCTAGCAGATAAAGCCTCTAATATCATTGTCTTCATGTGTAAAAACCATTAATATAGTGTCTCACAACAGATCTTGGAATAAATAGAACAACTGGTTATCCTACATATTCTTTAACATCATTTACCAAGGACGAAATTTTACAAAATCACATATCTGTCCTTCTTTCTTTTGGTATCAACATCAAAGATAACGAAGAACATTTACCATCATTTTACTGGATACCAAAACTACACAAAACTCCATATAAAGAACGATACATGTCTGGATCATCAAAATGTTCGATTAAACATCTTTCTTAAGTACTGACTATTATTCTTTCTACAGTTAAAGATGGGCTTCAAAAATATTGTGATGAGATATATTCTACCATTGGTGTTAACCAGATGTGGATACTAAAAAAATCGAAAGATCTACTGCTTCATCTTCGACTACAATCTTTGCAATTTTGCAGCAACATAAAGTCTTTTGATTTTTCTACGCTTTACACTACTATTCCCCATGCTCAGTTGAAAGATTAACTTCCCCATATCATTAAAAAGTAAAATTACAAAAATACTGAACTCAGAGAAAAATCAAGTCGAAAAGTCCCTAATCACAGGGCAAAATCAAATGACAATTCACATAAAAAACGAATGGACAAGAACTGTCATATTCCTGACTTGGTACAGGCATTTTCAAATGTAGAAAATGGTGGATTAAACCTGGTTTTATAGCTTTTTCTATAAAAATGGGAATCGTAGATACAAATTTCATGTTTTGGATTATAATAATTCATATTTTGTAATGAACCACACTGAATCTACCAGAAAATATACTGATACTGAAGATAATATTATCAAAATGCTGGACTTTTTGATCGACAATATATTTGTTGTGTTTGAATGATTCATATTTCAACAGACAGTCGGTATTCCAATGGGTACTTATTGTGCATCTCTACTAGTCGATTTGTTTTTGTACTCATATGAAGCAGAATTCATTCAGAACCTTTTAAAAGGCAAACAGAAAAAGCACCTTGCAAAATTCTTTAATTTTACTTTCTGATATATTGATGATGCCCTATCATTGAATTATCCATATTTCAGCCAAGACTTGCATCTCATATATCCCAGTCAACTTGAAATTTAGAGTACTACTGATACTAGGACTGCTTCATAACTTGAACTTTTCCTAAATATTGACACATATGGACGACTTCACATCAAAATATATGATAAACGGCACGATTTCAACTTCCCAATTATCAATTTCCAATGTCTCAGCAGTAACATACCCTTTGCCACTTCGTATGGTACATGTATTAAATATTTTAATTGATACGTTATTCTCGTGCATGTTCACACTATAAGGACTTCATATACAGGAGTGTTCTCCTAACGAAGAAACTGTTCAAACAAAGTTATGCGGACGACAGATTAAAAATGACACTCCGAAAATTTTACGGACACCATCACGAATTGGTTGATCCATACGATGTATCTTTGTCAAAACTAACTAAGGACATTTTTACCACGTGTTAAATTGTGGTTTGTCATTACGTCGTCTGATAATTTTATTTCCGAACGTGACTTATTCCCGATTGTGACTGTTTTGCTGAGTGTGAATTCGCATTGCTATTAGACGTGTCACGGTACTTTTCCATCCCAAATTCATTTATTTAGTTTTAATGTTATATTTGTTATTGTCATCGGATTTTGTCACATGTCTTAACGTTTGTAGTTGTAAATCTTTTTTTTTCTGTTGTATTCGTGTGTTATGGTAAAGATAATTAATCATCCAGTTCATATATTAGATTTTAGTTTGGATGAACGAAATTTACACGATATATGTGCTTTACAATTTGATTCAGAATAGACACCGACATAGCTAGATAATGCAATTAAAGTCATAAGAAACCTCAAATTTAAAAAAAAATGCATATGTTTTTTATATAACTCAAAGGATAGTTTTCATTATAAAACTTATGTACATATACTTTTTTCTGAAGAAAATTATTCAATTTGTTAATATTTAGAAGAAGTTTACTTTATTTTAATTGCTTCCTTCCAGGAAGGAATGCCCCGACATATGTTCCGTTTGCAAAGTGACCTCAGTGTGACCTATCTCGTAAAAATCCGGTGATCGCAATACGCATGTATGTTCTTAAAATAAACTTTTATCTGATTGTTCATGTTAAACACGTGCACAATATCCATGTTTTTTTTTTTGTTTATTGTTGAGAAACAGGTGACAATCGTTAAACTTCTGCTTCAAAACAAGAACTTTAAATACCTGCCATTTTTCACAACAACACTGACCGATTGAAAAAAAAATTGACGCTTATACGAAATTTATGCGAAAAAAATGATAAGATCGTGCACAGAAGACTAAGTTTATGATGTGTGTATGCATTGGTTCAAGAATTGGAATAACATTATTTTTCACCGGTCACTCGTTTCATATCACTTTAGTTATCTAATTACTTCTACAATTTGATATCAATTAGTATTGTAATTTTCACTGTTATTAATAAATGTTAGACAAGTCACACAAATCTTATCTTGAATTTCATCCAAATTCTTTCTTTATTTAGGGAACTCGTTTTAGAAATTCAAATGTGACGGTACTTTGTACTTTATGCGTTGCACTGGTTTTGGCTAACAAAGCTGTGTATTTTTGTAATGTATCCGTTTTTATTCTGTAGCTTGTCACCTATTCAGTTAAATCGTGTATATATATTATATAGTCGTTTTATAAAAATTACTGTTTGCAAAAGTATGAAGTATTCTAAATAATAAGGATGTTCTTGTCCCAGGCGTATTGGTCACAACTTTTTGGACCTTTGGTCCTCGGTAATCTTCAACTTTGTACTTGTTGTGGCTTTCAAACTTTTTTCATCTGAGCGTGAGCGTAGTTGATTAATCTTGTGTGGACGGGGCGCGCGTTGGGCGTATTAAATTTTTAACCTGGTACCTTTTGTTGGCTATTATTCGTTTGTTTCTCTGTCCTATATTTTCTCCAATTTATTTGTATTTTAGGCCTGTCATGTAATGTTGTCATTTTAATGTTATAATAAACATTGCCTTTAATCGGGAGGTTTGGCATGCCACAAAACCAGGTTCAACACACAATTTTTTTCTTCAAATGCCCTGTACCAAGTCAGGAAAATTGGCATTGTTATATTATAGTTCGTTTCTGTGTGTGTAACATTTTTAAAAAATGTTGTGTTTCTTTTATGTCGTAGTTCTCTTATATTTGATACTTTTCCCTCAGTTTTGATTTGTAACCCGAATTTGTTTTTTCTCTATCGATTTATGAATTTCGAACAGCGGTATACTACTGTTGCCTTTATTTACAAGCTCAGAACTTCCAAGAGTTTTAACTTACACTAAATTTATCTACTACCATACCTTGACTTGAGGTTTTCCACAGTTTCCAATGTGAACGCAATAAATATGTATATTTACTGGTAACATTCCCAAGTTATGTATCTACGAGATGAAACATCATCGGTATCTTCCGTCTCTCTTCTTCATACTATTTATTGATATTAGTCGCAATGCTGCTTGTTAAGAGACAACAATCCATAGACTAAAGTACAACTATTACCATATGGCCTAATTGAGTGTAACCGTAGACCCGTACTGAGGCGGATGTCTTGGTGCCACCTAGGCCATATAGTATGTTCATTCCATAGAGCAAAAATCAAGAAATCCCAACTGATTCGTTTATTTTGCTTTGCTTTTCCAATAAATAGGACATTGATGAAAGAAGGAATAGAATGTACTGACTATGATTAGACAAAAACAAAACTTTTCAAGTCTAACATACCAGGTTCAATCCACTTTTTTCTATATGATGAAATGCCTGTATCAATAGTTATCAAAGGTACCATGATTATAATTTAATACGCAAAACGCGCGTTTCGTCCACATACGACTCATCAGTGACGCTCAGATCAAAATAGTTATGAAGCCAAACAAGTACTAAGTTAAAGGGCATTAAGGACCTTAAATTCCAAGTCAGAAATACGACAGTTGTTATCCATTTGTTTGATGTGTTTGCGCTTTTGATTTACCATTTAATCAGGGTCTTTCTTTTTTGAATTTTCCTCGGAGTTCAGTATTTTTGTGAATTTACACTTTATTCCACGTTAAGATCTTACTAGAGTAAGACTTCTCTCATCCGGTAAAAAAGCATTGCAATGAAGGGGCGTTAGTATTGCTATGCGAAATGTTTAATTACGCAGCCAAGTCCAGGTAGAATAGAAACAATAAAATATATAGCTTCATATCGAGTAAGTGTCGAGCTCTACACATGTTTGAGAATCCTCTGAATGGTCCATAGTTGGCCGGTTGCACCTTTTACTAAAGAAAATCTCAAAGTAATGCTAAGCTATATACAGAATCGTATGTCTGTAATTTCGAAAATGATATTTATATTAAAAATATAATAATAACAATTTATATTATTATGTATAACATTATTATACTAAGATTTTTACAGCAAACAGAATCGCATGTAAGAAATGGTTATTCTTTTAGCCAGTGGATTGGTATCATAAACATTTCCACTGTTCGCTTTTGATTGAGTTCCACCAAACGCCTAAATCTGTGTATCTATCGGATAAGTTAAAGTCATTATTTGATTGATTGATACTGATGGACTCCAGGATAATGCTTTTTTGGCATGTGCATGAGCTGGTGACATTTTTGCATAGGAGTCTGTGGTAGGTTAAGAAACATTCCGGGTTTTGTGCTTTGCATAATGACACCTCCCTAGAGAGAAATGAAAACATACGTACTTTTTGGTAGAATTTTTGTTTGACATTTTTAAGAAAGTTATTTTGAGTTCTTTATTTTCTTTTTCTATATATTTAGAGAGGCAAAAGGTACCAAAGGGATAAAAAAAAATTTCAAGTTCAAAATCAACTAACAACGCCATAGCCAAAAATTAAAAAAAAAACCAGACAGACAGTTCACAAAACATAACACACACAAAAACAAAGAATGAACGACACGAACCTAACCGAAAACGTTGGATGATATCAGGTATTCCGGTAGGGAAAGCAGATCCTGTTCCACATTTGACATCCGTCTTGTTTTTCATATTCGTACAATGAGTCTAATTTGGTAGGTCACATTTGGGTGAAATGGGAAAGGTGTCTAGTAACGACATTTGGAACATATCTATTATCGACTGTGAAACGTATAATCCATAACGGTCAACCAATCTGGGAATGACGTCCGTTGAATTAACGAAGGGGTGATTTCAACTTAATCACTTGGAACTCGTTGTGAGCAGCAGCCCTCTATCAAGGAAATCATGGTTTGGAAATACAAGCCTTGGGATATCGTTTCACATGAGAGATATAAACTTCATATGTAGACGCTGCTGAAATATTGCTACATAGAAATTGAAATAGTATTTTAAGATCGGTTTTGTAAAAAGTAGATTTTACTGTCACAAATTCAGTTTACTTGTCAACGCGTAGCGGGGCATAGTAAACGATTGTTGCTACCGTACAATTACAAGATTTACGTAAGCCAAGCTTAAAAAACAATACAAGTATATCCATTTCAATGCCACATATTTAAATAAAAAGCATTTTTTGGCTAAAAAATGCAATGAATAAGACCTGCTAACTTTAACATCGTCTATGGTATCTAAACAATATGACGTCAAAGGTATACACTCGGTGTCAGATACAAACACTCGACATATTATAGTTCTTTTAATACCCTTCCGAATGGTTTTAATGTTGAATCAAAGATGAGAAAAAAATAACAAATCAAAATGGTCACTTTCCTAAGTTACGAATTGAAAGAACGTTTAATCTAACCCTTCAAAATATTTGCCAACGTCCAATGAAAATAATCGTTCTAGACGAATTGCATTAAAATATAACATGTACTAGGTTCCCTTTTTGGTTTATTTTATTTGTCTTTTTATCACTTTTGATATTATTTAGAGTAGAGGGATCGGTAATTTTTATTAAATTATACAGCTTCTTGTTTGTTGTGCACATATGTCGTATATATAAATGCATTTCATATTGTTTTGTTGTTAAAATTTATTTGGCATTATGTCTATTTAAGATTCAATCATATTGACTTTATACAAAATTGGTTATGTATTTTGTGTAATAAAGATTCAATCATATTGACTTGATAACAGACTCAATTTATCACACATATACATGACAATGATTATTTTGGAATTATATCTTTATCAAATTATTTCGTATATACTTTTTGGTAAATTATCAAAGTCTTTTTGACATAATAGTCTAAGTATTAAAGGATTTGTTTTATATTAGCAAAATCAATTTCTAAACGATTTTTATAACAGCTGGCAAACGTAAAAAAAATCACATTCTTCTCCTCAACACGGTATGTGTACAACAACAAATATGAAATTTACTGTTATATGCTACTGATAAAGTCGGTATTTTTATTGAAATATTTAAGTTTGCCATACAATGTTGTACTAGATCTATTACAATGTTATTTGATAAATCAATAAAACAAGACTCGTTTTCAAATCGATTTATCAAGGCTTCACTTGTTTTACATCAAATTATAAGTTATCTACGTTCATATCCGTAGATATGGATATTTTAACACCCTGAAGTACCCCAGTACACCATGAGGCGTAGCCGAAGGATGTACAGGGTACTGAAGGGTGTTAAAATATCCATATCTACGGATATGAACGTAGATAACGAATTTATCCTCGGTCTTAGTCCGAATCGGGCGAGTTTTAGGGAAATTCGGGTACAAAGTGTAACGCGAAAACAACGTTTTTTTCATTATCTAAAAAAGTGTTATTGAAATTTGGAAATTTTAAATATTTTTTACGGGGTGTAGGGTACTACCTTTGGTAGAACCCTACAGGTAGTCACATATAAGACGTTTTTAATACGGAGACAGAGAAACTGGATTGAGTAAAATTTGGCGCTCAATGTTGTGAGCGTTACGCCATAGATGCTGTGACGTCAACGTGGGTAATTTGCATAGCTAGGTCAGTAGTCCCATTCCTTGAAAATGTGGCAGTCAAGTGATGCATTTAATGAAATGAGTGTAAATGTTCGGCATTATAGGACAAAAACGTTAATGAATTGAAAATGAAATGAAATGAAGGAAAACTTGCGTGAAGTTCCCCGGGATAATGGTTAGCAACGTCCGGGGATATGGGTTAGCAACACCCAGGGGCTATGGGTTTTGTAACGACGTGCGTTAACCAATCAAAATCCTAGATATATACTAAGCTGGGGATAATAAAACAATATACAGTTGGAGGTGGTCAATATAGACCTGAAAGTATGTTGACAATCGTATTACAATATATTTACAATCTTTAAAAGAGGTACGAAAGATACCAGAGGGACAGTCAAACTCATAAATCGAAAATAAACTGACAACACCATGGCTAAAAATTAAAAGTACAAACAGACAAACAATAGCACACATGACACAACATAGAAAACTAAAGAATAAACAACACGAATCCCACCAAAAACTAGGTTTGATCTCAGGTGCTCCGGAAGGGTGATATTGAACTGATTGGATATACTGCCAGAATATGAACAAATAAGTTATTATAAAATATGACATTCATATAAAAATAGATGTTCTCAAAGATTCATTTCTTAATGCCCGCGTCACACTGTCCCGATTTTTACGCCGATGGCAACACGATTATGGACATTTTCAAAATCGGGACTGATCGTATCCAGATCGGGCTATTCGAAGTGCCATCTTTAACTATCGTAGAACCATTGGCCACTTTTTATAGCCTTCGGGACAACTTCGGGAAGGGTTCTAAATTTTTTAACATGTTAAAAAATCCCCGAAGGTGCGTCCGATGTTGAAGGTTCGTATTGAGTTCGTATCACCATCCTCACCATCGTAATGTCACCGGGAATGCATCTTTGAACATCGTATTGCATTCGTGTTTCCATCGTTTCCATCAGGCAGTTTTGACATTACGATGTCTACACGAATGAATCACGAAGCTACCCGAAGGTCTTACGATGGCAACACGACTTCGTGAAGACCTCGTAATCCCGATGGAACTACGATGGCAATAAATCCAGCTAATGTAAGTTAATTTTCGCACTTAAAATACATTTAAAGTGCTATGTGCGATATGCACTGGTCAGTCTAATACGACAGTTAAGAAAGACGTTCACAAAACATTGAGCTCATATCATATGATTCTATGAGAACAAGAAAGGCGACAGCGTTGTTTCTATTAATTCAAATGAAGAGCAGCTATTACTACAGTGTAGATACTATTCTGTACGCTATCCGGAAGTCGCGATTTTCGAAGCGAGAACTTTTTGGATCGCATTTTAAATTTGATGGATATACTGAATTAAACGGTAAATTGCTCATCTGTACATTGCTTAATGATTAATTCAGCTGACATCGGTATTCTCAAATGGTTAAGAATTAAATTTAGCACATTCATTATTCGTATCTTTGCCTTAATCGATATTTTTTCAAGTGAATCACTAAGGAAAATCAGTCTGTGAACCTAAAAACAATCTTTTTACCCTCTTAGTGTACAAATTAACGTAAACACCAGACTTAATTAACTAAATGAAGTATATTTCAAGGGGTGGTAAAAATTTCAACCAGATCTTTGAAGCCAGAAATAAGAAAATTACACTTGTTTGAATTTCTCACTGTACGATCAGTCTCGCTCGTATATTTTGAAACTGTATGATCAGTCTTTATTTCACTGTATTCTAGTGGTGATTTCAAAGTTATTTACGATACATTAGAAGGTGGCATTTTTCTAAATAACACAAATATATTTCAATTAATTCACATCCTGAAAACTTATGAAACATGTTTAGCTTAATAGGGTGTACTCGACTTACTACATTAAGTATAAGGATGTTTAAATTGTTTTACAAAAATGCATGTATTTGGCAAATTGCACACATTCGAGGCCGTACTGTAGCCTATAATTGATCACAGCTCCTTCACTTTGTTTTGGATGTAGAGCTGTCTCTTTGACACCCAATTGTACACCACTTTGTAAAGCGGGGGTTTATAGTGATAATGAAGTCCGTCTTTCCGTTCGTTCGTTGGACCGGTACAATATGTTTCGCCGGTTTTGTAAGCGCATCTCCTCATAAACTACTTAATATACAATTGGGTTTCCATCCATTTTTAAATGGAGAGAGGGTCCAACCCAGGAGAAAAGGGGATTCCAAATATATGTTCCCATACAAATGCATTGATAGTTAAAAAAAAAGATTTCAAATCGCCGGATCCCCTTGTTTTGGATCCGTCACTGATAATTATGACTATTAATTAATCTTTCTCGGATTCCTTATCATAAATGATAATGACTGTATTGTGCAGCGTCTATTTCGAATTTTAGTAAACATCTTTTATGGGGTTTCTTTATATAAGATACGGACTTTGCATTATATGGGCACCCATCAGGTATTTCCAACACCTAAGCCAATTATTAAAGTCTTCTGAAATTGCTCCATTTTTAATCAATTAAAGCATTATGCACCTTCTATTTCGAATTTTTGGTGAAAATATCTTTTATGTTTCTATATCTAAAATACGGACTTTGCCATAGCCTTATATTGGGCGTACCTATTTTATATCCACAAATTCCTTCAGACACTTAACTTAATGAATCTTTTTTACATTCTTTATCATTAAATTCAATTGTGCACCTCTTATTTTTATTTTAGTACAGCGGGTTTAAACGTTTTAATGGTCGCACCAACCTTCAACCTACCAACCGATTTTTCTGTGGAAAATCCTGTTAAAAAGGGTGACAGTACATAAGCAAAGTATTATCATTTTCACAAGTTGTCACGCAATTAACAAATGCAATCAGTGCAATGAAATATATATGGATTAACCCAGAAATCGCTTTTTAAAGAAAAATGATAATATCCTTTCATTTTAAATTCATTCGTTATTGATACAGGTAATGATTTCTGCAAACTTACCCAAATTATATCACATGAATTATTCCCCTTCGCAAAGCTTTCTTTGTGCATTTTTTAGTTTGAAAGAGACAAGCTTGATTTATGTTATCATCAATTGATCAACGGCGGACGGTGTAAATAGTCTTTAAAAAATTAATAGCTAAACAGATAACTGCAACGATACACTATTACAAAGTCCACAAGCAAATCATGTATTGCTTTTTAGGCATTTGATTTTAAATAAGACTGACGGAACAAATATACAATTATTTTGCAGTCTACAAAAATAATCAGAACTATATTTATATTGTCTGATGAAAGATATTACACGTTATAGTTCCCTGGACAGTTCATAATATAACATAGACACGTATATACCTTCAAATTGCCGGGGTTTTTTTTCTTCAAAATCACGACTGGTCATACAGTCAAAAAAATTGAAATCGCTTCTAGAATACAGTCAGTTGTAGACTGATCGTACAGTAATTTATTTTAGGATCCTGAAGAAAAACATATTTTTTTATGAGAAATACGAATATTCTATTTAAATACGAAAAGAATATTGAAACAGTATATATCTAACTGTAAACTGATGCAAATATTTGCAATAAAAGATTATTTACTTTGTACTACGAGAGCAAAATTCTCCATCGATTTCACTTTTTTCTATCAAGTTGGTATGATGCACACGTATATTTTATGTTCTACATGTTCTAGTGCATGTTTTTGTTACAGTTACACATATTTATGATGCTATACATACTTTGAAGATGTTCAAAGCACTTTATGGATATAGGTGTAAACAAATGAATAGAAAAGTCACCGTAGGCAAAACCGTCCTGTTAGCCAGTTGGAAATCATCGCTTCGAAAATCGCGACTTCCGGATAGCGTACAGAATAGTATCTACACTGAGATTACAGGCTCAGGATTTACTTTTACAAGTAAAATATTATTTTTTGTCAATTTGTTATATCAAGTAACATAATGAAAATCATAAACGTGCCTCGTACACCAACACTGCAGGTACACGTACATGTATATAGGGAACCCAACTTTTTCTTCATTATTCTGATTTTTTTATGTATCGTCTGAGTTGTTGTCACACGAATGTTTACTCCATAACCATTTTGTTTTATATATGTCATATATTGCCGCATTTGTTGCTTTCCCCACATCCTTCCTTTTGTCTATATATTTATGATATTCTCCTGGAAAGAGCTCTTTTTGAATAAAAAGGGATCAACGAACCCATTACCTTACTTTTAAGATAGATCAGTAAACATGGGCATAACTATGGGTGACTAGTTAGTCTAGTGCACACATTTGACAGTTCAAACAAGGCAATGCCGAGCGTGGCATCCCCTCGTATGTAACATATTGGGGGAAAATATGGACACTATATTTGTATATGACACATGCAGAAAATGGTAAATTGAATATGCATATTTGATACAAAAACAATTTTTTTAGAAATCAACCAAAACATTCAGTAACTGGAAATACCTTTACTATTGTCTTTAGAACCAGCAGGTAAAAAATGACCAACAAATTTCCTGTGTATTATGCTATTTCAAGGAGAAAAAACTGGTCTATCTGCATGACCTTGACCTTTGGCCTTGAACGTAAAAACATGTCAGATCATTACAAGGAGGAACAATATACCAAATGTGGTTAAAATCTTTTGAAGCATATTGGTTTTAGAGTGTCCACAAGGGTGATATTGCCTTGTATTACAACTGCAACTGTGACCTTGACCTTTGAACTTTAAAGTCAATAACGCTTAAGATATTCTTAACGAGTAACACCATACCAAGTTTTGCGCATTTTGGTTTTAGAGTGTTACCCTTGAAGCCCACGGTCTTCCGTCTTATGATTAAACCACCATTTAAATGTACAATATAATATATATTCAATATTGATCAAGCAATTTAAAACGCGTGATGCCTTCGGCTTATAATTTAAATGCATCGTAATCTGTACACGACGTCTTTTATACATCGTATGGCCATCGCGCCATCATCGTAATCCATCGTGTAGCCTTCGTGATCCATCGTGTAGGCTTCGACTGAGATATGAAGCTTTTAAATACCCGTGTTCGGTTAACCTTCGTATGTCCATCTTTTGCTATCGTATATAATTTCGGCACCATCGTATAGACTTCGTTATTCATCGTTCTTGCTTTGGTCACTTTTTGGTATTTTAACGAGATCGGGACCAACTTCGTACGAACTTACAATTTTCGCTTTCGGGTGTCCATCGTATATAAAAATCGGGACAATGTGACGCGGGCATAACTGGAAGGTACTTTTTGTCTTCCATAAAACTTAAATAATTGATTTTGAAAATAAACACTTTTTTAACCTCATTTAAAGCAATTAACTCATCATAGATACCAGGATTAAAATTTTATATTTACGCCAGACGCGCGTTTCGTCTACAAAAGACTCATCAGTGACGCTCGAATCAAAAAATGTTTAAAGGCCAAATGAAGTTCGAAGTTGAAGAGCATTGAGGACCAACAATTCTTAAAGTTTTTACAAATACAGCTAAGGTAATCTATTCCTTCAGTAAAAAAATCTTAGTATTTCAAAAATTCAAAGTTTTGTTAACAGTTGATTTATTATTATGAACATACAATACTTTATGTTTTCATAAATCTGATCTGTTTTTTATGTATACAAAAAAAAATATTTGAAAGCTCTTCATTTCATACACATATATATATATATATATATATATAATGATAATGTTGTATCTCTAATTTCACAAGTGCTCATAATTCATGTATTTTGTACAAATGGAAATGGAGAGTCAAACACAATTGCATGTATGGAATTTTTTTATCTCCTCTAATCGTTGTAGGTTGGTGGATTAGTACCATAAACAGCTTGAACCAGTTGTTCTTTTAGTTCAGTTGGATTCATTAATTGGCACTGTTCCTCTCTGTAAGGTGAACTGTTTCTCCGGTTGTTGATCTGATCTGATATAAAAAAAAATGTGATATGAATGCCAATGAGACAACTCTCTATATGAGACCAAAATGACACAGAAATTAACAACTATAGGTCACCGTACGGCGTGGTTAAACATGTTAGCGGGATCCCAACCATTCCCTAACCTGTAACTTATCAGATGGACAAAAATAGAAGTGGACGTAACCGGCTACTTATTCATCCAAACAACAAGAAGACCCTAGGTACAGATATGAAAATACTCGCAGTTAACTGACAGCTATTTCAAAGCCACTAACAACTAATAAAAAAAATCATGCATCTAAGACTAAATTATCAATCCGTACAGTTCCAACATCCAATAGATTTAGTGTAAAGACGTCAAAGACGTCATAAACAGTCAGAGAAAAACACGACCTTGTGCAATGACAACATACAGGTATCGACAGACTGTAGGTCCATGAATGTTATATGTATATAACATACAAGTAATATTTAGATTGCTTTTAATTTACTGATAACAAAATCAATATTTATACAAATAAAAACAATATTCTATGATGTTATTACAGTGTTCAATTGAAACCTTTTAGAATAAGTTTATTTAAAGGAGCGACAAGTTTACCAGGATCTTTTCTAAATTTTCGGGCACGGTTAACAACATTTCCGTGATAGTGAGGATGTGATATCCCGTTTGAAATATGTTTTCTAAAGGTACAACCAAACTTCAAAACCAAATCTTTATATCTATGGAAAAATTTAGTAAATGTTTTGAGTAATTTATGAAAACGATAAAATGGTTTAATAGTTTACCAGTAATACAGTAATATCTGTTTTCGATAGGAATCTGAGTCGCTGGTGAATTGATAAGCAATCCAGGTTGTGTGCTTATAACAACTCCCTATTGAAAAATGAAAACACAAGTATTTAAATAGACATGTTATGCTTTGTTTTAAATAATAACAATCAATTTCATACAAGGCACTACGATATTATATATAAGGAAATGATAACATATCCTCCACAAGGAAAGATAAGGATTAGGAAATCATACTAAAACTTGATGTATATTCTAATGCATACTGAAATAATGTATATTGAAATAATGTCTGTTCGGGATTCGATTCACGCAACGAAAACTGTGATTGCCAAGAAAGTTATTTCGAGTTTCAGTTTTTCTGTGTATTCAGAGATTATGTCCAGAGTAAGAAAGAATATAAGGGACACTGCTCCGACCTATGGGAATAACAACTGACATATTAAGATGCCTTAGAAACAAATACCTTATTCCTTATTCCAAGTATCAATAAAATCGTCCTGTTATGTTGGTTTAATATAGGGTTCATTTTCAATAGTATCAAGTGATTGTTCATGCACTGCTCTATCACCTCCCTAGAAATGTATTGATATTATAAGCAGACAACAAACAATTACAGTTGTTATGTATGCACAGAAAAACTTGTATAACATTGAGTCGACCATGTCATTAATGATTGCAACGTCTTACCATCAGACCTTTTGACCCTCCTAGCCCGCTCTTGTGTGAAATACTGAGGTTGAATTGGGCAGGGGGAGTGTTCATTTTTTAGAGCAATATTTGCTTACATGCTGATTTGATATTCCGTATGTGGAGTAGCAACAACAGAATGAAGCGGAAACGATTGCGACTACCGCTTCTGCAAAGGAAAAAACGGCCATCAAAACTGGCAGATTCACTGTTGTTTTATAATCATATCTTTCTCTCTGAAATAGACATTAAAGTATTGATTTTAGCATGTAGCAAATAAACAAAATGAAAATGATAAAATAATATTTTACTTTTAACATATAAATTATAAATTCGTCGAGTAAAATTGAGTAAAATTTTTAATTCTTGACTAGATAAAGTCAGTATTTGACTAACTAATGATGTACTTTTGGTGTAGAAACATTAGTTTTCGTTGGGATAAAATTTCGTGGATATATTCTTTCCACCAAATGAACGAAATTAAATCCTCCACGAGAATTTCTGCTTTTACAACTAATAATAAAATTGAGAAAGAAAATGGGGTGTCAAAGCGACAACAACCCGACCATAGAGCAGACAACAGCCGAAGGCCACCAATGGGTCTTCAATGTAGCGAGAAACTCCCGAACCCGGAGGCGTCCCTCAGCTGGCCCCTTAAAAAATGTATACTAGTACAGTGATTATGGACGCCATGCTAAACTCCGAATTATACACAAGAAACTAAAATAAAAAATCATACAAGACTAACAAAGGCCAGAGGCTCCTGACTTGGGACAGGTGCAAAATTGCGGCGGGAGTTACATGTTTATGAGATATCATTTCTCCCCCTATACCTCTAGCCAATGTAGAAAAGTAAACGCATAACAATACGCACATTAAAATTCAGTTCAAGAGAAGTCCGAGTCCGATGTCAGAAGATGTAACAAAAGAAAATAAATAAAATGACAATAATACATAAATAACAACAGACTACTAGCAGTTAACTGACATGCCAGCTCCAGACCTCAATTAAATTGATTGAAAGATTATGTCTTCATCATATGAATATCATGTACAATCCCTCCCGTTAGGGGTTAAGTATCATACTATCATCAAATATATGAGAAGAACATTACTCGTGTCATGCCAACAACTGTTTTTTTTTTCGTTGGGTTAGTTTGTAAAGTAATCACGATCGCTTGACACTATGCAATTAGCAGTTTCGTTTTCAAAGAAGCGTGGTTAAAACCAGTTGATGAAAGATAAATATTTGCTACTGCTAATTTATAGATCTTACATGGTTTGCCCCAATTAAAGACGACGTAATTATAATAAGGGTTGTCTTTCGTAGAATTATAACATGATTAGACAGTCATATAAATAGTATACAACATTGAAAACGGAACATGCGTATCATGAATAAATTAGCAACTGAATAATATTGTATATTAAATTCAGTTAACACTGTATTTCTTCAAATATATAATTTCATATATTTGTCATCTATAATCTACATCTACAAGCTAACAATGGTTTGATTTAAAGCTTCTTTGGAATGGGAGCCAAAAACTCCCCTTATCATACCTTCTCCTTTCAATAATATTTTAGCGTTGAATATATTTCTTCCAACTTTGGGTAAAACCCTGTTTAACAAATATACAAAAGAGACACGCCATTTAACAAACATCCTAAATCAGCACGAATCATAAAAACATTATGCGCTGAAAAACTAATCATGTCAACAATGTGCCAAAGGCTTATCAATTCCACATTTGTTATTATTGATCAAAAACATTACTTACTGTAATTGAACCTAGCACACCAAGACCGAACATAGTTGGAACCACATTTGTCGCTCCGATTAGGCTACACACCATAAATCCCGTTTTCTGAATAGTAAAAAAACAATATTGAAAAAGATTAATTACACTTTGTACAGTGTACATAAATTTAAATGTTATTTGATTAAAATTGATTTCTTTTTGTTCGTTTCCTTGTTATAACTTAAAAAGCTAACTATATACCCGAGCAGATAAAAACTATACCAGGATTACAAACATGGACATAGAATTAGACTAAAGCAGAGTGAATTGCTGCGTCTATTCGATTTTTGTTTTTCAGCTATAAATATGTAAAATATGGTCGTTTGTTTTTGGTTTTTATTCCTTTTAAAAATGAACGAATCATCGCTTACCAGACACATCCATTTCGCCTCTCTCTTCTTTGTCATACACATAGGCAGCAACCCAGTAACAACATACTATAATAATAAAATAATATATATGTTTACCTGTTCTTTTACATTTTAACGAAACTAAAGGTTCACAATTGATGATTTTAATATTATGTTGTACAATGTTGTATGCAAGGTAAAGAAAAGAAAATGGTGTAACACTGAAATATCTAAATCTATAAAAACAATCATTACAGCATATATGTACAATTAAATGGAGACAATTGGTGCCCTTAAGAATACTTACAATTATGTTATAGATAATGCATATTTTAATGTTTTTCTTGTCGCAGAACAAACCGAGGGTGTCAGGATTGATCAAATAAAAGACCAACCGTAGAGTTACCCGAGGTGCATTCTACGACAAGAAAAACCTTTAAAAATGCATTATCTGACTTATATACCGTCAAAAAAACATTTTATTTTATAAAGATTTGCAAAATTTAGTATCCTATTTTACTGACATTACTAAAGTGGGATATTCCTTTCTAATGCGTTCAGGTTTTAATACGGCTCATTTAGAATGTGAAATAAAACTCACTAATTAATTTAAATATAAACCTTTTAAACATTATTATCCATACACCATTAAAATATTACTGTAACTGCATGAAGTAAGATACAAATGTATTGTTACCATCCGATAACGGTGTATGATAAATACCAGACACATTGTGAGAAATTTATTGTACCACTTAGTTTATGGAAAAGGGGTAGAGGTATGTTTTTTTTTATCTATTTGTAATATAATTTTTATCGCGGAAAAGTGGTAATTTTTTTACAAATTTTAATTGAATCGAATGAAAAATTCAGAAAGATTGTCTTTTGAATAGCAATACATTTTATTAACAGATAATCAGGATATAACTGTATACCCTCAGCACCCGACCCTTTTGTGAGTTACATTAATGTTATTCAATAGAATATAAGATTATCTTATTAGTTGATCATTTGATAGAGTAAACAGTATACATAAATTTTAAAAATTAAAGAACTGACACGAAGACGAATATAGATACAAGTTGGTCACAGTATGATTTCCTATTCAATGTGTATCGTCCTGAACATGCATGAAATATTTGCCGCTGGACGTTAAGCAAGTAACCAAAAATCAATCAACCTATTTAGTGTGACTCAATAAGATTTTCAAAATATTACACACGAATATGTATAATCTAGCTTTATTTTATAAAAGTCTAAATCAAATTCATCTCACATATATGATGTTTCTTTATTGTCATGATTGTAGCGATAAATTAACAAAACTTCACGTTATTTGTTTCTAAAATTAATATGTGGGCAATGACAGTTTCTTTTACACCTATCATCGATTAAACTTTAAAAAATAAATCGGCAACAAAAAACTATCAGACACATAAAATTAATATTAAGTAAATTATAGATTGCATTTTTATCAAGGAAAATAATGACCTCTCACAGGTCATTATTTTATGCCTTGGAGCATATTTCATTGAAACATGGTATCGAGCGGGTTGATTCTGAAAAAGAACGACCTGTCGTTCTGAGAGAAAATAACTCCATGTAGGTATATAAATTTATTTGAATATTTCTACAGTTGTATAATTCCAACAAAGTTTTTCTTGACATAGCTTAAACTATTTACTTACCCATCCTGAACATATAAGACAAATTATGTCAAATGTAAAAAGTGCTTGGACAGCATTATACCGATGACATGTCCAATAACTACCGTCATAAAAATTGCCACTGTTGTAATAGTCGGTTGTTCCGGAATAAATTTTGGCGAGACAGTCGTCGTATTTGTTCCATGCAGTTATATCCAAAATTACTCCAACTGAACTTAGAATCCCAAGAAGAACACCGAGACCTATCTGTAAACCACCAAACACCTTAAATGTTTTCACTGGAAATGCTCGTTCCTGGCGTCCGAGTGGTAGATCTTGTGGGATTCCCACTACTTGTGGTATAAATTGAGAGGAAATCGGAATATTTCCAGTCATTGCTGTCATTCTGAAAAGTTAAAAAAAAACTCAAAGATTCATATTGATACTCTAGTAACAACAGTCATTATACTAATATACATAGCTTTATTCGCTTGTTATTTTTCTCTACGCTGAACAATATGTATAATTAGATATATATTGTTTAAAAACTAATTGGTTAAACAATCACTCTGACAATCATATAAAGCAAGGTCTAAAACGACATAATCAAAGATATCAAGAATGAAAGTTTGTATTTGCTTCGTCTACATACGATTCATTAGTGACTCTCGAATAAAGAAGTTAAAAAGGTCAAATGCAGCACAAAGTTGAAGAGCATTGCGAACAAGCTTCCTCATCATGACTTACCATCGGATGGGAAAAATCTATGTAAATATATTTGTAGGGTTTATATCCATTTGGGCAACACGCGTATTTATCAAGCATTGACCAAAATGTTCAGTAGTAACCTGAATTGACTGTTACTGAGAAAAATATGCTCATACAATATTATATAAAACACACATATGCATTCAGAGATATAACTTGAATACATAATGCATTTTATGAGAGCATATTGATAGGCTGCAAATAGTGGTGTTGCAAAGCTAAATTATAATTTAAACTAAGGCAAAACTATATGGGCTATTTAATTTTAAGGTTCCGGGGAAAATGTGGTTTTTGAATATCCTTTCATGCTATTGTCATGTCAATTGAGACACGGTCTCAAAATATCATTCTGAATGAGTTATATTTGTTGCATCTATTGTATATAAGCGTATTGGAGAGGCCGGAACACAATCATAAAAGATCAATTAAATGACAGTGAAGTGTTCAGTCAAGTGTTCAGTCAAGTGGAAAGTGAAGTGTTCAATCAAGTGGAAACGGAAGTGTTGGATCGATATTTTAAGGCCAACGCATAAGTGATTCAAATTAATTAAGATTTCAATTGTCTTTATTAGTTATTAAAGTTTTGTTCAGTCTTTATTATTAAAATGTGTTTGCAGCTTTTATGAATATTGTTTTAAGTTTAGTAAAATATATACGACGAATAAGCGTTGATTAGTTTTAAAAAAAAAATCACAAAAATACTGTGAAAAAACTCCGTGAAAATTCAATACGGAACGTACCCAATCAAATAGCAAAATCAAAAGGTAAAACACATCAAACAAATGGACAACAGTATGTTCTTATGTAGAAATGGTGGACTGAACATGGTTTTATATCTAGCGAAACATCTCACTTGCATGACAGTTGCATAACATTTCATTTTTTCTTAATTCGTTATTCAATAGCATTGAAGTTAAAGGATGGCTTACTTTTTATCTAAGTTCCTGTATGAAGTCAGCCTCATAATATTAAAGAAACAAGTAGGCAAGAAAAGGGGCGCAATTGGTTTCCATTGGAATACCGACAGTCTGTTGAAAAACACGTCCTTCAACCGTAACAATTATGTTGTCAATCAAGAAATCAAGCATCTTGATAATGTCAGTTTCAGAGAATTTTTGGTTTAAATCAGAGTGATCCTTTACAAAGTAGGAGTTATCCCTCCCTAAGACAAGATACCTGTATCTACGTTGGCCATTCTTTTTTATGAAACAAAGCAATACAAACTCTTTCAATTCGTCTTTTAGTTTGGTATGTGAAATACTTGTGTAAAGTGTAAAAGTATACATGTAGGTGAAACAGCTTTAAACAAAAATATTATAACAAATGCATATGCACTTTCGATATGTTGTACTGTATTTTGCACTCAGATAAGTATGCATCTGAATATTACCTGTAGTTAACAAAATAAGTCATATTCGAAATAAATCTAAATTTATAATTTAAATAAGTACTTGTAATATATTTTACCGAAATTTCTAACAAATAACATTCTAGATACATCTCGATTTACTGGCAAAAAAAATTCAAATATACATTTTCTAAAGATATGTACTTAGTATTAGAACAGATGAAATCAAAATATACTTAAAACACAAAAATGAACAAGTTTGATGTAATCATTTTCTTTTGCAATATGTGAAAAAGCCAATTGTATTCCTTAAATTAAGGGGTAAACCAGCTATAATTACAAAAGTATCCACAATAACATATAAGAATAAAAACAGAAACACTTCAGAACACGGACAACTAAAAGAAAAAAGGGATTCGAATCTATACCGAGTTCTTTCTACTTTTTATTGAACCCTGCAACGCATTCATATAACTGACAGCTACCAGCGTATACGACACGATCATCGTCTATTATGTATATATAAATCAGGCCAATGCCTGTGTGTCCTCTATACTGATGTTACAAAGGTTCATTGATACATACAATTGGCATCTTAATTGCAAATTATTGGTAGTCGAGAAGTGTCTACGGTGTGTTGATGTCAGTTATATGTTACAGAAAAATGGTATATTCTATGTTATTACAGACTTCATGGAGGGTTCCCTTAAAAGGGAAGGCTGTATAGATTGCTAAAGAAGTTAGAGATAATTGCATTAATCGATTCTTTTTTTGAAAAGTAAAATCACTAAAATACTGGACTCCGAGGAAAATTCTAAACGGAAAGTCCCAAATCAAATAGCAAAATCAAAAGCTCAAACACATCAAACGAATGGATAACAACTGTCATATTCCTCACTTGGTACAGGCATTTTCTTATGTATAAAATGGTGGATTGAACCTAGTTTTATAGCTAGCTAGTGAACAGAAATCAGTTAATTAGCCAGTTCAAATTGATGAAATTAAGCACACATATGGTGAATCCATTGTAGCAACAGATTTAGGAAGCGTTGACTCTAGAAAAAGAAACCATGGTAAATTAATAGCCTTAGTTGAGGCAATGGTTTGATAATTCAAAATAAGTCTGTAAAATCACAAAAATACCGAACTCCAATGAAGATCAAAGCAAACAGTCCCTATTCAAATGGCAAAATCAAAAGCTAAGACAAACCAAGCATTTATTTTCATAGTATATACCTTTTCATAGACTAGCACATATTTACAACTTTGGTATCGTTTAATTTGTCTATTGATTTATTGATTTTTTGGTTGACTACATGACAAGTAATTATAAAAAAAGGTGATTGACTAACTTTCATGTTTTATGAATCTGCTTATTCACAATTATTTACTAAATCATGAGTTTATAAATGCATCAAATACGAAAAGCAATGAATATTTTAATCTCACATAAAACAAAAGAATTTAAAATTTCCTTGACTGCAGAATGAAACAACGGTAGCTGTCTAACTACTGCGTAGATGATAATTGAATCGATGCAAACACTTATATATATATATATAAAAAAAAATGCAGCGGAAGATTTACGTGGTTTAAAAAGATGCTTCATTATTCAGTTAAACTGTATTGTATATAATAAAATGAAAATATAGAAACCTGTCATAATAGATAGTCTAGCGGAGAGGCATTCAAAACAACTACTTATAGATCAATGATTATGGGTTTTTGTGTTGTTTTATTTTTTTTTTCAAAATAGAAACTGAAAGCGTTATCAGAATATAGATGGCGCATTCCTTTTATATGTTATCACAGTTTTTAATTCATGATGAAATGGAGAAAGTTCCTTGAGAAATTTAAAAAAAAAGTATCATTATCAAGTTGCAAAATTTTCCTTCTCAAGGTTTCATAGTACATACATTTTAGTTGTGTGTGTGTGTGTGTATGTGTGTGTGTATGTGTAAAGTAATTGCATAGATGATAAATTACCACAGTAACAAGCTTGTGTTTACTCTACTAAAGGTATTAAGTACCGTATTTGTTCACTTATATTGAAATGATCGTTTGCAAACTCTGCGAAGATTTCATTAGCAGAAGTACACTACAGTCCAGGTGGACTTTGTCATTTCCACTCGCCCACGGTGGACAAACCAATGCCGTCCACTCTCTGTCCACGTCCGTTGTCCACCGTGGGCGTGGTGCCCACCCTATTCCGTGGATTCCGTGGGCGTATTGCCCACTCTATACCGAGGACAGCCGTGGGCGTGGTGTCCACCCTATACCGAGGACAGCCGTGGACATACAATGCCCACGGTATACGGTGGAAAGGAGTATGCACAATTCTGGATATAACTCGTAATTTTCGGATACGTTAGATGCTTTTTAAGGGGTTTATTCCAATATAATCTTTTTGTAAAAAGTAAAATCACAAAAATACTGAACTTAGAGGAAGATCAATTGGGAAAGTCCATAATCACATGGCAAAATCAAATAACAAAACGCATCAAAAACGAATGGACAAGAACTGTCATATTCCTGACTTGGTAAAGTAGTTGGTGTTAATAAAATTGACAAGTTTGTGAAATGTGGAAGGTTACCGAAGGAGATTTCGCTTAACAACATTTATTTATTTTTTAATCATTAGAGAAACAGATTCTCGCATAGTAGCTCGTGGATTTTCTGATTTCATCTTGCCGAGGTCGGACTTTAAAATTGGAAATTAAACTGTCGCAGACATTTGTACCCACGTTACTTGCGTTTTTTTTTGTTATTAATAACCAGACGTATTTCGTATAATTACGTGGAAATTATCAAATGCAAAATAGCATTCCTTATCGCTTATGCATATTAATGTAAATCATTTTTAAGGAACAGTCATGTAGATAAATGATGTGAAAATGTTTGTCGTTACAAATATAGTATCAATATTAAATCAAGGATGCCAATAATTTGTGTTAGCGTTGCGGAAGAATATCTCAAAAAGGTTTTCCAAAAATTGCGAGAAAATTTGAATGCCTACTCAAATTTACTTACTCAAATCCAATATATCTTAGAAAAACTAATTATTTCAAAAGAATAACCACTATGCTCTTCCACTGCACTATCATGAGAATACTAGTAGAAAAGAATGACATAAGAAAAAATAAAAATTACATATAACTGTTATACATATAATTTGTCGTATTATGAAGCCGTAGTTTACAGCTTGTCGCCTTATTGTAAGCAATCAATCAAGTACATAAGTTTTAGCATGAAAACTATACTTATTGTTATAAAAAAACATATGCCCCCTTTTTTATTAGAGGTTTCGTACGACTTTAATATAATATACATGTACATGTATAACAACAAACTAGAGTATACTGATTAACAATATAATAGTTGTTACAGTGAGGTTGAATTCCCGGTCATTTATTCATTATCCACACAGGAACTTGTCTCCGGAAAACATGTGTCTGTGAGGTGTACCCTAACCTAACTGTTGGGTATAGAGATGCGATTTTTTTTTCTGATACAAGTGCTTGTCACCACCCAAAAGAACTTGTAGTCATCCGATGTTTTGTCAGTACATTGATTGATTTTAAGATTGGTGAATGCTTGATTTCATCGTCTGTTTAAGGACAAAAACGGATATGGATAGTAAACGGCACTGGAGAAAAAAAATGTATTTTTATTGAAATAAAACCTTTTAATTTTGCATAATTCTTTCAACATGAGGTTTCTAGCACATAGCACTTGAGATATGTCGTATTTTTATTCAATTGCAACCTTTTGATAAGAAGCTCGAAGAGATACTTTCCATAATCCAATGAATCGACATACATGTTACGTTCCCCGTAAGAGCCTTAATCATTTCCGGCCAATCTGAGCTCGTCTAGTCAGCCATCTATTGTAGAATGATGTCAATTCTTGGTTATAACAATTTTAAATTTAACATGAATGATTGATGTCAAGTTCGTTTTACGATTTAAATATGTTCAATAATATTTTATAAATTGATTTCAAATCAATTTTACGGATTTTAAAATTTATTAGAATCGATCAGAGATTCCATCTAACTACATGAACTAGTGTATTCATATTGTTTAACGTGTCGTTACGTGTTCTTTTTTGTTTGTTTGATAAATACTTTGTAATGAATAACAAAATCCGTATCAGTTATTCTCATTGTCAGGTACATGTAATTTGTACTTGTAGGATGATATGTGATTTTCCGATGGGGAGGGACAAGGGTTGGGAACTACAAAAAATGTATAAAAATCTAAATACATCCTTTACGAGAAATGCTATTTTCTGTTACAGACGCTTTCTTTTAACCTTGCGTAGACTTGAGAATTTTTTTTTCAAGATACAAAATAATAAGTCCTTTCAAGAATGATCCGTACAGATTCTAAATTTTCTAAGGATTAGGATATTCAAATACTGTAAAATTAAAGTACTGTACACGTGACTTTCTGACAAATTATGTTTGTGCCGGTCCCATATCATTAGTTTGTAATTCGGTGGCTGCCTTTTGTTGCTATTTAACATATTTGATTTTTGTTCATGATTTTGTACGTTAATTAGACCGTTAGCTTTCTTTTTTGAATTGTTTTACATTTGTCATTGCGGGGTCTTTTATCTATGATGAGTTTATTTATAGATGACTATGTGATATACATTTGTATGCTTTGCTAATTGTTGCAGGCCGTATGGTGACCTATGATCACCTATAGACATTTACTCACTTACATGTATGGAGAGTTACAAATATATCTCATTGGCAACCATGACACATCTTCTTTTTATTATTATAAACGTTAAAAATAACTTATTAAAAGTACGAGCCAAAAATTCCGTAGTATAGTATGCAAATTGACCACTTTCTTTTAACAAGTTAAATATTTCTTTGAAAGTAATTTCCTACAGTCGATATAGTATGATTCGTAAGGACAAATCGATAGTGACCATGAGAAAAACGATTTTTGAAATTATATTAATTAGAATGTAACTAAATACATCATGTATACATACATATATGGCTTATATGTGGAAACATACAAATACCTTTGCTTGTCTTTAGATATCAAATAACTTTTTAATAGGTGCATTGACTTGACGAGTTAAACTGCAAATATTACATGAATATAACAGTGCTGGATCAAGTAGGAGTCGAAGAGTGCATGTTTTAATAAATAAGTGGATATTATTAACTGTCTTAAAATAAAGTATCCACATTCAAAGCGAACATTCGTGTGTCTTAAAAATTGAGAAACCATCTTAGTGTTTAATTAACAGTAATGGAACAAGGGTTTGAGCTTGTGTCCCCAGCGGCAAGTATAACACACCATTATTCGACGTAAATATTATAAATATTAACTATCATGGTGTAATCAGGGGGTGTACAGAATTTTACTCCGTTGTTGAAAATTACTTATATCCCGGATTACACCTAGATAACGAAGTTAATAATAATGAACAATTACTTTACTCATTTTAAAACCGGTATGTGAAATTAAAAAATGCTAATGAAACAATTTCAGTGTAACATTTCTTTTCAACGATGTTGCTGTATATTGTCAAATAACTTTTTTCCTTAAATTTTGGGAAATTCAGAAGAAAAAATGTTCTTTCGAATTTTTTCGGGAATTTTTTTATTATTTTTACAAATTTTTGTTCTCAAATTTATTTATTTTTTAATATTTTTTTATTTTTTAATTTTACATTTTATTTTTAAATTTCTTTTGTTTTGCCAAAGATTGAATAGCTAAACAAATCCTTGGTTGTGCAATTTTTTTCAATGTTAAAATTTTTTGACTAAATTATATATATCCCGGGGTTAACAAGGGTGGATGTTATTTACACCGTGGTTATCAACCAATCAGATTGCAGTATGTTTGCTGCATAAAAAAAATAAACATACATATTTGAGTTGAAAACTTAAATACAAAGGTAAAATTGATTAAAATGTAATAATGATAATCGGTTTGAAAAATAGTTGTTACAAATTCAAAAATTTCAAAATAAATCTGACTCCAATCATTTTATCATAATTTTTCTTAATTTTTAAGTACAAATTCAAAAATTTCAAAATGAAATCTAACTCCAATCAATAAATCATATTTTTCTTTATTTTTAAGTACAAATTCAAAAAGTTAAAATTAAATTCAACTCCAATCTATTTATCACAATTTTTCTTTGATGAAAATAGAAACATATTACAAATAATTACATCTTTTAATTAGATAGTGTTTTCACACCTTGTGATAAACAAAGCAATAAAAGTAGGGCACACTTTCACACCTAGTGATATACAAAGCCATAAAAGTAGGGCACACTTTCACACCTAGTGATATACAAAGCCATAAATGTAGGGCACGCTTTCACACATGAAAGGTTGATATACGATTTATTATCTATCATGAAACAAGAAGGTGTATATCATTCGACGAAATGAAAGAAATTCACAATCATAATACATGAGTATATAAACTAAAATCGTAATCATTGTTCTCATAGAGCAGACAACGTAAGACTCCACAACATCAACTGTTAACTCAAATTTAAGAATCTATACACGATGAGACATACTAGCCACGACAGCAAGTTAGAGATTATACGGCTGTATAAAAAGTCCTACAGCAACACAGAGATTAAGGTGTCATTAGAGTCACAGGGTGTGTCCATTAGCAAACAGGTTGTTAGCTATTGGGTTCAGCAATTTCGAAATGGCAAGTTTGATGCAAATTTATCACCGACCAAGTGGAAAAAGTTCAACAAGCTTTCAAGAGCAGATGTACGCCTCGTTAGCAAGACATTAGCCAAAAAACCATGTACGACCAGCCGACAGCTTTACCGATTTTTGAAACAGAGAGGATCGAAGATCAGTCTTACAACAACGAAAAGAGCAATATTTCATGCTGGCTATACCAACACAAAGCCAAGGTATGCTCAAATGGTTCGACATGTTAACAAAGAGAAGAGGGTCAACTTCTGCAAGACTCTCATTGCAGCAGACGACCAATTTGAAGACATTATATTTACGGACGAGTGTTCCGCACAGCTGCACAACAACAAAGTGACATTTTACAGAAAAATAACAGCTAACCGACCGTCAATTCCTAAGCCAAAGCATCCATTGAAAGTACATCTATGGGCTGGCATCAGCAAGAGAGGAGCTACTCCAATTCTTATATTTGACGGTATCATGACAGGAGAGTTTTTTACGAACGCCATCCTCAAAGATGAAGCTCTGCCATTTATCAACAGAAAGTTTGCGGATCATCATCGTTTCCAGATGGACAACGACCCCAAACACCGGTCCAGGGTTTCCAAAGATTTCATGGCTGCAAATGGCATCAACTGGTGGAACGACTGGCCTTCAGGTAAGTGTGTCTCATAATAAACTTTTTTGATTAGATAATGGTAATTTGATATGAAGGGTACCGTTAATGTTGTGACAGTTCGCTAATTTTTCTAGTACTAGTACTAATAATAAATTTTATTATTGATGTTATTTTCATAGTTAGATATAAGAAGATGTGGTATGAGTGCTAATGAGACACATCTCCATCCAATTTAAAATTTGTAAAAGTAAACAATTAAAAGTCAAAGTACGGAGTGTCTTTTGTGATTTTTATCACATTATATGCTGTACATTGTCTGGTGTGGGTTACATTGTCATATTTAAATATAATTGTTTATTGTAAATAACTCCCCCCCTTTTGTCTTCAACAATATGCAGTGCTATCAATGTTACGGGTTGAGATATATTTGTTGGTTTGATTTTTCATTGGCATGACTTTTTGTGTAATTCAAAACAATTCATATTTTATCATACACATGCATGTACAATAAAGTAAATAATTGCCATAAATCTGAAAAAAAAACTGTGGAGTGCATCTATATAACCAATCAAATTAACCTCTATGTTTATTTTCTACAGAAAGTGCAGATCTTAACCCAATTGAAATGGTGTGGAGCCAACTGAAAAGGTACCTAGCCAAAAAGACATTGTTCACCAAAGAAGACCTAATCAACTCTATCCGTGATTTCTGGGCGGTGTACATGACCAAAGATCAGTGCAGTGGGTATATAGATCACATTTTCAAAGTAGTACCAGTGTGCATACTTATGAAAGGTCAAGCAACTGGCAGTATGCCGGACAAGCTCTTCCGATCAATCTCCTCACGTGGCAGGAGTATTGGGTACTTTAATAACTTGTTGTGGTCACCGGGTTTTGAGGAAAAACGAAAAATGTGCCTGTAAACAGTCATCTATAGAACACATTTCCGCAATGGACATACCATAAATGAAGATTTTTACGTGCATAAAACCTGGAACGGTAGTGTGTATTGGACATTTTCACTAAAAACTCACATGTTTAATTATAAATATTGTACATTTGTATTATGGTGCTTATGCATCCTTTCAAGGACTAATGATTGGTAAAAATGACTAATGTCTTATGTCTACTGTTATGAATTTCAGTTAAAATAAAATTATAATTGTAAATACTAATGTTACGCTGAGGAAGACTTATGTTGTTAACTTTTATGAACGTTTGTTAACTTATGTTAGAAATAATAATATCTATTTTTATGACTATTTGTAATTTATGCTGACAGTAATAATATTGTATATATCTTGTATAGTCTTTGTCATTTATACTGGATAAGCATTGAAAAGAGAATTTGAGGTAAACGTGTCAATGCGATTGCTTTAACAGACCAGACATATATAACAAATAAAAATGAGAGTATGAATTTGTACATGTACATCCATGACACATCAAACACACAAGAACACAATACTAATGGCATACAAGGGCTAATTCAGTCATTTTTACTTTGCTCTTTGCACGTTAAGAACCCTTGTAACAACTCTATGAGTAGTCCGTAGGTGGCCTGTTGCAAGGCAAATTTTCTGTCCCTATCCAATATACCCTAATTTTCCAGTGGCAGTCCAAATTTTCCCGACCATCATCCCGAATGGCCTTTATTATGACACGACCTAACTAATGTGCTTATTGTTTACTTGTTCTCGTCCTGAACATGCATGAAATATTAGCCACTGGGCGTTAAGCAACCAACAATCAATCAACCAGCCATTTTTAAAAGGGGTCCCAACTAAGAATAACGGGGAAGGGGATCAACTATATTTCCCCATTCATAAGCGTTGTTCTTCCAAACAAAGGAGGTACTAACCCCCGCCCCTCTTCCCCGACTGGATCGACCACTGGCATACAAAGGTCTACATACAAATCTCAATGTAAATTTTAAATGTGGAGTGTATTATCCATGTGGTTGCTGCTGTCATTATTGTTTTTTGGTTTATTGTGTTTTATCAAAATGTTTTTATTGATGTTAATTTGTGATGTCAGGACAGTTCAAAACTATCTATGAGATATTGGATTTGCTAAAACCCATCCCTTTATGGTATCCGGTCTGAAGGCAGATATTAATTTTTGAAGATCATACAGAGAGGACTTTATTACCCTTATCGCTATCAGTATTTCTTTTTTATACATGAACACCTGCTCCAATGTTTGTTTTTTCCGTCTTTTTGATGTGTCGATACCTCTTAACAGTTAATACAAACAAGAGTACACACACTGAAATGTCTGGCCTTCTTTATTAATCATTGATATTTCCATACACCAAATATAGTTGACCTATTGCATATAGTATTAGAAAAATAATCCTAAACTCAAAAACTGAACTTTGACCACTGAACCATGAAAATGAGGTAAAGGTCAGATTATACCTGTCAGCTAGACATGTATACCTTACAATCATTTCATACACCAAATATAGTAGACCTATTGCATATAGTATAAGAAAAACAGACCAAAACACAAAAACTTAACTATAACCACTGAACCAAGAAAATGAGATCAAGGTCAGATGACACCTACAAGTTGGACATGTACACCTTACGCTTCCATGCACCGAATATACTAATCCTATTGCTTATAGTATCTGAGATATGGACTTGACCACCAAAACTTAACATTGTTCACTGATCCATGAAATGAGGTCAAGGTCAAGTGAAAACTGTCTGACGGGTATGAGTTCTTTGCAAGGTACGGACATACCAAATATAGTTATCCTATAACTTATAATAAGAGAGAATTTAACATTACAAAAAATCTGAACTTTTTTTTCAAGTAGTCACTGAATCATTAAAATAAGGTCAAGGACATTGGACGTGTGACTGACGGAATTTCGTAACATGAGGCATCTATATACAAAATATGAAGCATCCAGGTCTTCCACCTTCTAAGATATAAAGCTTTTAAGAAGTTTGCTAACACCGCCGCCGTTGCCGTAGCCGCCGCCTGATCAATATCCCTTTGTCGAGCTTTCTGCAACAAAAGTTGCAGACTCGAAAAAAAACCAGCTAGATTTACAGTATGAATATAGTTTTAATCAAAAGGTTACACAGGATGCATATATACACATTATATATAGTCTCGGTAAAATATCAACCAATATCATATATTCATATGCAAGATCATAGATGTACTTCACGAAAGAAGTGATTCATGAAAAAATGTATACAATTTGTACATTACAGCAATTGATCACACAATTTTAAAGGTGTACGATACGTACGTAAATGGCAGAAATACATTTAAATATGATTTGCATCATTGTTTATAGTGTTCAGTGGCGTTGCGAGCAGCCTTCGACGACATCTTTTAACAGCAGGCCTTCTCAAACTCTCATTTATCTTCTGAATTACCGTATCTCGAAAGTATTCCTCCTTTTGGCATTCAGGATAAAACATGGTGGTGTAATTGCTTACTGCCGTCTTTGTGTTTGGGCTTAACCCCCTTTTTCCGTTCACACCACCACCGTTCCAGTTATATAGTTGTCTTAGGTTTTCTGGACCAAAAAGGTGTGGTTTCAATTCTCTTATAACAAGTGCGGCGAAGTTTCCGGCAGACTGGGACTTCCCTTTCAGCGTTAACAACCTGTCTTGGTCAATTACCATTCCAGCTGGATGGGCAATGGTATGTGTTGCTTCACTTCCATCGTCACTGTCTGCTGGTGGTGCAGACCAGGGTGTCTCCTGCCTTCTTCCTCTCCTAGACTCTTCGTGGTGAATGTCATGTTTGGCCTCTAGAGTCTTAAGTCTGTTGTCTATGTCTGTTACTTTCATGTTTAGTCGTGTGACCCCTCTCAAGATAGTGTCGAGGACATGAAACACCCTGTGGTCATCAGGAAAGATCGATCGATGGTTTACTGATGGTGTTGCTGGTGATGGTGGTTGTGGTGATTGTAAGTGAGATTGTTGGTGCACTATTATTTGTGGTGATGTTGGGGGTGATAGTGGCCTTGGTCTAGATGTGGAATTTGTTGTTGGTCCAGAGGTTGTTGGTCTAGAAGTGGGATTTGTTGTCGGCCCTGAGGTTGTTGGTCTAGAGGTGGGATTTGTTGTAGGCCCTGAGGTTGTTGGTCTAGAGTTGGAATTTGTTGTCGGCCCTGATGTTGTTGGTCTAGAGGTGGGATTTGTTGTCGGCCCTGAGGTTGTTGCTCTAGAGGTGGAATTTGTTGGACTTAGGGATACGGTTGTTGTCCCGGTATTGATGATTGTGGTGTAGTTGGAGGCATTGCCCTTGACAAAACTTTGGCTAATGGTTTTGTTGATTTCTGAAATATAATAACTTTTTATTTAGATTTATTTTTACAATGCCAACGTTAAACAGATTCTATAACCGTTCATTATGTGTAAAGAGAGAGAGAAAAAAGAAAGATCAAAACTGTTATATACTTAAAGAACAACTATCAATATTTTACCGAATACCAGTACATTTAGGTTTCGACATAGGGGTGTCACCTTTTAATCGGAAACAAAAGTCTGAGAACTCGTCAAATTAATTTTCGCTAATTTTAAATTACTTGAATAAAGAGGGTATCTACGCTGTACGGGTTTATTGGCGGATCCAGGACTTTTCATAATGGATGCACTTGATGCATTGAGAGAATGTCTGCTACAGTCGTGCTTCGGATTTTTTCCCCGAAAACAATAAATGTTTGTGAGAAATTCCATATATTATTTTCAAATAGGTGACCCCCAGCCCCCCCCCCCCTAAACCCCGCTCCCGACATATACATGCAGCGGTTTACGATGTCATATTGCATGTAAATATATTATTATATTATTCTGAAATATACACAAAACGTAAAAGTGAATGACTGCATGGTATTTTTTGTTTTATTTATATGTCACCATAACTCAAAAGATAGACAAAAACATAAATCAGTGAAACTGATTGGTCGGAGGCGGGTTATTTTGAAGGGGCATAACTCTGAATAAAAATATATAAAAGTTGCGTATTAAACAAGCCTTACGTTAAGCCTTTTTCAACTGATTTTTATATAGTTCTATCTTAAGTTGTACTGTTATACCACTGTCCCATGTAAGGGGAGGGTTGGGATCCAGCTTACATGTTTAACCCCGCGACATTATGTATGTGTGTGTCTGTCCCAAGTCAGGAGCCTGTAATTCAGTGGTTGTCGTTTGTTTCTGTGTTAAATATTTATTTGTTTTTCATATAAATAAGACCGTTAGTTTTCTCGTTTGAATTGTTTAACGTTGTCATTTCGGGTCTCTTGTGAAGAACTGTCTCATTGGCAATCATACCACATATTCTTTCTTTATACTAAATCAGCAATCGCAGTTTAATTACTAGTAAATTGGTAAAATTTACCTTTGATGTTGGTTTGGGTTTTGGTATTTTTGTTGACCTTTTCCCTTTGGCAGGACGTCTGATGATTGGAAGGCTAGGGGAACCTGGAAGAGGAATCTCTATAGATTCGGCTGGAGATGGGGGTGGTGTTGGTGATCTAGGCGTTGGCTCTGGTGATGTTTGGCATTCTCTCTCGTTTTTCTGCAGCACCATCTCATTTTCTGTCCCAGACCCAATAACTAGGGCAGTGCTAATTTGTTTCCTATTGCCATACTGCACCTCATAGAGAACCATGTGCTGAATCTGAAATTATTTAAAATGAATTATGAAGTTAAATATCTATGGGCTTCTATAATATAATATTAACATGCTAATATAATGTTTTTTAGGGGAGAGTGTGTAGTACGCGTTAGGTTTTTTTTTTTTTTTTATTAATTTTTTGGCCGGTTATCTCGATACTATAGGGATACAACTTTGCACACGACCTACATATTAGTCTTTATCTATCAATCTATCACAGATATTAGAAGCACGTCATGGTTTGAATATATTAGGACCAATTTTAGGACCGTTTTGATAAACAGGCCCTGTACATTCGATCTGCAAGTAGGTCTTTAGGTTTATTAATAGCTAAATGTAAAGCTAATGGCGGTTTTCAATTTGATACATTTACAAAACTTTTTGATACACTTGTTATGTCTGTCATTGAATACGGCGCCTCAATTTGGGGTCACCAGGATTTTTCTTGTATTATTGCTGTAAAAAATAGAGCAATGAGATTTTTTATGGGTGTGGGTAAATACACCCCTAACTTAGCCTTATATGGAGATATGGGTTGGATGCCCAGTATTATATCTCAGTGGACATGTATTTTTAGATTATGGTCGTGACTTACTAAAATGTCTCATTGTAGAGTTAATAAAAAGGTTTTCTTATGGGGCAATAAATGCTGTAATAGTAAATTTAGAAATTGGAATTATAGAGTCAATGTGAAATTTAAAGAAATGGATATGGAGTTTTTATGTAATACTGATTTTTCTATTGATAAAAATACAATTAAACAAATTGAAAAGGAAAATTTTTGTAGATATAAAGAGAAGTGGTACTCTGACTTAATGTACAATGAAAGAAGTAAATTGCGAACGTATAGAATGTTTAAGCAATGTTTTAATAAAGAAAAATATTGATGTATTAATATGCCTGGAAAATATAAGAGTGCATATGCTAAATTTAGATGTGGTGTTGCACCTCTGAGAATAGAAACTGGCCGATATGAAGGCATTATGGTTGACAATAGATTATGATTTAATGAGCAATGTAAGAAAAATAACATTATTGAAGATGAGAAACATGTCTTAATTAACTGCCCAGTATATGCAGATTTACGAGCTATTTTATTTAAACATGCTAGCTCTTTTAATTGTGATTTTGTTAATTTGTCTGATGATGATAAATTCAAATTTTTATTCACTGATGAAAATGTGTGTTACTTTTTAGCCAAAATCTGCTATGATGTATTATTAAAAAGAAAAGGTATTTTATATAATTGTAGATAATAATGTGTTTTGTAGAAATTTTGTAGTCTCTCATAACTCTTTTTAGAGTGGCTCATGTTGTTTTAAATATTACTGTAATTTTATAAATGTATAAATGTATGTCAATTTTGAGGTGAGACTCTAATAAAGTATTTGTCTTGTCTTGTCTTGTTCGATTTTTTTTAATGAGTAGTAATATACCGTTGCAATTAATGTACAATTTTCCTACATGTACATGTATAATAAACGAATTAAGTAATTATTGTCATTATTGGCTGGGAATATACATATCCATCCATTGTTAAGCTGCATATTCCCGTGCACTTATTACGTATACGACTTTCCGTCCTGATTGCGCATGAGATTTTTGCCACAACAATTTAATCAACCAACAAATTAAATTTGTCTATTAGAAAAATACTCAATTATGATGAAATATAGAAACTGAGAGTAAAATGGAGATATATTCATTATTCAGACTTTATTTAATTCCATCAAGGCTTTCTAACTGGGCCCGTATGCAAAATGGCTTGTTTACTCAAGTTAAGATTTGTTCCGAACGGACGGATTTTTCAACACTTTCAACGATGAATTACGTTACAAAACGGAACCTTCAGTATAAGAATGTTTAGTAGTAGACAAAAGTGGACAACGCTTTCAAAAGGGGGTTTTGATCCATGAGAAAGCCACATCTTATTTTAAATTTGATCTGTTATTTCATTTACCGTTTTCAAAAGAAATAAATTGAATGGAAAATTTTACGACTTTGTGGAGATTTCTCAATTGGTTTTGAATATAACATAGTTGAAACAATACGGGATTTTTTTATGTTTTTTTTTGTTGCAAAACCATATATGTTTATTATTTTTCAAATGAAACCGTCTGTATTTGTTTACCGAGTGAACTTGTACATGTATGTGTTTATTTGACTTTAATAAACTACCATCGCTAATCACCGTGACACGACTCTAATCAACACACTAATTGGTAAAGAATAAAATCGTCGGTCGTGGATAAATAATACCATGTAACGGCGCTAGCCTGGGGTCCTGCCTAATCTTGTCAGTGACGCGCAGCTAGATTGGGTCGGATGCCAGGCTAGTAACGGCGCGTCATGATAATGGGAAATTGAGTTTTGTTTTCTATTTTTAAGTATCTTTCTCCTTTTGAAAATGTGTCTATAAAACTATACAAAAAATTGTTCGAATCACTAGTTAAACCTATTCTGATGTATAATTCTGAATTTTGGTATATGAATTTTTATGAAAAAAATAATAAGAGCTGAAAGACGAGCACAAATTAAAGACATGAGTAAATTTGATATTCTAGCAATGATTGATACATTGTAGTAGTCAAGTGGAGAAGACACATTTAAAATTTTGCAAATATATACTGGGGATTAGTAAACAATCTGTCAATATAGTTGCAAGAGCAGGACTAGCTCAGTATTCCATAATTGTCTTTATTAAAGTCAATCATTGAAGTACTTAGCAAGAATTTCTAGTGATGAAAATAACCCTTTATTAGAACTAAAAGATAGCTTTGAAAATATTTTCTTTGAAAAATTAAAATTAACTAATGACACCAGTAAGATAAAGACAAAATATGAAATAGACAAATACATTTCTAAAAATATTTTTGAAAATAGAAAATTATTATGTAAAAAGCGAGTAAGTGACCATTTCTTGGAAAAAGAGAGGGGTAGATATAAAAGAATTCAAACAGAAAATAGAATATGTCAACATTGTAATATAAATGCGGTTAAAGATGAAACCCACTTTTTCTTAAAATGTAAAATTAATTAATCAGCTTGAAAATGATATAAATAATATATGTCCAGAATACTTTAAATTGTCTGAAACAGATATATTGCAATTAATTCTATCTTCATTTGATATTATGCAGCTTACTGTTCCGTTCATTAAAAAGTCATTTATATATGATGTTTAATATGTTAATTTTTCCATTGTGTATATTGTATTGTATTGTTTGTATTTGCCTTCAACCCCTAGGGGTAGAAATGTGCATTTCATAGATAAAAAAAAAGATAATTCTATCCAATTCTTTATTACTCTAAGCACAGACATTATGCTTATCAGTGCAATAAATACAAAAACATTTCTAATATGACAACATGGCATACTACATCAGAGAAGCAAATAAACATCAAGAATTGACAAATAACAGTTTGGTCCTATGATTAAGTGCATTTATCAAGAGTTTACACAAATTACGCAAATCTTTTATATTTTCAGTGCTGAGGAGTTCCTCTAATTTGAACGACAATGGACGTCTATAATAATAAGGTTTCATAAACGGCCTACTTAAGTCTCTATAGCATTCACATTGTAAAATAAAATGGAATTCATCTTCAGTAATATTCAAAGTACAAAAAGTACACTTTCGATCTAACCTGAGACTACTATAACGTTGTTTTCAAGTTACAGTTTGTACGCCAATGTCACTAAAACTCGCCCGATTCGGACTAAGACCGGGGATAAATTGCCTCAGGGTGTACTGGGGTACTACAGGGTGTTAAAATACCCGTATCTACAAATATGAACGTAGATAACTTATAGTATAGTAGTCTCAGATCTAACGTATTTACTCAATGATAACGGCCTACTTCAACAAATAAATCATGTGAAAACTCTAAGCCGAGTTAATTACACTCTAAAATTCATGTTTAGTTAGATTATACTGTAAATAAAAATTATTAACAATTAACACTTAGATGAAATTTTCATTTGATAAAACCTTAAATAACTTCTCAAATATTGAATAAACTTGAATAAAAACAAAGAACTTAAGATCAAACAATAAATTATCTATAGAATGCATACAAACTCTCACTAAAACTTCTATGACAGTTCCTGTTTTAATTATATTACAAATCAAAAAAAAAAGAAGAAACTATTCTCGTTTTTTGTAATAGAAATTCAGAGTTACAGATTAAGTTAAGTCATTGATATAAGAAAAAATATAACAAAAAAAATCGTTACTAGTATTCTGCATTTTCATTGGTTTACTATTGTCGTGCGACTTTTTGTGTAAACCAATGATAACGGGAAGACCGCCCACAGATTAGGTTTGACCAATCAGATTTGGAGTTTAATTAAAGGAGTGTCTGTATAAAGACAAATGAATTGAAATAGAAAATTCCTAAAATTCCCATTAAAGGGAATCGCTTTTTTGTATGTTAATTTATTGACCTTGGAGAAAGCATCGGATTTTATTTTTTAATTCTTAAACCTAAATACACGAAAAGAAAAAGATATCTAATTTCTGTACAATTTTCCTTTCATTTATTAAAGAGGTTAGCCATTTTTCTCCAAAAAGTACTTTCTGAATCTTCATTTACAGAATTAAGAGTTTCTTTATGAAATACATGCAGAATTATTGCGATTTGTACTGTATTCATGAATACCTATGGTTATTTCATTATACATATGTGTCGTTTGGTTGCTGTCTCATTGACGAATAAACCACATCTCCTTTATTTTTATATGTTATATGTTATATTCAAAGACAAATTTTAATATAAAACTTCCCATTTGTATACAATGCATTGAAATTTCAACCCGCTAAGGCAAGGAATGTCGTAAAAGCGCTATTGACAAGTTGAGCGTATCAAATTAATTACATGTACACACTATACTTATATATAACAATAAATATATCAAACACAATTTATAATTGCCGATCGCCCACGAGACTAGAAGGACACCGGATTTTATTATAATCTATCATAACAAACATAATATTTTGCAATAATATATATATACATATAAACAATGCTTTCAATACAAAACGAAAACATTGACTTCGTCATAAACGAACCCGCCGGCCAGGAAAAACCAACAACCAAGTTACCTTAGTCGATATGGAAACCTGTGTCCAAACCCTAATGCTCGGAAGATCGTCTCGAGAGGTGTACTTGGACAATACTGAAAATTAGCTTATTTTTACATAAACAAAATATCATCAAAATGTGTAATAGCAAACAAAAATACCAATATATAGTACAAAAAACAAGAAAAAATCAAACAATAATGAACCAACATTAAATCTGAACTTGACCAGTTCGAAGTTGGCGAGAGAATGGTCTGATAGGGAAATTAACCCGCCAAAAAATGACCATTCACGTGATACTACAATTAATATCACGTGTCCATACATATATTGAAAGAACCGTTAGTACAATAATTTTCCTCTATACTTCGAAACGCGGAAAATTATAAGTATATATACGAACGGTCGTTCAAGGTCAGAAATGATTACACATGTGTACTTAACTATTACACTAGTTAGTTTAAATCTGTTTTGCTAAAAGAATAAACATTTCTAAAATACGGATTTTCCCTTTGTGATTTATCTGATATTTACAAAAAAACATATTAACTTAATACTTTTATTTGAACAAAATTAGAAATTACTTCATAATATGATTCTGGATTGAGAAAACTCAATATATTACAAAGTTACGTGTCTTAGCATAAAATGCCGGAAGAATAACTGACTAGAACTGTATATCTAATGTTTAATTATGTCGTTTGGTTGCTGTCTTGTGTATGCATAAACCACATCTCTCTTATATTCACATTAAACATTCACGGACACATTTTAATATAAAAAAAATCTAATTCGAAATGAATTATCACATGAATACGTATGGTCTTGAATTTCAAAAGTCGGACTTGGTTATCACAAGGATTTATATATTAATCTAAACAAATCCGTGGTTATAGTCAACAGTTACAATGAATGATTTTAAACTAATTTTTTTTTTAAAACGAAATACGGATTTCCCATTTTGACTTAGTTATATCAAATGTTTTAATTTCCATACAAAAAACTAATTCCCTTAAATATTACCCCAGTGTGAAAAAACAAAATATCAACTTTAGATAATTGTTTTAATTTCAATACCAAAAAAAAAAGAAGAAAATTCTCTTTAAAATATCAAAAGATATTAAACAATTAAATATCAACCGGAAATATTCTTATAAATTTTGAGAATCTGTATTGTATACTGGAGGAATAATTGGCACTGTATATATATCTATAGTTTAATTATGTCGTTTGGTTGCTGTCTCGTTAAAGGGACCGATAATGGTTTTCAAGGTGGGACGTGGTTAAATTTAATAGTTGCAATGTGTATTTAGAAAATTAATTAAAAACAAATGTAAGATATGATTAGAACGTTCAAACTTAAGACGCGTCAGTGCTCTTAAATGATCTTAAGTCCATCCCAAAATCGGTCTTAATGTGTGTCTTCAAACGAAGGGATACTTAATTCCGAGAACACCACGCCTGGTTATGACAAACTCAAAATGTTTGGGGACATATTTTAGATTTTTAAAACGTTCCAACAAAACTTATGCAAGCATTTACAGAAGTTCAAATGTTCTTATTATAAAATTTAAGCTTGAAATACATTTTTATCGCTTTTTAGTGTTATTCTTTTACCCAGGCTAAGAACTATCGCGAAAACTATTATTTCTTTTAAGAAAATGAAACGAGTAAAATTAAGCTTATGATAAAGGTAGTGTCAGCGTCATGCGGGTACGCGTGGCATAATTGGACTTCGTAGGGTACGCGTAACCGCCTAATATTCATATATTATCGGATGGAGATAAAATTGTGTATTAAACCGGTAATTTATCACAATAATTGAAACAAAAATATAATTCACAGAGATTTTAAGATATGAGATGTCAAAATTTCGACTTTAAAAACCATCAGTAATCCGATTTTATTTTTACTACGTCCCTAATACGTTTTCGTAGAAACGATCCAGGGTGGTGTTCTTGGAGCTATCTTAGGACTAGGACGTGTCCTAAGTCTATCTTATGACAGGTATTTTTCATAAGTCGTGTTCTCGAAGCTCTCCTAATTTACGATATATCGCAGTTTTCGTCCTAACTTTAGGACACCTAAATAGGTGTCTTATGGTTCATCCTATCTTCATCCTAACATAATAAATTTTGGATTTCGCTTTTTGTTCATTTTTTACCTGAAGATTAACATGAAAATGAAACGCACCATCGGTTTTGACTCGTATATAAAGAAATAAGGCATGATTTTAAACTTTGAACTTCGTTTTTACGATTACACTACCAACTCAATTCTCATTTCAAAACAAGTTGTTTTCCAGTTTAAATTACAAGCCTTTTTGATATAATTTTAGTATTACATTTAAAATTATGGATTTAATTCTTTAATTGTAATTATAAAATCCGTAAACAATTTTATTAATTGGTTTGGTCATTAATAAATGTTTTATCAAAAAATAAAATTGACGATTTAAAATTTCTAGACTTGGGATATGTTTATGACGTCCTAACATAAGATACGTCTGAGATAGCTTCGAGACACAACTTAAGAGTGTCCTAAATTGATCCTAAGTCCATCCTAAAATTGGTCTTATCTATGACCTAGGACGAATCTTAGGATACTTTCGAGAACACTACCCCTGGTTAGTTTTTGAATATTTTTCTTTAAATGTTAACTATAATTATAGATTATCTATGCATTTATATAACAAATTATTTATTCAAATAAATTAGTTCATCATATATAACCGTGACTTAATTTTCATTTTAAATTTTAAATATGAAGACCTGAAACGGAATTAGCAAGCAATTAATCCGGCGTTCTGAATGAATATATAATTATCAAATGGATTTCATGAGTTTGAGACGTTATTCTGGAATTTTTATCGTATTACTTTAAATTGTGTCACACTTAAAATTTATTTTTAATCGTTTCAGATATTTTAAAATGTTAGTTTCTGTTTCGAATTTTATTTACATGTATTCAGTATAATTTAATTATTCAGTATAATCTTATTCTTTTCACGTGCATTTACATTTAATTTCTATTTTTCTTACTAATACATTAAATACAGATTAAGACATATTATTTGCCACTATATTAACTGAATTCACAAAGTCGGGAACTAACCGACAGTTTATTATAAAATAGGTTGCGGGTACGCGTAGCCTACGGAAGTCAATTTGGCTACGCGTATCCGCATGTCGGTACGCGCAGACACTGCCTATAATGAATAACATGTTAATATAATATAAGCAAAAATTGTACATACCTTATCATCACTCTTGAAGAAACTTCTGCTTCTGACTTGGTAAGTGTTGCATGCTATATATTTCACAAGGTAGTGTGTTGGTGCTTTAGTCGTTAGGCTGAGGACACGAGATCTTGGTAACACGGACATTTTTAACAATGATAAATCAAATAAAATTGTTGATCTTATAAAGCACACAGGTTGTCATAAATGATATGACAGTTCCATCCGGAGATAAAATAAAACAAAACATTTTAAAAGGATTACTATTTTTGAATACCTTGCTTATTTGAAGGTCCCTGTCAGTGTGATGATATGATAATTGGGGTATACCGTCGCTGTCAAATGCAAAAAAATGGCTTTTTGTTTCGGTGGGAACAACACCTGTCTGCATTGGAGTAATTGAATATATGTACATTTGTACAAATAAAAAAGAGATATAGAGCAGTATGCATATATAGAAAAAAATCCAGCCGAAAAAAAATAGTATTTTTAAAATAAATGATAATGACTTTAGTTGAAAAATATGAATTGGATATAATAAAGAATGTAAGATTTTATAAGATCCAATTCCTACATTTGATTACAGATTTTTTTATGGTTAAAAATGTACATATATAATTGAAACATTTAAAAAATATTTTGAGATTATTTTTTTTTAATTGGGGGATTCTAGTTGAAATGGATTACAGAATTCACTTAAACAGGCACATACATGTACATGTAATTAGCAATTGATAATTTTAATAAAGATGAAAAAATTAAACAGGAGGAAGAAAGACATAGTAACGGTCTTCTTTTCTCAAATGTAAAAAATTTCAATACACGTATCATATTTGTATAGGATTTTGAAGCTTGTGTTCTCATGTTTTTACAAACCGGACTTGAAATTAATTATATATCTGAAATTAAGCTCTAGACCTAAAACGGCCTATTCTTATATGCATACTCTGTCATCCACGTGTTGAAATAAACCACGATCTTGCTATGCAGATTTCTTTTGACATGACTTTAAATGGTTACGAAACTACGTTTAATATGTATATACATATGTATACGAAATTTAGATATAAAAAGGAGACAAATCAGACATCAATCCATCAGATCCGAAATAAGGAGATGTGGCATTATTTTAAATAGTTTCACAGAGTCATATTACATGTGTACGGCCTTCAACAATGATAGCTTAATTGTGTCAAACTGCAATTTGAAATATTCTGTGACTTTGAGTAAAAAAATTAATCGCACCTTATTTTTTATTATGTTTGTGCCTTGCTTTGCGCAGATTAGTTTCTATATTGCCTCCTCGAGATTGGTCACATACACAATATTAACAAAATGATGCTGACAAGATGCATTATAATACATGTATGAAGAAAAGTACAAGGCCTGCTGTAATACTATAGTAAAACGAATCATGCTAGTGTCATGTTTTCTCACAAAAGAAATAAAACCATAAAATCTAAATCATCTAAATCATCTTTATTTAAATAGGTATATTTAACTTTCTGTAAACATTACACCTGCCATTCCTCGTCGACAACCATTGCAATAACCTCATTTGTGTGGACATTGTAGAATTATTAATATACATTGTAGCTGCAATGTTGGTGCAAGGTTAAGTACATGTATCTATTATTGTTGAGTGTTCGTCCTGAATATGTATGATAAATTACGCACTGGAAAATAGTCCATCAGAAACCAAAAAAAAATAAAATAGAAAAACTAGTTGCACAATTCAAACCCCCAAAACAACAATCGTCAGCTTTTAATAAAATTACGTATACATGACCAAACATGTAACTTGAAAAATTGAAATAGGCTTATTCAAGAAAAAAAACAAAGAGAAAATAGAGCGTGTAAAACACGCAAAATAGATGATGAGAAACACTTAAATCCTTCATCAGCAAACCAGTAGTAATACTAGAAATATATGTTAAATGAAGTTGAAATTATCATCATAATTTTAATAAACTTGACTCTAAATCTAAATTGAAAACTGTTTTAGTTCATAAAGAATACATTTTGTCTAGTGGTGTGGCTGACTGAATAAAGCAATCCAGGGAGTTGCGAAAGTAAGGTCCATTTTGGTAAATTATCTATGTACTAATATATTATTGATATTAACTTTACTTGTTTAGAACGTTTCCCAACGTATTGTACACATGTTGTATATTTCTTGTGTAAAAATCTATAAAGTTTGCATTTTAACCTGTTTGCGTTATTTGATATAAAGTTGTACATTAAACTTGTACCTGTATGAAATATTTGCTACTGGACGTTAAAAAAGCTACGGTCAATCAATTATTCCAATATTAAGTGTTGCTTCAATTAAATTCATTTAAGAGCGGTAAACTTATGCAATAGACAATCTAACCCAATTGTAACATCGCAATTGAAATCACAAAATCGTTCATTACTATATCTGATGATCGAATCACACACAGCTCAATGACTGCATATACAAACAACGCTAATATCTTGTGTGATTTATTACCTGTCAATTACATGAGAAAAAATAGTGAAGAATATTGACAACCGATGTTTTAACAAGAATTTGATTTTTACACTGGTACATATATATAAGTGTCAGTCAGTGATCTTTTCTTTCATTTTTGTATTCTTTAAAGTTCATAGTATTATTATTTGTCCTTCTGAAAATAACGAAATGAGGTCGAAAAAAAGAAATTTCACGGCATAATGTTTATATAATAAGCAATATTTAATTTCGGGAATTAACAAGGTTTTTCCATGACTTTTTATGTTCGGGTTGAATCAGTTGTAAGTGACAAATGGAGCATATTTTTAAGATTAAACGAATATTGTGTACAGCTGATGGCTTATAAGCACGTGGCAATAACCGCCTTCTAAGAGCACATGTTGTTCTATTGAAATTAATCAGGTGTCATCTTGGTTTATTGTATCTACACGGCAATCAGTATTTACGACAACAATTTTAAAATGGCAAATTCACATAATTTCAATTTAAGTTTACTCATTGGTGTCAAATCAATACAAACTGATCTCTAAACAAAACATTAGGCTAAGGCTTCCTTATTCACGTACAAAACAATGCAAAAATTTCACAATGTTTTATTATCAGATAAATTACTCCATCATATACAAAGTGTAACAAGTGCATATCAATACATTTACAAATCAATAAACATATGGCAACCAATGTACCGTTATATAACGTTCATGGATCGACCACCGCCCACCCGATCTCCCGTGGACAGCAGTGGGCGTGGATTCCACGCTATACCGTGGACCGGTCGGTGGGCGTGGACCACAGATGTCCACCCAATGCACACGACATACCGTGGACAAGTGGACACGTGGGCGGGCGTGGACCGAAATGTCCACCCAATGCACACGCCCACCGTGGGCGCGTGGAAATGACAAAGTCCACGTGGGCTGTAGTGTAATAAATAGTTATCAAAGGTACCAGGATTATAATTTTATACGCCAGACGTGCGTTTAGTCTACATAAGACTCATAAAAAAAATTAACGTGAACACTATTAACAAACTTTGTTGATTTTTTTTATTTTCAGAGCGCACATCCCAGAGTACCTAGAGCCAGTTTTAGTATCTTAATTACAATACAATGAAAACGAATCCGTGTGGTCATTCGTGTAAAGTAACTTAGTGTTAAATAATATAATGTATTATGAAAATGCCAAATAAAGTTGTTTGTCTGTCTAATACTGATTGATGCCCCTAATAATGCATTTCTTTCATACCATAAAAATCATGACATTTTCAATTTAAATAGGAGTCAGCTTTCAAACGGGTTTTGTAGCTAGTTTTGAATGTACAAAATTTGATCTTAATGCTCAAAACTCAACTTTTACACTTTCAATGATGTATTGATTATATTAACATATATATTTTTTTTCACATTTTCAAATACATTCTGTGTAGTTTTGAAGGCCTTTGAACTGTAATTTTGAGAAATATAATACATTTAAATCGTCCGCCTTTGTTGTAAATTCATTTACGTTTTGTCAAAAAAACATTTATGATTATGTTAAACTTTTTTAAAGAAAAAAGGGTTTTCAATTGATATTAAATGTACAAATATTATTTGTGAAAAATCGCTGGTGACATTTAATCTTAATTCCTTGACAAACTACAAATTTTAAAGTTAACACATTTTTGTAACGAATGGTTAATGATATAGCCGTATAGTATTAATGACTATTAAGATTAGAACATTATGTTTTACCAGGCTAAAAAGAGTATGTGCACTGAAGTATCGTGAACTTTCTTTTCATCAGTGAAATGATCATATTTTACCAACCTGTTTTTTTCTGTGTTGTACGATGCACGTTATGGAATGGAAACAATGACTGTCAATGAAATACTTCCTCAGTCAATCAATAAAATAAATCTACCATCTAGGTACTTATATTTTAGTAATTAATTTTTATGTCTGTTTTATTCGAATCTGTAATTCAATTGGCTGACACCCATCAATAGGTACTTTATTTAGCCATGTGATTAGGGACTTTCCGATTTGATTTTCCTCTGAGTTCAGTATTTTTGTGATTTCACTTTTTAATATGATATTTTATTTAATTTCCGTATAAAATACAACAGCTACGACACTGAACTTGCTATCATTGACAATTTTGAAATAGTACATTGAAAGATTTGATTACAACTTATTTTCATAGCTGTAGAATAAAAATGAAATTATAAGAAATAAATCGTTATTTTTATAATATTATAGGGTTGTAAAAGCCTTGGTCGAGCGCATATTCTTCATATGAAGAGCAAAACGCGCTTAAAGAAATATGGAATTTGAATATAAAGAATCTTGACGATATGCGTGAATAAAAAATGTTATCTAGCGCTGAAGTTTTGCAGTTTTACAAATTTTACAAACTATTCATGGCACCTGTAACTGAAATAAATTATTAAATATTTGGAAGGCTTAAGTTTAAATTGAACCGGTTTTTTTAGGAAAGTCATTCTTGGTCAGTTTTAATCTATTCTCATTCCTAATTCTGTACATGTAAATAAAAAAAATGGTAACCTTACACCACTTGGATGCCAGTATTTACAATGCACGAATGTATTTACCAAATAACAAAGAAGTTCCCATTAAGGCAATCGTGGCTACTATACCTTTGTATAAGGTATAAAACCACTAATTTAGAGCCCCATTGCTTTCTATGTTAAATTCTGCAATTTCAAGCATTTATGGCTACTTTGTCTTAAATTCAAATAAAGTGGCAGTTATTTCATGTCAAAACTGTACCTTATCCTAACTTGCTGAAAGAATCAACATTCCCTTTAATTGCATATTAGAGCGTACTTGTTCCCCGAAGTTTGATAGTACAAAAACAGGAACTTCTGATCTGAACAACAGGCCAAATGTGCCCTCCTATCAAAATTTCATATACTTCTTTATTTTTCAAGTAAAACTTTTAACAAGGGTTCTGCAGTGATCCCCAAGCTTTCATTTGATAGAAAAACTACCCAAATATTCCCACTATTGACAAAGATACAGCTATGCGTAGGAACTATTTTGTTTAAAATATGTACAACTTTCTTGTTTGATCTTTCCTACCGGGCCTGAATTAGTGGTTCTATACCTATAACAGCACCAAACTTGTTATATTGACTTCGGCTTGACTTAATTTCCTTCTATGATCTATTTCTAGCATAGAAAAACATATCAAGCTTTTGACAAAACACTATATCACTAAATTCAAGCTAAAATTGGACTGGTAGTAACATATGCGTTAAACTAAGAAAACTCCATATGGATACTAATAGTGACAGATATGACCCTTTTTCAGTTTTTTCCAGTTCTGATTTGTTAATATCTACTCAAATAAAAGTGTTCTTACCTACATGTCTTATTTTTATCACTTCCTTGAAAATAAATACAGTGGTCAGAATATAAAATATAATTTATAATTTTGTCCCCCCTTTTTTCTACATATTGAAAAAGGAGAGTGATTTGGTAAAAAAAAAGTATTTTCATGTATAAACATGGATCAACAAGAGCAATTTAAGTACCTCCAAGCTAGACAACCTGCTAAAATGGTTATAAAATGCATTTCAAGTAAGATTTCAGAATTCCTATATAAGTATATACCAATTTTTCTTGAAATAAATAATTTATTAAGAAACACAATAAATTATTCTTTTTAAGGGTGGCGTATTTTTCTTTATGTATTTTCTTTTTTAGTTTCATTGACTGACTTGATATTATTCTCATTATTAATATCGGAGCTCAATATTCCTTATTCATTAATAAAAAGCCAATCTCCTATATTTATTATCCCCCCCCCCTCAATAAAAAATATAAATGTACCTGCTTGCCAGTGGTTGTTATTGTCGTCCATTTTGATGTACAACTGTTCATTTTTTAATTATTTATGCCGTTGTTATTGCTATTCTTGTTTGAATTGGTAAACATTTTCTTATCCCGGGGTCTATAGACCTAATTACACGATAAGATTTCGAACTTATTTTAATGAACGTCGTTGAGACTTTGTGTTATGCTTGCAATGTTCCAGCTGGGATTTGAAAATAGAGGGGCGCGTTTTTAAAAAAGGGCACTTTAGCGCGTTCTCACTGAAAAAAATCCATAACTTAATATTACCACATAAAGACATATTTTTAGCAAGCATGTAGCTAAGTTAAATACTCTACTATTATATGTACAAGTTTAAAAATCATTTATTTAAAACATATAAGTTAAAATCAAACTCAGAGCACTAATAGACATTACTATGTTCATTTCTCTTTCAGAACTACAGATTTTTTTCAAAGAAGAGTTCAAATGCAAATAAATATTAAACAACATTATCAAGTCTTCTGTTTTTCTTTTTGAAGAAGGTTGTCACACATTGATCAAGTTTTTTTTTCAAATTTAGTTTCATCACAGTTAATTTTACAGTTAATATTTTTGTTAATGTCTGTGTTTTCAAGTTTGCCCTCTGACTTGTCTGTATCAATTTGACCTGAGAGACTATTTTCTCCACCTCTGCTGTACAGAGTGGTTGTATTACTGCAATATTTTCAATTAATTCATTGAGAAATCACTCTCTGACTTAAGTGTCAAAATCTACTGGGGTGGGTCAGAAATGTTACATGTGCTTCTTAAATGTTCCTCTTTTTGAAGCCAATTCAATTCAACAATCATAGTACTGGTCTCCGTATATTTCATGATGAGCGTATCTAATAATATCAATATTAAAATAAGTCAAAACGGATTTCAATTTAAGAAAAGTGATATAAAAATCGGACTTTCGAGTGCTCCGTAATCGGCGGAATTTACAATAGAAGAACAATTGCGATATCTGATAGAAACCTTTCTTCTTCTCAATTTTTCATAAAAGGTAAAAAAATAAATAATTATTTTACTTTTGATGGTCATTATTCTTGAAAAAAGATGTAAAAGACTGGTGTCCGTATTTTGCGTGTTGACGGTTGACGATTTACAATATACTATTGGAATGATTCTTTTTTCTTAATGAACGTTATTTTATAAATAACAAATACAATAGAAATGAACACCGTTCACATTTATTTTATAAATTCTATTTTGCATCATCAGATGTTAAAAAATCAATTCATTTAACTTGGATGTTTGGTGCTTCAGGGCAAAGGGATTAGACAGGGTCGTAAATTTACCTGATTAACATGATTAAGTAATTGACTCTAATCAAATAGGTGATTATATACAGATAACAAGTGTCAACAATTTTAATCAGTTGTCTTAATGAAGTGTGTGCATAAAGAACTCAACAAAAATGGCGACAAAATGAGGAAAAAAGATCGTTTTTTAAACTTTTTTCAAAAGGGCACAGAGGGCGCAGGGACACTTAAAAAAGGCAGAGGGGCGCAAAATTTCAGGGGCGGTGCGCGGCGCCCCTCCATTTTATGCTAGCTGGAACACTGGCTTGTCTTAATGGCAATCATATCACATATTATTTGATTTTATATCATTCTGTTGGTTTTGTTTTTGTTTTTAATTACAGTTTATCACATCCAGTTCTTTTTTCAGCGGTATGTTTATCTATTCTATAATTGAAATCATTTTAAGTTTTATCTGTTATATCTTGTATATTATATTGTATTATTCTGATTGCTTGGGGCACATGGATAAGTTGATAAATCTATGCCATTGTATATAACGCTGTCATCACGAGTTGGTTGACCTTTATGGAATAACTATTTCACAGATGATATCGGATATGTTCCTTCTGTCGTTACTACAATTCACTTTCCCTTTTCACGAATGTGACTTACCGAATTAGACTATTTACCGGATTTGAAATATCATAAGCAACACGACGAACACACCCCCTTTTTAGGTGGGGTTCGTGTTGCTTGGTTCTTACTTTTATATGTTGTGTCTTGTGTACTATTATTTGTCTGTTTGTCTTTTTCTTTTTTAGCCATGGCGTTGTCAGTTTGTTTTCGATCTAGGAGTTTGACTGTTCCTCTGCCATCTTTCGTACCCCTCCTTATTGAATAGTGTTTTGTAAACTGTTGTTTGTCTTGTCCATTCATCTTTCTAAGTAACAATTTTGATTTTAAAAACTAAACCAAGACATGAACGACTGGATATCGTCTGCTTAAATAATGTTTGTCTTATATTGGCTATAATATTTGAGGAGAAGCGGAATGTTATTTTTAATTCGTTCTACATCTTTGTTGTTGATGTTGTGCAAATTTGTCTTGTTTATAAGTAAATCATATTAGGTCAATGTCAGAAAAGTACAAGTCTTTTTGTATCAGTCTGAGAAATTGATGATGGGCAAGGTGTTACAGACCCTTTCCCCTGTTTTGTGCCGAATTGACATAATACTGCTGTTATACTAAAACTTGAATTAACACATTGATGGCTATTTAAATTGTAACACAAATATTAAACTTATTTTCATCCTTTATTGAAGCCCTGATTGTGGAAAAAAAAACAATCCATGATGAAATTGGCACTGCACAAAATATAGATGTGTTACTTTGTATATTAAAGAAAATTAACACAACTAGTTGCATCTCACATTGTTTAATTTTTAAAATTGGTTTTGCATGATGGATATAAAAATTTCATCAATATTGACTTTATTCAAGGCTTACAGGACGACAAATCCATTCAACATATAAATGATTTTAACAAAAAATAGGTATTTGGAAATATCTCTATCCAATTCGAAGGTTTATACATGGCGATTCAATTGAAAAAGGGAACACAACCTAGCATCAATCATGTACACCAGTTTAGGTGATTAGTGTAAGTAGTTAGGAAATTTTAGTGTTGTTTTTTTTTTTTGTCTATGTAAACAATTAAATTGAAAACCAATTTTGTAACATTCTATCCTTCACGTTATGTTTTTTTCTAAAAGCAGTCAAACGTAAGGAAAATCAATATTCAGATCATCTATATTGGTATTTTCAGAAAACTAATATCAAACTTAGTGTTTAAATATGCTTTTGATAAGGATGTTATTTGTATTAAAAAGTTTTAACCTTCCCATACCATTCTGTTAAATGCATAGAACAAGACTCATTTTTAAATCAACTAATGAAGGCTCTAGTTCTTATACCACTTCACGTTAAGAATATAGACAGTTAAGAACTGTCCGTAATTTGACAATTGTATAAAAAAATATTTATAGAATTTAATAAAAAGCGATTAAACCTTACTAATTCTTGTCATATCTTTCAATTTTCAAATTTATTAACTGAAAGGGTATATTGCATGTGACTAAAGTTATAACAAATACGTCATAATAAAATCTGATATTCTTATATAATCATAGATCTTTTTAGAGTTGCATTACCAAACTGGAATACTTCAATATTTGTTTTTGAAGATCAACTTTTTTATACACTTCCGGAACACCCCTCGTTTTTGGTGGGATTCTTTTTGCTTGGTCTTCAGTTTTCTATTGTTTTGTGTGCTATTACTTGTCTGTTTGTCTTTTATCTTTTCTAGTATGGCATTGCTAGTTTATTTTCGATCTATGAGTTTGACTGTCCCTCTGGTATCTTTCGCCCCTCTTCTATAAGTTTTTAAACTTTAATTATAACACTAAAACCTTCCATCGCCTTATGTTTTCATAAAGAGCACATTTTACTAGGTTTAGAAGGTAAAGAAGGTAAAGACATATAAAGCTCTTCATTTTATATGCAAGTATACATAATCGTGTGTTTCTAATTTCAGTGTTACTTTTATTTAAATTAGATTTATAGACTTTTTTTTACAACAAGCAACACACAATCGCAAGAAAGGGGTGGTTATCTCTCCTTTATTCTGTGTATGCTGGCGGATTGGTATCAACAACCTGTCCACCGTTCGGTTCTGGTTGAGTACCGCCAACAGCTTGAACTTGCTGTTCTGTAGGTTGGGTTGTAGGTATCACTTGATACTGTTGCCCTCTGGAATGCTGCACTATTTGGTCATTTGTTTGCCCGGAAGCTTTCATGACCTGGTGGCCGTTCTGCATAGGAATCTGAGTCTGTGGTAGGTTATGAAACATTTCAGGTTGTGTGCTTATAACAACACCCTATTGAGAAATGAAAACGCAAGTATTTGTTAATACAGTTATTGCTTTGTTTTATCTAAAGAAACAGTGATCAGCTTTCTAATTAAACAAAAACAATTGGCATACAAGTTAATACGATACTATATGTAAGTAAATACGAATCACCCTTTCTGAGTTTAGGTGAAGAACTTGAAAACATACTAAAGCCCGATGTATATTCCAATGCACAATAACCATGTATAATGAGATTATGTCTGTTTAAGCCGTAACTCGACACAGACAATCAAAATTGTGTGTGCTAATTGTCAGAAAGTTATTTAGAGTTAATGACCGGAGTCAGACAGAATATGGGTGCGACCTAGAGAAATTACAAAAATACTGTTTTCAATACTAGCATATGTCGTATCGCGGTATCAATAACATGTTGTTGTTATGTTGGATTATATCTATAGGCCAATATAACAGTTATATTTAGTAGTGAATGGCCAGTTCCTTTACCTACCAAAAAAATGCATTGATACTTTAAGCAAACAACTCACATTTACAGTTGTAATCTTTTCACATCTAAACTTATATATCACGAAGTTGTCAAATTCAGTATTGGTTGCATCACCTAAACATTAAATACTAAATTTGAGCCTTCTAGTCCTCTATTGTGATGTATTTAGGTTCAGTTGGGGAGGTAGAGTATTCGTGTTTTGGAGCAACATTTGCTTACCTCCTGAATTGATGTCCTCCATGTGGAACAGCAACAACAGAATGATGAGGCAATAATTGCGACTACCACTTCTGCGAAGGACAACACAGCCATGGAAACTGACAGAATTACAGCTTTCGAATCTTGATTTCCTATCTGAAATAAACATGAAAGTGTAAAGTGTTGACGTAAAGCAAATAAAAAAAAAGCGAAACTGACAAAAAAAATAATAATAAATGTATATACATACAATTATTTCGACTAAAATATAGTTTAAATTGTCAATAAGTTTTATGATTCTTTACGACTGATCTGACCATTATTCTATCTGCATAAAGGAAATATTAGTATACCGCTGTTCAATAGTCATAAATCGATTAAGCAAAAACAAATCCGGGTCACAAACAAAAAACCGATGGAAACACACCAATTATAAGAGGAGAACAACTGAAGAACAGAAACATGAACTGTAACAAAACCAAACCCCAAAATACAGAGAAACGGACTACTTAGTAACGACTGCCATATTCCTGACTTGGTACATGACATTTTAAGAAAACATGGTGAGTTAAAGCTGGTTTCATGGCTAGCAAAACCGCCCGATCATATGGTAATGTTTAAATACCACTACATGTCAAAACACAACTGTATAATTACCAGTCTTGATGAATAAGACTAGAAAAAGGCATTATTCGACTGACAAATCCTGTACTTCATATTGCCTTGTTTGTTGAGAGATCATGGTCGTTCGACAAAATGCATTGGACGGTTTCCGCGATTTAACAGAAGCATGACTTGAAATCCAGCTGATAGGTGAAATATTTGGTACGGTTTATTTCCCGATTTCCACTGTGTATCTATGATCAATTTATTATTGTCCTAAATCTAAGACGCCGTACGTGTAATAAGTTGTGACTGTCGTAAAGTAATTGCACGATTAGACGTATATATATTATGACAAATTTCACAAACGGAAAATTGTATCAGGTTTCTATTATTAATTGCATATCATTTTATTTCAAATACATTTAACTTTAACTGTTCAAATAAATGCAGGGTTTTAAATGTTTGTTATAAATTTTCAATAATCGTCTTTTATATTGCGTTGAACATACTTCTTTGAATTTGTGGCAAAATACTATTTTCAAAATATAAATGACACTCACCACCTCACCTACCAATCATAAAACATTGCCAAAATAAAAGCACACGCTAGGTATCTAAAAAATCATTTTGTTTATTATCCATTAGAACCAAGAATTTTTCAAAATTGAATCAAAATTAAAGAATGATCATTTTGATTAAACGATCCATGAAAAATGTAAAAGAGCGATTACGTTTGTACATGCCTCTAGTATTAACCTTTGCAAACATACACAAAAACTTATTCTGATATCTATCCTGGTCTCTAATATATAACAGTTTGGTAAAATAAAAAAAAATAGATATACAGAACGTCGGAATCAAAATCGTCTTAGGTGAACTTTGCCATACAGAACAGAATAGCATTTATGGTCAGGTTTTTAATGCTAACATTTAAGTTTGATAGTTTGACGCGTATGAACATTAATATCAATGGTGTGCCATATGATCATCTATTCGACAGTATAGATTATCGGGTTTTTCTACGTAAAATATCAGACGCGACCCATAATGTGAACCATTTTTGCTGGTGAACGTAGCATTAAAACTTCACATTGGGTTGAGCACCTTACATTTCACGATATTTATACAAAGAAAACCTGATATTCTGTTTATCGTTCTTTTACTTGTCGTTTTCCCTCACTAAGACAGTTTTGCACTTGACGAAAGCAAGCTTGATAACGTCTCCTCTCAACTTGTGACGTCGCTGATGATGCCTGCTCTCGTTCCAACGCCTTGATACGATAATTACGGAGCGACTGTGCAGGGTGATATAGGCGTAGGGAAGGACGACAATCAACAATATTACTTACTATAATAATAGGGAAAAACACACCAAGACTTAACATAGCTGGAATAAAAATTGACGCTCCAATTATGCTACACACCATAAATCCCGTTTACTAGATAGAAAAAAAGAACATTGAAATAATATAATTATACTTTGTACAATGCATATAGAATTTTAATGTTATTTTATTAAAATGGATTTACATTATTTGTTTCCTTCTTGTTACTAACGTACTAACTCTATATCCAAACAGATAAATAATGTCAGATATTCAATCATAGCCGTAGAATTCCAATGAAGCAGAGTCAATTACTACTTTAAATTCGATTCTTACAGTTTTCGTTTTTCAACTATGAAAGTAAAATCTGTTTAATCATTTTATTTTATTTTTAAACTTGAGTTAATCATTGGTCTTCCCTGAATTAAAACCTACCAGACATGTCCATCTCTTTTCTCTCATCTTTGACATACACATAGGTTAGACAACCAGTAAAAATATGCTACAATAACAAAAATTGAAATGTATTCATATTTTACCAATTTCTTAAAATTTTAACAAAATTTAAGCTGCATCATGGATGTTTTATTTATTTATATTTTTTGAGAGGCCCCTTTTTAAGCCTTGATATAAAATTACGTACTATTAGTGAGTAGCATAATACCAGAGATGAAAAGGCTCAAATAAATGACTTAACATTACACCAGAATCATCAGCGCTATAAGATTGATTATTTTGCCAATTGAAATTTATTTTGTATTCAACTTCATGCCGTAAAATATTATTACACATTTTTGTTTTTACTTTATTTTCATGAAATGCCAACTATATTTCTAGCACTATTGCAGGGGGGGGGGGGGGGGGGCGAACAAGAAACGATGATTTGTCAATTGAAGTACAATGAGGCAGATTGTTCTGTTTATGATATTTATTGTTTTTAATTACATAGAATTGAGAATGGAAATGGGGAATATGTCAAAGAGAAACAACCCGACCATAGAGAAGACAACAGCAGAAGGCCACCAACAGGTCTTCAATGCAGCGACAAATTCCCACACCCGGAGGCGTCCTTCAGCTGGCCCCCTAAACAAATATATACACTAGTTCAGTGATAATGAACGCCATACTAAACTCCAAATTGTACACAAGAAACTAAAATAAAAAATTATACAAGACTAACAAAGGCCAGAGGCTCCTGACTTGGGACAGGCGCAAAAATGCGGCGGGGTTAAACATGTTTATGAGATCTAACCCTCCCCCTATACATCTAGCCAATGCAGAAAAGTAAACACATAACAATACGCACATTAAAATTCAGTTCAAGAGAGGTCCGAGTCTGATGTCAGAAGATGTAACCAAAGAAAATAAACAAAATGACAATAATACATAAATAACATCAGACTACTAGCAGTTAACTGACATGCCAGCTCCAAACTTCAATTAAACTGATTGATAAATTATGTCTTCATCATATGAATATCAGGCACAATCCTTCCCGTCAGGGTTTAGTATCATACCCTCATAACATATATGAGAAGAACATAACCCGTGTTATGCCAACAACTGGTTTTTAAATAAATGTACATAGTCTATCAATTTTACAAATTTAACAATAACATCAGTATATTGAAACAATGCAGCTGCATTTAAATATAAACCTGTAAGTAAGGAGGTCTAACCAAATGATTTGTGCTGCACGCATATTTGTCACCTTTGGACTGATTATTATCCAGCCATCTGAACGATACATTTCTCTGTAGCTGTAATCGTAGGAATAAGGACATATGGCATAGTTGGTCAGTCTCTGATCCGTGATTCTTAACTGTGATGAAACATTTAAACAAAAAAACAAACTTTGACAAGCGAGTTGGACAAGAATATATCGTTTTATTGCATTGCTGCATGTGTGTAAGTTTATTCTACATTGGCTGGAGGTATAGGGGGAGGTTGAATTCTCACCATTCATGTTAAACCCCGTCGCATTTTTGTGCCAGTCCCAAGTCAAGAGCCTTTAGCCATGGTAAGGCTTGTAAAATCGATTCGTTTGCATGAAAATATGTTCCTTGAACATACGTCTCTCTCTCTCTCTCTCTCTCTCTCTCTCTCTCTCTCTCTCTCTCTCTCTCTCTCTCTCTCTCTCTCTCTCTCTCTCTCTCTCTCTCTCTCTCTCTCTCTCTCTCTCTCTCTCTCTCTCTCTCTCTCTCTCTCTCTCTCTCTCTCAACAAAAAGACACTAAGTGCAGATCTGAGATTACTCACCGTTACTGACAGCTAGTTCAAAGCCATTATTAACTAATAACAAAAGTCATGTATCGAATACTAAAACATCAATCAGGACACATCCAACATCCAATGGATTAAGGGTAAAACGTCATAAACATGACCTTGTGCAATGCCAAAACAAAAGTATTGACATGTTGTAGTCCCGTGAAAGTACATATTATGTGTATAACAATAATATGTAGTATGGTTTTAATATAGTGATAACTAAATAAAATTTTATACCAAAAAAATCAATCTTAAAAAATATAGTTACATTGTTGAATTGGTAACTTTTAACAATAAGTTTATTTTAAAAATTGATCAGTTTAATCGGATCGTATCTAAATTTTTGTACTCATTTAAACAACATCACCGTAAAATGAAAGATGCACTATTCCGTTTGAAATAAGTTTTCTATAGGTACAGCCAAACTTGCAAACCAAATCTTTGAAACTATTAAAAATTGAATAAAGGTTTTCAATTATTTGAGGTAAATAAACTCATCATAGATACCAGGACTAAATTTTGTATATACGCCAGACGCGCGTTTCGTCTAGAAAAGACTCATCAGTGACGCTCGAATCCAAAAAAGTTAAAAAGGCCAAATAAAGTACGAAGTTGAAGAGCATTAAGGACCAAAATTCCTAAAAGTTATGTCAAATACAGCTAAGGTAATATATAAAGGCAACAGTAGTATACCGCTGTTCAAAACTCATAAATCCATGGACAAAAAACAAAATCGGGATAACAAACTAAAACCGAGGGAAACGCATTAAATATAAGAGGAGAACAACGACATAACACTAAAATGTAACACATATAGACAAAATCCCACGAGAATAACAAATATAACATATATATATAACATCAAAACCAAATACATGAATTTGGGATAGACAAGTACCGTGACACGTCTTATCGCAATGTGAATTTACACTCAAAAATAAGAGAAAACAAACGACACAACGTAATAATGTAATACACACAGAAACGAACTATAATATAACAATGACCATATTCCTGACTTGGTACAGGGCATTTTTAAAGGAAAAAATGGTGGGTTGAACCTGGTTTTGTGGCATGCCAAACCTCGCACTTTTATGGCCATGTGAAATATAACATCAAAATGACAACACAGGACTACAATATAAATAAATTGGAGAACACAATTGACAAAGAATCACACGAACAACAGCCAACAAAAGGCAACAAGTTCAAAATTTTAATACGCCAGAAGTGTATTTTGTCCACACAAGACCTATGTGTGACGCACAGATACAAAAGTTTGAAAGCCGAAACGAGTACAAAGTTGAACAGCATAGAGGACCAAAAGATCAAAAAGGTTGTGCCAAAAACGGCAAGGGTTTTCCGTTAAGTTACCAGAAAATCCCTATAATTTAGAGTAATTTATACTTTTGCAAACAGTAAATTTAATAAAATGAATATTCAAAAGATGTACATGATAAAGCTGAAGTATTAACTAATTACAGGAAACAACTGAAATACATTTACATAACCAGACATTTGAAACACAAAAGTAGACACATCCGAATACGTTTAAACCTCTACGCCAAGTGACGTCCTATTTGAAACTGAAAAATGACGAAAAAATGACGTCATTAGAATTAGTAAAACAGAGCATCAAAAAATGAAAAATGACGAAAAAATGACGTCATTAGAATTAGGATTAATTTAAGATTATATATTTGAACTAAATACTGATATTGCATTTAATAACAAAGCACATTTTAATTCTTATTAATATAAAACTGAGGTAGCAATTAACTATATTATAAAACTATGTCAGGTTTGTTATGAATCTAACTTCAAACGTAAAATATTGTACTGATTACTATGAACGAAATCAAATCTGATAAATGAAGGCGGTGATTAATTTTCTTTACCATAACACATAAATATAATAGAAAAGACGTCAACACATTTGACAAAATCCGATGAGAATTACAAATATAACATTAAACATTTAAACTAAATACATGAATTTGGGATGTATAAGTACCGTACCACGTCTTATAGTAATGCGAGTTCACACTCGGCAAAACAGTCACAATCGGGAATAAGTCACGTTTGGTAATTAAAAGATTAGACGACATTATGACAAAACACAATCTACCATGTGGTAAAAATGTCCTTAGCTAGTTTGGTCAACGAAACATCGTATGGATCCACCAAATCGTGATGGTGTCCATAAAATTTACGGAGTGTCAATTTTAATCTGTCCTCCTCATAACTTTGTTGGAGCAGTTTCTGCGTAAGGAGCACACTCCTGTATATGAAGTCCGTGTAGTGTGAACAAGCACGTGAATAACGTATCAATTGTGATATGTAAACACCATACGAAGGGGCAGAGGGTATGTTACTGCTTAGAAATGGGAAATTGATAATTGGGAAGTTGAAATCGTCCCGTTTATCATAGATTTTCGTGTGAAGTCGTCCATCTACGTCAATATTGAGGAAAAGATCAAGGTATGAAGCAGTCCTTCTAGTATCAGTGGTATCCTTAATTTCAAGTTCACTTGGATATATGAGATGTAAGTATTGGCTGAAATATGGGTTATTCAATGATAGAACATCATCAATATATCGGAAAGTAAAATTAAAGAATTTCGCAAGGTGCTTTTTCTTTTTGTCTTTTAGAAGGTTCTGAATGAATTCTGCTTCATACGAGTACAAAAACAAATCAGCCAGCAGGGGTGCACAATTAGTACCCATTGGAATACTGTCTGTTGAAATATAAATCCTCCAAACTCAACAAATATATTGTCGATCAAAAAGTCCAGCATTTTGATAATATCATCTTCTGTATATTTTCTGGGAGATTCAGTGTGATTTTTCACAAAATATGAATTATTGTAACCCAAAACAAGAAATTTGTATCTACGATTTCCATTTTTATAGAAAAAGCTCTGTTTTATGAGATGGTGTAGTCGATCTTTCAACTGAGCATGGGGAATAGTAGTATATAGCGTAGAAAAATCAAAAGTTTTTATGTTGCTGCAAAATTGCAAAGATTGTGATTGAAGGTTAAGCAGTAGATCTTTCGAATTTTTGAGAATCCACATCTGGTTAACACCACTGGTAGAATATATCTCCTCACAATATTTTTGAAGCCCATCTTTAACTGTCGAAAGAATAGTAGTCAGTACTTTAGAAAGATGTTTGGTTGAACATTTTGAAGACCCAGCTATGTATCGTTCTTTATATGGAGTTTTGTGTAATTTGGGTATCCAGTATAATGAAGGCAAGTTTTCTTCGTTTTCTTTGATGTTGATACCAAAAGAAAGAAGGACAGATTTATGATTTTGTAAAATTTCGTCCTTGGTAAATGATGTTAAAGAATATGTAGGATTACCAGTAGTTTTATCAATTCCAAGCTCTGTAGTGAGACATTGCAAATAATGTTTTTTACATATGAAGACAATATTATTGGAGGCTTTATCTGCTGGAACAACGACATATTTGTCATGCAAAGAGGATAAAGCATCCACAACCTCCGGATTCTTGAAAGGGTTAGAAACTTTAGTACTCATATTACATCGTAGTTTTTGAATGCGCCTCTGAATGCATGATCGAATAGCTTTGATCCATTCAGACAAAGTATCCAGTTCTGGTTCGTCTGGTTCGCGCTTTACCCATTTTCTTGCATAGTCCTCAACTGCATCCATCAGTAACTTGAAATTCTTTTTCCAGTTGATGGGCTGGGGGATTCTATATTTTGGTCCCTTGGCTAACAACTCTCTTAGTTGTTCATTGGTAACGATGCCAAGGTCTCCAGTAATAATATGACCAGCTGGACTGTAATTGTATTGTGACGATGCACATGAGCAATCCGGAGGCTTGGATTTTGTATCTTTGAGGTTAAAAGCCTCTAAAACTCTCTTGTGGTTGAAAATCTTGGATGCAATAGACTTGGTGTAAGTATAAGAAATAACAGGTGTAGCTTTATTTTTGAAGTAATCAGGTATAGTTTTTTGTACAGATTTTTGATGGAAAATATTGCTAATATTTATAGCATCTAAACCTTTATTGGCGAATTCTACCTTAAAAAAATAACGTTTGTTTTTCAAAAATTCAAAATATTTATAAATATAACCATATCAATGATAATTCATGTCAGCACAAAAGTAAATTAATCCCTGACTGAATAAATGACTAGTGACACATAGATTACGCTTATTGAAATCCGACACGTCACTACAGACACGGGGATAGCGAACGAGTTGGGATATATAAACACTGTAAGACTGTGCCAAAGCCCAAGGAACATCACCATTCTAAACAGGAAAATTACCAATAGGGCGGAAATCATTGTATATAGTTTGTAGTTTAACAATGAAATATCTCTAGGAAAGGAGAGTTATAGCTGTTAACATTTGATTTATCTAAAGCTAGTTCTTTTTGATAAATTTCAGCAGTATGTTAAGAAAATTCTTGATTATTTAACGGAAAAAATATTATCAAGATAATGATAAGTGTTGTTGAATTTATCAATTAAATTGTTCTTTATTGAGTTTGGCATTAAACTGTGATGCATAACAGTATATGAACAAATTTGCTATAAAAGGTGCACAATTGGTACTCATTGGAAAACCTTCAACCTTTCGATATGTACTCATATAAATGGTTCTACAGTTGTATAGTTCAAACACAGTTATTAGTCAGCTTAAAGCTTTTCACTTACCCATCCAGAACATATAAAACAAGTCATGTCAAATGAAAAGCGTGTGCTGGCAGTATAATATCGATAACAATCTTTATAATAACTGCCGCTGTATTGGTCGGAATAAGTGTTAGCAAGACAATCATCGTCCTTGTTCTTTGCAATTTTATCTGAGATTACTCCAATTAAACTTAGAATCCCAAGAAGAACACCAAGACCTATCTGTACACCACCAAACACCTTAAATGTCCTCACTGGAAATGCTTGTTGCTGTCGTCCGACTGGTAGAGCTTGTTGGATTCCCACTACTTGTGGCATAAATTGGGAGGACATCGGAATATTTGCAGTCGTTGCTGACATTCTAAAATTTGAAAAACAATTCAAAAATTCAGATTGATACCCGTCTGTACATTTTTCAGGTCATGATATATACATGCCTAGCCTTTTTGACGTGGAGACCAGTGCCAACCTCACGCAAGAGGTTTATAACAAAAGGCAGGTAAAAAGATAAACAAATTGACAATACGAAGTTTGGTTTTATATATACAGGTAAATCTTGAAGTTTATACAAATGTAGTGAAAATTAGATATATCATTTGGTAGGCTATTGATGTTTGTAATTTGTTGTTTGGTAAACCATAATCGGAAAGGTTGAAGACTATTAGGCTTCGTTGTTGTTTATGTTTTGTTGAATGCCAGGCCAATTCTATTTTTGTAATACCTTTTGTTTACAACTTTACTAGTTTTTTAAGGATGGTATATTAAGGAATTTAATGTGATTGAATAAGAATAATATCAAGTTTGAAATAACATTAAGAAAATGATTGTAATGAGGCAAAAATAACAAAAAAAGAAAAAGCAATACGAAAAAAAATAATAAAAGGGAAAACAAACTAAAAGGAATACTGTTGAAAGAAAACTATATATACAAAAATTAATATATATAAGGGGAAATAACTTATATCAAGGGGGATATAACATACAACATTAAATGATTTGAAGAGAAAACAATATTTGAAATAATTAAAAATAATGGATATAAACTTGCAAAAACGAAAAGTAATAAGTGCAAAATACCATGCAAACATGAATTGTATTGAAGAGAAGATTACAAACAAATCATAGTAGTGAAATCGTTAGAAAAAAAACGAAAAACGTTTAAGAGGAAACTGATGAACAAAAACTAATCATTGTTAATAATAATAAAGGGATCTAACATACCAAAATAATATTGTATTATGGGAACATTTCATACAAATATGAATAGTAGTATTTGGGAAATAACAAACTAACGTATATAGCGTTAAGGGGAAATAATATTCACAAATAAATAGTTTTAAGGGGAAAATTATTAGCAGAAAGGGAATAAACATCCTAAAAAGAAATAATATACAATATAGATACTAATAATATGGGGAAATAAAAGCAAACTTTTAAAACGTGAAATTTACAAACTCAACCTTGTTGTCAACATAAAATGTTTGCTGTATATCTATTAGGGTTGTCAACTCAGTGAACAATTACTAATAGAGCAATCGCTGACTTTATCAAGCGATACTCAAGTACATGCTCGGGAATATATATAATTACATAAAACACAGAAGCACAAAAGACGTATTTTGCATTCTTTGGTTTGTTGTTCAACTGACAGATATCATTATATCAATCTATATAAGTATCTAAGACAAAGAATTACAGACAATAAGAAATAGCTCATTGCCTACAAGTACTTATTATGCTAAATACAATCAGTTTAATTCAATTACAACCATTTATAACAAGCAAAAACCATATCAAACAATAGTACTTTTTGATCATTTAAACAATCGAAAACACGGTCTAAACAACATTATGAATGGGTAATATTGAAGTTCATCTCTTATATGTGAGTGTGTCAATAAGTGAGACCGGAATATAATCATAATAGAAGGTCAGTAAAATGACAGTGAAGTGTACAATTAAGTGGAAAGTCAAGTATTGAATTGATATTTTAAGGTCAAACGAACAGTGATGCAAATTAATTGAGTTTTATCCATCCTTATTATAGCACATTTTTACAACTTAATAATAATCTTTTAATTGGACTTACTACATGTATTTCTTTTAATACTTTGATATTAAAGTGAATTGATCAAAAACTTGTAAATATATATAAAATGTGGAAGATTTACGGGGTATAAAAAGATTTTCATTTTTATAATTAAAACATCCCTACAACAAAATGGGACGACCAAACAGATTTCCTAATTTTGATAAAGGTGAAATATGTAGGATAAGAATTGTGCACTCTGGAATAAGATCATAAATAAAGCCCTATATAAAGTGTAAACCAAAAAAAAATAATGTATGATATCATTGTTTATTACATCTGCTTGCATAATAATATTGAAGTTGAAACTAACAGCTATCACGTGTATCCTGTCAACCCCTGAAAAACATAATATTGTCTTCTTGACTACTTCCGCAAACCGTGGTCTGGTAAAATGATATATTGTTATAATGTATGTTAACTATATTGTTTATAACAAATTTAATATAGAAATATAGAAGCATGTTATCATAGATAGTCTAGTGGACAAGCATTAAAAACAGTTACTAAAAGATCAAAGATTATGGGTTTTTCTTCAATATAAAAACTTTATCATAATATAGGTGACACATTTCCCTCAGATGTTATCATAGTTTTTAAATTCATCATGAAATGTAGCAAGTGTCTTAAGAAAGTTGGAAAATTTCCTTTCGCAAGGTTTCATAGTATATACATTTTTATTTTATTTTTTGTGTGTAAAGTAATTGCATGAATGATAAATTACCACAATTACAAGATAGTGTTTTACTTTAATCAAGATATATAGTACCATCTATTTATTCTTTATTGAAATAAACTTTTGCAATATCACCGAAGATTGTATTAGCAGATATATTCTGGAGGCCATTGAACTGTGATTGAGAATATTTAATATTTAAATCATCCACTTTTTTTTTAATTTACATACGTTTTGTCTGAATCATGATTGTGTTAATTTTTTTAAGGAAAAATTGGTATTTAACTTAATATTAGATGTTCAAATATTTTATATGGAACAAATGGTGACCTTTGATCTTGATCCTGAAAAAAATGCTCCATTTTATTATTGGACGACCAAATTAATTCTAAAGTTAACACAATTTTTTATTGAATGATGAATGATATAGCCGTATATTGGGTGTAACGATAAGACAATTATGATTCGCCAGGCTAAAAAGATTATGTACGCTGAACTATCATGCCCTTTCTTCATCAACAGTGAAATGATCATAGTTTACCAACTTTTTTTCTGTGTTGAACGATATAACTTTTTGAATGAAAACAATGCCTGTCAATACTTACATAGTAACATCTATTGCCAGATGAAATGCTTCCTCAATCAATCGATAAAATAAACCTATTTTGACTTTTTTTTTCATCTGAGTACTTATATTTTAGTTATTAAATTATGTTTCTGCTTCATTTGAATCCGTATTTTGATTGGCTGACATACATCAAGAGGCACTTTAATATGATATAGTATTTCCGTATAAAAACCTATGACACTGCACTTGTTATTCGTTAGAATTTCGAAATAGTACTTTATGTAACGCTTTTTATAAGGAATTCGGTGGTATATTAACTGGACCAACTCACTCACAAATAAATAAAAGTCAGAAGGAGTACACACAAATAAATTCTAAGGATTTCAATTATATGTTCATTTTTATAAATTTCCTTTTTACAAAACTTTGATTTTTTTGTAAAACTAAGGATTTTCTTTTCCCAGGAATAGAAAACCTTCGCCGTATTTGGCACAACTTTTTAGAATTTTCGGTCCTCAATGCTCTTCAACTTTGTACTTGTTTGGTTTTTTCAATGTTTTTATCTGAGCGTCACTGATGAGTCTTATGTAGACGAAACGCGCGTCTGTCGTATTAAATTATAATTCTGGCACCTTTGATAAAAGAGGGACGAAAGATACCAAGGGACAGTTGAACTCATAAATCGACAATAAACTGACAACGCCATGGCTTAAAATGAAAAGGACAAACAGACAAACAATAGTACACATAACACAACATAGAAAACTAAAGAATAAACAACACGAACCCCACCAAAAACTAGGGGTGATCTCAGGTGCTCCGAAAGGGTAAGCAGATCCTGCTCCACATGTGGCACCCGTCGTGTTGCTTATGAGATAACTATTACGACTCTACCATTCAAAGCTGTATTCCTACCTATCTTTCTAACACAGAGAACGCATCTATTATTCTGGATACATACAAACACCCAGCAGAAGTTTAGTTTCATTTATACGTCAGTAACATTAGACGTAGATGTAAAAACATATTACTTTTCAAACTTGAAACTAAACTGTGAATTTATGTTATGATTTCTATGATCATGTTATTACGGGGACCCTCATTTTAGTTCAACACCGAGAGGTTAAAAACTTTTTGAAACTTTTTGAAAAAAGGACAAAAGTATCGTCCTCTTAGTAAAATAGATTGAAAACATTGTAGACGGGTCACAAAAGACTCTTTTTCATCGTATTGTATTAGCTGTTAATTTTCACTTTGATAATTTTTGTGTTCGCTTCTGTAATAAAGTTATCGACAGGTTATAGGCATTCTATGGAAACCAATTATACCCCTTTAATAAAAGACTTATTTCGTACTGTTATGAATCACAGTGAATACCGAAACACAGAAAAGAACCGTCTAGATTACATTTAATTGACAAATCCAACAACAATACTGTTAGACTGTTTCGTTTAATAATTTAAAAAAATGAAAGTCTGAATATTCTGCCGAAATGTATCCACGAAAACTAACTTTAAATAAATAATTTTCATATTTTGAAATAGTTATTTTTTTGTTTTCAGTAAATCAAAATAAAACTAAATAATATTTTAACATACGTATTCACATTCGTAGCTCATAAATCTATCAATACATGTATCTTGGCATTGCACAAGGTCAGGTTTTTTCTCGTGACTGTTTAAGACGACTTTGCACTTAATCCATTGGATCTTGAATGTGAACTGATTGATATTTTAGTCTTAGATACATGACTTTTTTATTAATTGTATTGGCTTTGAAGGTGCTGCCAGTAGCTGCGATTAATTGTATCAAGTGTATATGGGTTGTGGTGATGTATAAGTCGATACCATACCACGTCCACCATGTTTTTGCTATGTGTATTTTCATTTGTACGCATCTGATGAGTTAATCCTTTTTCCACTAATTTGTATTGGTTTTTTTTCTTATGTCGTACTGTTACACCACTGTCTCGGGTTGAGGGAAGGGTTCAAGCTAGTTTAACCCCGCCACATTCTGTAAGTGGATGTCCTACGTTAGGAATCAGTAGTTCAGCGGTCGCCGTTTGTTACTGTTTTACATATTTTTAAATATGTTGTTCATAAATTAAACCGTTAATTTTCTCGTTTGAATCTTTTAGCATTTGTCATTTCGGGTCTTTTACAGATGACTATGCGGAATACGCTTTAGTTATTATTGAAGGCATTATGGTGACCTATAGTTTGTAATTTCTGTATCATCTTGGTCTCTTATAGAATTTTCCTATTGGCAATCATACTGATTCTCTTTTTTATATATTGTATTATTTATATAATTTTTATAAGCCATACAACACTTGTTTTTCTTCGGATAACAGATAAATGTCAAAATGCGATATATATTATTCAAAGTTAAGATTATCTAGTGCAATGTAGTGTGAGCTCCAATATTCAAGTACATTGATTCGTTCTTTTGTCAGATATTAGACCTACTAACACATCAATCAGATTGAAGTGATCGAGAGTTTTTGTTGAAGGAAAAAAGTAAAAACACAAAAATACTGAACTCCGAGGAAAATTCAAAAAGGAAAATCAAAAATCAAAAGGCAAAATCAAAAGTCCAAGCACATCAAACGAATGGATAACAACTGTCATATTCCTGACTTGGTACAGGCATTTTCTAATGTAGAAAATGGTGGATTGAACCTGGTTTTATAGCTAGCTAAACCTCTCACTTGTATGACAGTCGCATCAAATTCCATTACATTGTCAACGATGCATGAACAAAACAAACATACTCAAAGAGTAAAAATGTCAAAAATAGGGGTACAACAGTCAATATTGTGTTATCATCTTAATATCACTACATAAACAACAAATTTAACAAAGTAGCACAAAAAGGCATACATCAAATTCAACATTCTCATTTTGCTTTTCCTATACGGCTGAATTTATCTATGTAAAGTCTACCCATAAATGAAAGAAGGTTTTCATTACTGGTGTAAAATTGCGCGTTTGAAATTCGCACAGGTAGACATAAAAATAATTTTGTCGTATGACGGCATACATAAATGTAGACTCACGTAAAGTAGATATAACAAAAAACAGACTTACAGTAAAAATAATAAATAAAATAATGGTGTGGTTCAAAGTATGACGCGATACATAAGTACAGTTTCACGTCAAATACGGCTGAATTTATCTATTCCTGACTTCATAGACTTTGTATGGGTATTTTCTTATGTAGAAAATTGTGGACTAAACCTTGTTTTTATAGCTAGCCAAACCTCTCACTTGTATGACAGTCGCAAATGTATGTTGTATGGATTGTTGTTCTAACAGCCTGACATAAGTGTTGACCTAACTTAATATAACGTTATATCTATAGTGTTTTTGTTGACTGCAGTTTGTCTTTTTCTACCATCCTTTGCTTGTGATTTTATTTCTCTAGACTAGGTAACGTTTTCAATGTTAAACACTATATTAATTAAGGAGATAACTGTATTGCCGTTTAAGATTGGACTACGTAAAACGTAGATTTTACTGGCGCATTAAAGATTTAGTTTACATTGCGATGTGTTGTGGTGCTATGTAAACGGGTATTTGCGATAGTTCAAGTTTTACGATTATCTGATTGGGTATACTGCGTCTGACTAAAGATATAAAAAAAAATATGAAATCCGATATTAAATTATCTAAATGTAGATCTTTTTAGACAGCCATTTCCTAACTTGAAGGTTAATGCCTGTCGATACTTTTGGATTATAGCTCTTCATCTTTTATATAAGCTTTGGATTTCAAATATTTTGGCCACGGGCATCACTGAAGAGACATGTATTGTCGAAATGCGCATCTGGTGCAAGACAATTGGTACCGTTAATTTTATTACAATATGTGTCTGGTTTAAAGCTAAAACCTTTCATTACAATATGTTTTCATACATACTATCTTTTACTATAGGTAAACAAAGAAAAGTAGTTTAAAGCTCTTTATTTTATCTATACATGGCTGTGTATCTCTAATTTCACAAGTTTAAGTAATTTTATAAATTGGGATTTGTAGTTTTTTACAAAAACAAACAAAATCACATGCAATGAATCGTTTTATCTCCTCTATTCTTTACAGCCTGGTGGATTATTATCAAAAACCTCCCAACCGTTCGGTTCTGGTTGTTTACCACCAACAGCCTGAACCTGCTGTTCTGTCGGTTGAGTTGTAGTCATTACTTGATGCTCTTGTCCCCTGTGATATTGCACTATTGGATAAGTTGATTGTCCGGAAGCTATTACGACCTGGTGGCCGTTCTGCATAGGAATGTGAGTCTGTGGTGGGTAAAGAAACATTCCAGGTTGTGTGGTTTGTCCGATAACAACTCCCTTTTGATAAATAAAAATTATTTATAGATACAAAATAGAACAAAAATTCTTTTCTTAAAAGTTAATACGCTACTATTCGTGTGAAAAAAAGAAAAATCCACCGCGAGTTAGTAGTAATCAAAAATAGATAATCATACTAATACTCTATGTATATCCCAATACATAAGGGCAATGTATATTGATAAAATGTCTGTTAATGTTGGGACTCATAACATGAAACCAAACTTTGATGTTTGCCTATTGTAAGAAAGTTTTTTCGAGATTCAGGTACAGTCAACCAAAACTTGATGTTTTTTAATTGTTACAAACTTTTCGAGATCCAATTTTTTTTTTATGTAATTAGAGTTAGATCAAGAGTAAAAAAAAATATGGTTGACACCACTACGAACTAAAGGAATTGCAACTGACATTTTACGAAGGCATTAAATACTAGCATATTTCCTGTCATGGTGTTTTTGTTGGTTTAATTTGAACTACAAGTATAGTAGTACCAAATGGTAGTTCTGTCATCTTCCAAGAAATACATTTATACTTTAAGCAGACAACTCACAACACGGTTGTTCTTTATGCTATAAAAAGGTTTTGCATTAGGTGCAGACTTTACTTACCTGTTGATTTGATGTTCTCCTCGGGGAGCAGCAACAACAGTATGAAGCGGCAAGTATTGCAACTACCACTTCTGTTAGAGACACTACAATCATGAAAACTGACAGAATCACAGCTTTCGAATCTAATCTCTGAAATAAACATAAAAATGTCAACATATGGCATTTAAACAAAGTGAAAATGACAAAACAGAATTGATTACATATATATAAATTCTTCGAGTTAAATTAAATTTAGCACAAAAAAGTTACATCTGGTATTTTAGTTATCTTATCAGTGTTATTCAAACAAATCATAGCAACAGTACATAGACTATGTAAATCTACTATGTCCTCTCGACCAACAAGACTTAAAGCCTGTCGATACATTTATTTTTGGCATTGCACAAGTCATGTCTTCTTTGACTGTTCATGGCGTTAAAATGCTAAATCCCTGGGATGTGTTTTAGTTGATTTTAGTTTCTGATGCATGATTTTTTATTATTAATTGTTTTTTGGCATTTTACTAGCTGTCAGTAACTGCGAGTACTCTCAAGTCGTGTTTTCTTGTTAATTCGACCTGTTGATACTGTGTATAATGCCTTTTTGTTATTTTATATTTATATGGAACTTGTCTATATACCACATGTACCAGCTTTGATTATTTGGAATATCTTCTAATTTTCACTACATTTGTATAAACTTCAAGATTTACCTGTATTATTAAAACCGATTTTTTTTTCAAATGTGATAATTTTCGTAGGGTTAAATATTTCGCAGTGGTGTCTTGCCATGGCTTTGTTTGGACTTATTTGTTTGCTTTTTGGCCTTGAATGTTTGTACCTAATATTTTATTAACTGTGCATTTACATTCAGATACCGCAGATCAAATTTATTCGTTCATAGTGTATTAATTTACGGTTTTTGATTGAGTTAAGCCTGCCAATTGATATTTTATCGTATGTTTTTCTATGTTGTGATGTTATGCTATTGTTTCAGAAAAGGGGAGAAGGTTTGGTACCATTAAAACGTTTAATCCCGCTGCAAATGTTTGCACCTGTCCTAAGTCAGAAATCTGATGTACAGTAGTTGTCGTTTGTTTATGTAATTAATACGTGTTTCTCGTTTCTCGTTTTTTTTTTTTATATAGATAAGACCGTTGGTTTACAAGTTTGAATGGTTTTACACTAGTAATTTTGGGGCCCTTTATAACTTGTTGTTCGGTGTGAGCCAAGGCTCCGTGTTGAAGGCCGTACATTGACCTAAAATGGTTTACTTTTTTAAATTGTTATTTGGATGGAGGGTTGTCTCATTTGCACTCACACCACATCTTCCTATATCTATTAAAGAGTATCAATGGTCAAGTAGAACTATCATTCTTTGGATCAGAGCTGATCTGAAAATGATTCTATCTTCATGTTTCAATAAATCATCGTATTTGTTACCAGCCTAGATAAATCCGACTAGGGAAATGTAATAATTCAATGACTAACGAAAGCTCTATTCTATATTGCCTAGTTCGTCATGTAGTCTAGGTCGTGAGGCACTGTGCTTTCGGTATTTACAATGTCAAAGAAGCATGGCTTCAAATCAAGCATTTAAAGCAAGTACTATAGCTAGTATGCAAGGTTTTTCAATTTTAGCATTTTGACGTTTACTAACAATGATATCAATGGTGTGCCATCTGCTTTTATTTTCAACATACTTTATTATTGATAATCAACAACATTACTTACTAGAAGTACACCAACTACACCAAGACTGAACATAGTTGGAACGAAAAATGCCGCTCCAATAATGCAGCACACCATAAATCCAATTTTCTGAAAAGAAATTACAAAAAATGAAAAATCATACTTTGGTAGAAATAATAAGAATTGAAAGATTTAATTATAATTTGTATAATGTACCTAAAATTAAAAAGTTATATAATTGAGGTGGCTGGGTGCCTTCCTACATCTTTGATTTTAAGTTTATGTAGCAAATAGAGAGCAGTATGTACTAGTAATTCATGTGTTACACTTTTCGTGTTAATATAGATAGTTATGTGTGTTATCATATTTACGACTGTAATTTTCTTAAAGACATAATATCATTATTTGGTTATTTTTTTTCAACTTTACCACATAAGGGGAGATAACTTAGAAAAAGTTATTATTGGGATAGAAAGCGTTGTGAATTTACCTAGACGTTACACGCGATGTTCGTACCTCATTGGAAAATCGGTGTAGTTGGCAAGATGCAAGTCCAAAATATATAATCTTGTGATATCATAATCATTTTTATTGTACGTATTTTAAAAAATAATGATTTTTAAAATAAAAACCAAAAAGATAATTGTTGAAACTATGTTTTATGCTGCATGCGACAAGCTTCAATTTTAAAAAAACGGCTATTTTTAGGTTGTCCCGCGTAAAATATTTTATTTATTGTAACCACTAAACTATGATTTTCGTCAAAACTATTTAATATTTTGAAAAACGGTTTATTCCATTATTTAACATAACAGTTCCTTCAGTCTTTTATGCAATTTTTCTGACGTTATTATGACGTCATAGCAGAAAAATGCGTTCCATACTACAAGGGCAAATCTGTCCCACGGGGAAAAAAAATTGGGATTCCAGATTTGAGTATCAAAAAACATTTCTCTAAAATGGAAAAAGTTTAGTATTTATATTTACTACATCAATGTTAATTTGCTTAATTCTATGAATTCAAAGACAAATAATCTGAAAATAGTATATGGTAATTTATGAGCGATTTTTCAAAGGCTTACAAGGTTGTTGCACCGCCATTTTTTGACGTAAAAACGAACTCAACTCAAATTTACGTCAATTGTTTGCTTGTCAGTGCTCTTATAATGGTAAAATTTCATGATTTTTTTAAAATGTTGTTTTTCTTAATTTTTCAAAAAACTGAAATATATCTATTTTCGATAAGTAGTTAAAAAGCACCGTCGATTTTGCGGAGTCTTACAAACACTTCCTTAAAAAAACGTTTCAGTCGAATTTTTGGTTTGAACGTTACGAAATATTCGCGACGTTGTGTTACGATTACAAACTCCGAAACAGCGGTTACGTCCTCTTTACTACGCTACGTTGATAGTTTAGCGAAGCAACGTCACCACTGTTTCGGAGTTTGTTACGATTACATACGTGACGCAACGTCAGATATTGCTACCATTTAGTGTAACAGAAAAATGACGTTAAATTGGAAACGCGCTTAATCTAATTCTTCCTGTTTTTTTTTTGGGGAAAATGTAAAGTATAACACACAAGTATAAATACCATGAGAATTCAATCCAATATGATTTTATGATTAACATAGGATATTCAATTTGACTGCATGCTAGTAATTATGTGTTTTGGAGGAATATTGCTGCATTATATATTCAAACCGAGTATGATTGCTTATACTTATTATACTGAAGTTTTCTTACTTTTTGATCGTCTTATATATGTGCTTTTTTGTAATGTGTGCATCATTTCGTTTTGTTGAAAGCAGGACATTTATATTTAGTGGATGAAGGACCACGCGAATGCAGTTCATGCCGTCCGTAGCATATTACGCTTGTGGCGACATCAAATTATGATAACGGACAAACTTGCAAGACATCCTTTAATCCGTATTTTTATTTATAGATAACCCTGTAATCTTAATGCTATTTGGTGTACCTACTTCAACTTCAAAAGTACTTTTTATTGGTTTAGTTAGAAATAATCTTCTCGAAATCAAATCTCTGTTTTTTTGGCCGTAAAAGTTTTGTGAAGGCATGAAAGTTTAACTCGGACATTTCCGCAAGACATTGCAAATCTATTGTTTTGAATTGAATATGTAGCTCAATTTATTTTTCAATTCGAATTTGGGAGCTAACACTTAGTACAAAACGATGGTGCTAACAATTTAATGATTTATCTCTCAAAATTTTATTTTTGAACTGAAATGTTTCAAGTTTCCAAATTAAATTTCCGATGGGATATTTCCGTACATCATATTTTCTTTTGAAAATATGCATGCAAATCTTAAATGGAGACAGCCATGTTAACCAATACTGAAATATATCACGTCATACAATGTTCATGCAAAATTTCGAAGAGTTGCGTGAACATTTCGCGAATTGTTCGAGTTTTATGTTTCGAATTTGTTACATGGGATAACGCAAAGTAAACGTTTTTCGGATAATCTGTGTCTTCCTTAGCCTATGAATATTATATTTTTATGCTTTTTCTATCATAATGTGAAAATTTAAGAATCAATCTTAATTTTCATGTGTAATTTGAAATATTTATTTCAGCATTTCTATAAAAATGTTCCCGTCAAATATTTACTTAATAAAATTGAGAAAGGAAATGGTGAATATGTCAAAGCGACAACCCCCGACCATAGAGCAAACAACAGCCGAAGGCAACCAATGGGTCTTCAATGTAGCGAGAATTCCCGCACCCGCAACGCTATTTTTCGTGGTAGTAGCAATATCTAACGTTGCGTCCTGTACGAACATCGCGCGTAACGTCCTTGTATTTTTATATGAAGCAAGGAAACAAGTCCGTTTGTGCCATTTTTTTTTTATTTTTCTTATCTAAAAGCATGTTAGTTTTACACATTTTATCTTAAGACTTTATGGTGTTATTTTCTTCTTATCACACAACATTGGATTTTCCATGCTTAATCTATACGAACTCTGACAATTTTGCACAACCTGTAGTGTGAAATATAAGTCCCAAATGCACCTTGAAATGGATTAATAGTATTTGGTGTGGGTTTTTTTGTTACTTACAAACTTGCGCAATATCCGAACAGATTAAAACAATAATAGAAATTCAGACACGGCCTTATTAGACTATTTAACGGATTTGTAATAAAATGAGCAACACGACGGGTGCCACATGCGGAGCAGGATCCGCATTCCCTTCCGGAGCATCTTAGATCACCCCCAGTTTTTGGTGGGGTTCTTGTTGCTTGGTTTTTAGTTTTCTATGTTGTGTCTTGTGTTCTATTATTTGTCTGTTTGTCATATTTGTTTTAGCCATGACGTTGTCAGCTTATTTTCTATCTACGATTTTGACTGTCTCTCAGTTATCTTTCGACCATCTTTTGCAATTGCTGGTTTCAATTCGATTATCATAATTTTTGTTTTTCAACTATAGACGTAATTAATTTGGTTGATTTCTTTGTAAAAAATAATGAGCTTGTTCTTGCTTAAATTTATGCCTACCAGACACACCCATCTCGCTTCTCTCTTCTTTGACATACACATAGGCAGACAACCAGTAAAAACACACTGCAATTACAAAAATTTGCATTAAAATTAATAAATATCCTTCTCAATTTCCTTTAAATTTAAATAAACTAAAGAAAAAAAACGAAAAAGAAATAGTTATCCATCAATTAAGGTACGATAAGGCAGACTGTTCTGTTAATTATATTCATTTTAAACGCATGCAATTTTTGTATATGTAATAATATTCATCTTACTACAATTCTTTAATTCTAATAGAGTTTTTCTATAGATCTTTTTAATTCAGTTTAAAACTATTCACTTACCCATCCAGAACATAAAAGACATGTTATGTCGAATGCTAAAAGTATGCCGGCATGATCATATCGACTACATATCCGAATAAATTCAAAATAACGGTCATTGAAAAAGTCGTTATCAAAATTGGCAAAACAGTCGTTGTATTTGTTCCATGTAATAATATCCAAAATCACTCCAATTAAACTAAGAATCCCAAGCAGAACACCAAGACATATCTGCACAGCACCAAACACCTTAAAAGTCTTTACTGGAAATGCTTGTTGCTTGCGTCCGACTGGCAGAGCTTGTTCGATATCCTCCTCTAGTGTTATATATGGGGAAGATATCGGTACATTTGAAGTCGTTGTTGACATTCTGAAGTGGAAAAAAACAGAACCTAATTGAAACCAATCGGTAATAAGTGGATTACCAGGTAATAATCTATACTTCCCCATTGTTTTCGGTTTTGGAGACCCATGTCTACCCTTTGAAACAAGCTCAAAACAGTAGGCAGGTAAACAAAAACCGATATATAATATTTAATTAGATATTTATTTGTTAAAAGTAATTTGTTAAACTATCTCATTAAACATCATATCAAGCTTGGTCTAAAACGACGCTTTATAAAAGTGTTGAACGAAGCAACAAAACATAAAAATAATTTCAGGCTAACCCTCGTAACATGGTAAATTTAAAACACCAAGGTATGGGTGACCATCACGTATACTTTATTGGTGTTACACCACTAATTCGGGATCTGTTTGAAAGAACCTACTAGAGAGAACATATTAAAAACAAAATCGTTTCTATGCATTGATGTCCCTTTCAAAATATGTACAATATTTAAATAATTTTGGTATCAGAAAAAGCTGAATTGTAGATTATCATTATACATACCAATTTTTGACTAAAAATGTTCAATAATGCAAATTGCATGAAAAAGGGGGTATGTTGTGCCGGTTACTCGGATAGGAAGTACCTGTTTAAGTATTTCAGGGAACTAGTATATTCTTATATTCAATTCAAGGTATGTTTGATTTTTGTCAGCTCAATACAGCCGGGTCTGACATGAAATGGTAGTTTTTTTTTAACTAAGACATTGTCTTATACAGGAGAAGTAGCAAATAAAAATAAAAGTAAAAGAGACAACAATGAAAACAAAAACAAAAAAACATGAATAATATTAAGAGAAAGTAACATGAAAATATTAATGTAGAAATGAAATACAAAAAATAATAGAATCATTTGAAAAGTAAATTACAAAACTGACTTTGTATCATGGGGAAAAAAGCATACAAATATAAACAGTGATAAGGGAGTAAAAAGCAACAAAAAATGAAAAGTATTAAAGAAAAAAAAAAAGAAATAGACGTAATAAAGTAATAAGACGAAAATAGCAAACAGAAATGAAAAGTATAAAAGGTAAATTACGTCAAAAACGAATAGTGAGAAGAAGCAGACAATATTTAATAGTATCAGGGGGGGATAAAACACCATATTAAAAAGTATTAAGGGGTATAAAACAACCAATCGAAAAGTATGAAGGGGGAAATAACATAGAAACAAGCATGAAGTATATTATCAATAAGAAAATAACATAATCAAATAAAAAGTATGAACGGAAAAATAACATACGAAAATGAATAGAAACAAAGTGGAAAATAAAGCATACAAAAATTAATTGTACTAGAAATGAAAAAGAACATACAAAAATGAATGGTATTAAAAAGGAAAAGAAAAAAGGAAAAGTGTTAAGGAGGAATAACAAACAAAAATGAATACTAGTACATGCAGTATAAAAAAATGTGAATACCATATCGGCAGTTGGTATTTGTCCGGCTAGCCGGACGAATAGTACCAGGAATATTTTCCCAGCCAATACCGCATGTCACTATGTGTATGTACTTGTAATATTATCTTCAGCAGCACCAGGGGGTAGAAAATGGTTGTATATATAATCTTTATTGTTAGGGCCTAACCTCGTTACTAGTAATTAAAATTGTTTTTTTCTTCTTACTAGTATCAAGGAGATAACCTTCTTGCTTGTATATTAGTCTTATGTGGATAACGAATATTTAGAAAAAAATCATAATATTATACCGTATATCCCATATTTTTTATATAAGAAGAGAGAAGAAATTATTTGTAAAACAAACGAGTAGTGTGTGACTCGTGCATTTTAAGTTAACGTAAAGGATTTTTTCTAGCTGAAAAAGGTACAAAATTATTATGTTTTAGCTGTTAAAGAGAACTATAGACCCCTTGACATAAAGTTATCCATATCTTGAGTGAGAGATGGGAAATCTTTCTATAACCCCCCCCCCAAAAAAAAAAAAATTACGTGAGGGGGTCGGAGCCAAAGTCCTCTTATCTGTTTTGCTCCTGATCCCATCTTTGTTGTCCCGTGTATTTCATTACCCCACTTTTTATAATCCTATATCCAACATCCCCACTTCAAGTTTGTAACCTTTTTTTAGCCAATTCAGTGATCGGATTACACGCGCCCCCTTTGTGCTACTGAAGATAATATTACACGTACTTCCGAATTCAAATTATATGACATGCGCATCGCAATGACCGGACAAATAGCCCTGTCACTATTCGTCCGGCTATCAAATATTATACCAGGGCTATCCGGACAAACAGCAACTCCGTAACATATACAAACGGGTAGTAATAACGGGAAAATAAAATACAAAAATAAATTGTAATGAGTGAGAAATAACAAACAAAAACATAAAAGTATTAATAGAAAACCAATGAACAAACAGATTGATAGTCATAAAGGGAACTAACATAACAAAAAAAAATAGTTACTGTATTACGGGAAAACTTTATACAAGTATGAATAGCAATAAGGGGGAACAACAAACTGAAATGAATACTGTTAAATCATATACAAAAATGAATAGTAATATGGAGAAATAAGTAGTATCATATGTGCTACCATGCTAAAAAGATTGTGTACAGTAAACTTAAATGCATTTTCCTTTCAACAATGAAATTTATGATCATATTTTACCAACCTTCTCTGTCTGTGTTGTACGATGCAACTTATTAAATGAAATTAATGTCTGTCAATAATTACAAAGTTAAATCTATTGCCAGATGAAGTACTTCCTCAATCGATCTATAAAGTATATCTACCTTGACTTTTTGTTTATAATTATATTTTAGTAATCAAATTATAATTGTGTCTGTTTCATTAGATGCCGGTATTTGATTGGCTGACATCCATCAAGAGGTACTTCAATTTGTTTTTTTATTTCCGTATTTATATAAAATACAACAGCTACGACACTGACTGCTCTTGCTATCCATGACAATTTTGAAATTCGAAAAGATAAATTAAAAGTTTGATATAACTAACATTTCAGAGTTGTAGAATTAAATATCAATTATAAGAAATAAGTTGCTTTCTTTAAAAAAAGAAATGCAATCTTGAACCTAAATCTCTGTTTGACATGAATAATTGTTGAAATAAAGATGCATGGTTTTATCTCATTTTTGTTGCACAAAATAAAACAACTGACATGGGTTGTTAATGTGACTGCTGTTCAATGTGGTGCAAAATATGCATTTTAAATTATTCTGTCCTATCTGCCACTGAATAACGAAGGTATATTGGATAGGGACAGACATTTTCCAAATACAAATCACCTATGGGCACTTCGAAGGATTTGTTTCATTATATTTGTTTTCTTATCACATCCTACATTTATGCGACTTGTCATACAAGTGAGAGGTTTAGCTAGCTAAAAAAAACCGGTTCATTTCACCATTTCTACATATGAAAAATATCTGTACCAAGTCAGGAATATGACAGTTGTTATCCATTCGTTTGATGTGTTTGTCTGACTCGGTTTTTGATTTTGCCATTTTGATTATAGGGACTTTCCGTTTTGATGTATTCCTCGGAGTTCGTTTTTTTTTTGTGTGTTAATTTACTTATTTAACAGATACAGATACAGCTGTGTTTTTGTCATATCAACTTTTTGAAGGAATTGAGCATCCGGTAAGTAGATTGAGTTATGTTTCTCGGGTGCTCCTAAATAAGGAGGGATGATAAAATATAATAGAGAATAATTCAGTACATCATTTATCATTTCTTTCCCCTACCAATGTAGGTTCCAGAAAATAAGCAAACAGACACAACATGGACTCACTGACGACTACGTTTGGCTTTTCAGACATAAACCCTATTACTGATGGGTCAGATTCATCACTGGAAAGTAGCAACAGACACAGGAAGCGTCGATGGTCAAGCATTTCATCGAACGATTCGGTATCATTACAGACATCAAGTCCAAACTCGGAGCACTGTGAACTCTGCGTTTCTAACTGGACTCTAAGACATGTTGAAAGGCTGAATATATTCTATGCATCTGAGTATTTGGAAGATCCCTTAGATATGTTTGAGAAAATTGGAAGACAATTAAAACCCCTTTCAGAACTGCAAAGAAAATATGCTGGCAAATTGAAATCTCTTCTCTATTTCGATGCAAATGGACCAGAAAATAGAGAAGAAATATATACCAGAGATATATGTACAGATTTAAATTATCAAATTAATGATCAGTTGGAAACACTGAAAGTAGAGAATAAGACATGTTCAACAGACAATAAACATGAAGCAGATTTGTTTTTGTAAGTTTTTAAGCGTGTCTCATGATACTCTCTCATCATGCTCATCAAAAACATTCTACATGTAGTACTGATGTTTATAGACACATGACTTTTACATGTAGCACGGAAGTCAACAAGTACTTGAGTATACGAAAATAGCTCTGTAGTATTGAGTATTGAATACCAAAAATGATACTTGATTAATCATTGTTAATGGGTTTCCTGTTAAAATATTGCTGTCTTCTTTATATAAAATTTATCTTCTTGTGAACCTCTTTCGAAAAAATTAAATAGGCATCACTCATTTAATTATTAAACAAGTGAATAAATCACAATTTTCTTCAATGCTTGTGTTTAAATAATTTCTCATTTAAAATGCATCCGAAAATATGTGGGTTATACCGGGTGGGTCTTTTCACCACCGAACACCACCGCACACCACTGAACACTGCCGAACACCTGAAAAACCACCAACCACTAAGAAAAACTTTGATATTATACAATAAAACGATAAAATAAATTAAATTACATATAGGTACATGATATAATTTAATTAATTTTTCGATTTTTATGGGCATCATTTTTATGTTAAAATCGAAAATCAATATAAGAAAAAACGTCTCCGGATTCATCACTTTCCGGATTACATTGTGTGTGTTATAAAATTCAATAGACAACTTTCGAGTTCGATGCATTTCCGTCAAAAACTCTGGTTTTAGTGAACGTCATTTGTGCGTTTAGGGGCGTCGTCACTTCCATTCCAATGTTGAGCGAGTGGTTGGAAAACTATAATTCTTTATTGTACGAATTCTTCGGCAAATTGAATTCTCAAAATTGACAATCAGCATTTCTGTCATTAGGGAATTGTCATTAAGTACCTACAGAACATCCATTATTTCTAGTTTATCCTGCACAATGACGATCACTAAGACGCTTGATGAACGTAAATAGTGCAGGGATACAGGCGACCCCCTCTATCTGGTAAATGACGTCATAAAGGCGCGTATAATTGACGAGTTTTTTCCGGTGACGGATGAACTCGAAAGTGGTCTATTATATATTCATAATTAGTTATCAGTTCAAGTATCCTGGATCTCTGTTCATTGGTTAGATTTTGATATTTTTCTCTTTTATTATTATTGGTACAACTAAAATGTTTTATAGAAGAGTTAGAAGAAGAAAAAATGGAAAAAAATATATTTGAGGTGTCCATGAGGGTCAGCGGAGTTCAAAAAGTGGGGGTGTTACAAGACTCTTTCTTCTGTTTTCTGTAGATATTTGGACTTTAAATCTTCTGATTTGTTGAATTGATAACTTGAATATTATATTTAATTCACATTGATATTGATAAAAGACAAAATAAGAAACTTTTGGGGTGTTCGATGGTGTTCGGCGGTGTTCGGTGGTGAAAAGACCTACCGGGTTAAAATACAACTTTAATAAGTCAAATATTGTTAAGCAAGAAATAATTTACCAGAATCAAAAAGTTGCAAATATAGACTCCTACAAGTTGATAAGTGATCAAAATTGGTTGACTTCAAGACCCACACATATTTATAAAAAAGTCATGTATCTACATGTAAATCAAATAATGACAACATTGAAAGACAATGCTTTGTCTTCTGAAGAAAAATATGAATGAGAGTCTAAAAAATCGGAGATAATGGTAATTAACCTTACAATGCAACCACCTGGAACCACACTAAATAAGGTAAAACATCTGTGTTTAGTAAGGATGTTTAATTAGATAATTAAATATAGATAGCTCAAGTCCTTGTGAACTCTGAGACCGGTATTTGCTGTCATAGGTGGTGTACTTTGGCCACCATGTAAAATTAAGTTTTTTCATCAACATAAATAGACCTACATGTAAACAAGTCTGTCATTTTTTGACTTAGATAAGTCTAGAATTGAAAACCCATTTTTATAATAAATACACGTTTAGACTTCTTTAAGTCAAAAACAAAAATAGACTTGTTTATGTCTGAGCTCTGACTGATAAAACAAATTTGGTGAATCCTTTCACCTTTGTCATGTTTGTAAAAAATGTGTATTCTTAACGATTAACAGATTACAGTACTATTGTTTGATATGTGTATTCCTTGTAATAGAAATATCAGAATCAGTAATGATTACTATAGAAAGGGTCAGATATATAATGTATATCTAAATTAACCTCAAATGTCAAATTAAAGAATGTGCCAACATTGTATTTAAACCTTTTAAAAAATTAAGAAGATTTAAACCACTCCACTCTCTAGCATGTATAGCACTACTATAATGTATATATAAATTGTGAAATTTAAAGAAAAAAATGAGTATGCATAAAGATAATCCTATTTTTCCAAAGTTTTCTGATAGTGAAAAACTAGCTAGTGGTCCTACTAAATCCACTTATTTAAGTTAAGAAAATTTTCCTTTATAAAACAGTCTTTAGCGGTAAGGACAGGGGACACTTAGCATGCTTAGTTACAGTGTTCATGTAGTTATACATGTAAGTATTTCTTGTAAATCCATATGCATGTCTTCACATCAATTTTACTTGGGATGTTTATGATTTATTATTATTAATATTATTATTATTATTATTTATCATTACAGAGATTCCAATGCTAGAATGAGAGCATTTGATTTCATACTGGAGCTGTTAAACATTCTAAAAATTTATAAAAATATGTATCAGCTGGTGAAAAATCATGTAACCATAGCAACAGAAGAATCAGGCAAACTCTATGTACCAATGGCTTCAAAATTAGCAGAATTGTGTCAACTGAGAGCTGAGTAGGTATTCAAATACTATACTATATGTATAACAATGAATAACGTAATAATAATTGAGAATGTAAGCAGGGACTGTTTCTGTGTGTTTAAGAGATAAAAATGTGACTAAAGAGCAAAAACAGACCAAGGCCACAAAAGGGTCTTCAACACACATATATTAAATTAATTCTATTGTATGAATGCATAAACAGTAGAACATGTGACAGTTCAGAACCACAATCATCAAATCATGAAAAGGTCATTCAGAAAGTCAGAGTTCAGAGGACAATTGGAAGAAAAATAAGTATCAAAAGAAATAAAGCGGGGTTATGTTTATAGACCAACGAATAAGAAATAATGGTATACATTTTGTACCTGCAAAATAAGATGATATGGAATTATTGCCAATGAGAACAACTATATAGAGGTATATTTATTCCTGTTACAGTGTGCCACAATACGTACAATTTTGTTCGTCATTGGCTATCAATAACATTGATTTTACACTCACTGAGTCTGTCAGTCAGGGGTACTACTTATTCAAGTTATTTTTATTTACTTGAAGAAGTAAAAAAAAATATACACATATAAGTAAATTTGTAGGATACTTATACAAGTGAATTTTATTTACTTGTATAGGTAAAAAAAAATTGGCTTAGTTATGTCCCTTAGACATTCAGATTTTTTTACTTGTAAAAGTAAAATAATCATCCTTTCTTCTTTTCTTGAATTCTTAAGATTTCTTTGCTCTAATAGAATTTTAAATTGTGTACCCTTTGTAGATGTCTTTACTAATCATTTAAGTGGAATTTCATGGACAATTAAAATTCCATTTGTCTGTTATCTTCATAACACTGCTCATTTACAAGCTCCAAAGGAGCACTTTTTGAAGGCCTTGTGCAAATATACAAGAAATTTGCTCAATCAGTTTCTTTGTTGAATTAATGAGATGAAACATTGAACTTTAATAAAAAAAAAAAAATTGAGCAAACCTGGCAAAAATCAATACAGGCATGATTTTACATTTGAAAACTTGAGGATTTTTGTGAGATTGTAAGAAAAACTTGCTTATACAAGTAAATTTTTCAGAAAATTAAGGGGAGATTATTCAAACATTATTTATTTACTTATATGTGTATATTTTTTTTTACTTCTTCAAGTAAATAAAATTAACTTGTACAAGTAGTACCCCTGACTGTCTGTCAGAGGCCTTCTAGAGGCAATTTAAGTAGAATTAAAGAAAATAGTCCATGCATGTGCTTGAGAAGAAAAGAAGAATATTTAAGTATTCAACATTAAAATCAACACTAGTTGCTAGTCATTCATATTTGATTAATGAGTTGAGAACTTTTGGCGAACACACAGTTTTAATGTAACAAGTACAATGTTATAATTCAGTGTTACTGAGCAACATTCACCTGATCTGCCCCAGTCAATTGATAACCTTAGTGCGCCAAGAAAAGGTCTGGTCTACACTCTTATGAAAACGATTCTTTATCTACGGTACCAAAGAACAAATAATGCAATTGTTATTAACTATTATAGGTCATCTTCAACATGGCTGATGAGGGGAGGAAGAAGGGGTCCTGATCCTGAAATCCCGAGCTTAAAAACATGAAATCCTGAAATCCCAGGCTTAAAAACAAGAAATCCTGAGGTCCCAAGATTCGAAAAAAGAATTCCCAGATCCTGAAAGGGTCAATCCCGAAATCCCGAGCTTAAAAACACCCGATCCCGGAGTCCTGATAAAGGTCCTATCCCCCTCGCTGATTAAGTGTTCCAAATTTAGTGTATTAAAAAACAGCAAAATAATATCAGATACGAATGTTATTGTCTTTATTAGTACTAACAAATACATTAACTATACTGTTAAAATTGATTGTTTTTCCAGAAGTGGTAAAGGGAGGCGTAGTCAATGGTCACACTTGTTAGATAATGATGTTTATTCTGAACCAGACCTGAGATTATACAAGAAAGGCATGCCCTTGGTTGATTCAGAAGTAAAAGGACCAGATACCTGTGTCACAGCAACTATGGTTAGATTCATATGATGTAGTGAACACTCTCTCTTCCTAGTGACTTTTCACGGTGAATGATGGTGATTGCAAGTGATTCGCTCTTTGTACAGACATATTAGTTACAATTGAGTACTATAAACAACTTAATTTAATTTCTTGATTCTAAAATTTACTTGATATAGTCATACCTGCCAACTTTTCAAAATGCCCATGGGGGTTTTAGGTGCAAGAGGACTCTTGTGGTCCCAACAAAAAACTTCAAGGGGGCCTTCAAATGCATTTTAATGTTGTATTTTTTGCTTCCTTAAGCTTGAAATAGCCTACAGCATTTATAAAATTAAATGTTCTGTTTAAGATTGTGGACAAAATTTCCATTTGGGAGCTTTCATGGGGGAAATCCCCTGTAAATAGTGACAGTTGGCAGGTATGTATAGTTAAATATGAAAAAGTCCAAGTTTAACATATGCACGAAGGTTTATATTCACATAATTTTTCTAGATATGAAAATAAATTGCTCCCCAAAATTAGTTTAAGTTAACAATATTATCTTTCGAAATCAGATAAAATCATACTAGAAATCACTGTCTAACATGTCTAAAACTGTTTTTTGATTCAAGAAATTTGTTTGATACTGTTAAGTAATATTTGAAACAGTCATTACTGAGGGCCATTAATTTTAATAGACAGAAATTACCCTGTTTAAGTCTGATTTACATTTCACCACCAAGAGTTATACTTTATTTAAGTACTTTTTGTGTACAGTAGCTACAATATACACCATGTTAACAGGGTGTACTGTAGGTAAAATATTAAATGACTGAATATTAGCCAACAATAAATCTTACGGGGGAGGATCATATAATTATGATACAGTACACTACAAAACATTATATAACCAGTCTAAAAGGGTACAAAATCACCAAAAAATAATAAAATAACAAATGTTAAATATTTCTGAGACACACAATGGGAGATTATCCAAACATTGAAAAAAAACAAAAATGTGTCCCCAGTACACAGATGCACCCCATCCACACTATCATTTTCTATGTTTAATGGACCGTGAAAATTGGGGGAAAATCTCTAATTTGGCATTTAAATTGTGTACTAAGTTTCGAGTTGATTGGACTTCAACTTCATCAAAAACTACCTCATCCAAAAACTTTAACTTGGGACGAACCAACGAACAGACGAAAGGATGGACAAACGAACAAACAAAAAGACGGACGGACGCACAGACCAGAAAACATAATGCCCATAAATGGGGCATAAAAATTTAACTGATTAAAAAAAAATATATAGACATGATATAAATAGTATCCATGAATGTCTGTTTTCTATATAAGCTTTATATACTGAATTTATAAGTATAGCAATTAATTTGGCACAGCTGATGGCTTAAATAAGTTATATCATGTTTATACATTTATACCATGTATACGTACAAGTCTACATATGTACATAATTATATATCTGAACTTCATTTTTTAACAGCACCAGAGGGACTTCTGTCAAAGATTAAATGAAACTCACAGTAAAAGATCAAATAATGATACAACTATATTTAATGAAGACATACAATCACCAAGGTTGTTGCAGAGTTTAAATGAATCAGTTCTTGGCAGACATGCTGGGGAGTTATTGTTAGACATTCGGTCAAATGGCATCAGAAAGAAAAATGGTGACACAAATGAAAGACTAATGCTTGGAACTATAATTGATGGAACAAAGGTATGGTTAAGCTATTTTAATTTAATATGTGTGTCAATGTGTCATGCGTTCATAGGTGTATCCAGTTCTTTTTATGCTCCATTTTTATGTTCCATTTATGTGTCCGTTTGTTCATCTGCTGTCCTACTTCAGGTTGAAGTTTTTGGTCGAGGTAGTTTTTGATGAACTTGAAGTCCAATCAACTTTAAACTTAGTACGCATGTTCCTTATGATATGATCTTTCTAATTTTAATGCCAAATTAGAGTTTTTACCTCATTTTCACGGTCCACTGAACATAGAAAATGATTATGCGGATGGGGCATCCGTGTACTATGAACACATTCTTGTTCATCAACCTTCTAAAAACATTTCAAAAGGAGGCTGTGTCTTTTCTTCTTGTTGAAATTGTTTTGATATTTGCATGAAAGTATCAAGAATCAAAGAAGTATATTTAAGGTGGATCATTAATATAGATTTTCTCAGATTTAGATCGATTTTAATATGGTTTTAGGTGGAAGAAAACATACAAGTCTTCTAGAATCCTATACTGCTGGCTGTCACATCATTGATCTGTTACCAGGAGTGTTACCATATCCATTTCTGTGCTTCACAATTTTATAGTTTATGTGCGCATTCTTCACACCTATTTGTACACATGATTGGTTACAAGTCGGTAAAATAGAGTCTGCATTTTATAAACCAAATGTACAGTTCGGCTAAACAATCACTTATATAAATGTTAAAATTCCTCATGTTATAATGTATTTTGTCTTTGCATGTCCTTACTTTTGATAGTGAAATAAAAAAATGGGCTGCTATTGATTATATTCACTTCTATTGTACATAATCCACCAAAGACGTAGAAGCTAGTACAACACAACTACAAGAAAGATAACTAACTAGAATTTATCCTAGTAAGTTTGATTAATTCAAAATTGGTGTTTTTCAATGCTTTTGAAAGGGGACATATGGTGGCAACCTTATCCCCCTTTTAACCTGGGTTGGAACTTGGAACCATTTAACAACACTTGACCAGAGACCAAATGACTTAGAAGTTAATAGCTATAGGTCACTGTATGGTCTTCAACAATCAGCAAATCAACATATCTGATAGTCAGTATTATATTATAACACTAGAAAATTGTTATACAATGTGTGCAGTCTTAATAATCTAGTAACTGTGTGTATCTGTTTTATACTAGAATGAAATTCAAAACAGTGTGGCTGTGGCTATTGATTGACACATTAAAATTCAATCCATTGGCTGGGACAGTTTAGGTGAACGTTTGTATATAACGACCACTGCTCACTATGTACTTTTTAAAGACACTTAAACTATGGGGTCACCAAAGGTTCACAACACCTTAATAAAGTAATTCGAAAAATTAATCAGAAATAACACGATATTTTGATTTATATCAATTATATAAATCAAAACATAAAGGTTATTCCTGATTATTTTTTCGAATTATTTTATAATTAAAGGCGTTAAGAAACCTTTGTTGACCCCACAGTTTAAATGTCTATCGTAGGTACGTCGTGAACAGTGGTCATTACAGACAAACGTTCACGTAAATTGTCCCAGTCAATGGATGAATTTAATGTGTCAATCAATGGCCACAGCCACACTGTTTTGAATTTCATTCTAACTGCAGGCCAATTCAAATTCTTTATATAATATTATCTTTTACAGGTTTATTTAACCCTATTAGAGATGACAGAAACACACTGTAAAAAACTTGAAAGGCAAGATCAGCTAACAGATACAGATAGAGCCTGCATATATTATTTCAAACCATTTGATATCATCTTTGAAGAGGAACGTAACATGTTGATTGAATGTTTAATGCGGCTGAATAATATTAAACAATAAAGCTGTACTATATTGTTTTTCCAAATGAATTGTTTTAGTAAGCGACTCTCGATTACTTGATCGGTAAAGCATCTACAAAATGGAAATACAAAAGTATACAAACTTTGCATATTGTGAGTCGTTGTCATATGGATGTAAAATCCTAACATAAATTAAGTATCTAGGACTAGATAATAGTCCCAGGAATACATACCACAATTAATAGCCCATGTACTACATGTTTTAACTATGTAATTTGGCAATAATGTAACCAATTAACCAATAAATATGCAGGTATAGGAAAATGATTACTCAATCAACAGTTTTGGGAATCGTAAAGAAACATTTTAATGATCAACAAAGGGGTGATAATTATCTTTAACAAATTTTTGAAGGTCGTTACAGGATGCAACCAATTTGTTCTTATTACAATTTATTCTCTTGTCCCCTTTTTCTGGGAGGAGTCCATTTTTTAAAACTTTGTTGAGTCACTTCGTATTGTTGATGAAAAAAAATGCACAGAGTTGGCAGAATCACTACAACACTATCAGCCAAAAGTGTATACATTGAAGAGGTGCCTACCTCTGTTTGAATGTTGGTTTTGATAAAAGGAAACATTCGAAATGTATTTTAATTTTGATTAGAATTTAATGATCTTTAATGCCTGGAGGCGCTCTTAATAAAAACTATTTTTTCTGTAGAAAGGCAACAAAATTCTAACAGTCGAGTAGCATTTTGGCATTCGATACTCGGTACTACTGAGCCATACTCGAGTACTCGTTGATATCCCAAATAATTACAACTTGTAGCTGCATTTTTTTTTAAATTGAAAATTAAGTGTTAAAGTTTCTTCGTGGTGTGGTTTTGATAAAGTAAAAGTGTTTGCATAACATCTTGTTTTTTCTTTAAACCAGTCTATGACAAAATTTGCCACTGCTTTCAGGTTGCTTTTAATAGTTGGTTTAGTGCTTATTCTGCGGTAGTCAAGGTTATTAGAAGTTATTTCGCGCATGAGTTGGTTTCTTTTAGAAGGGAACTGTCACACGAAAGCAAAAAGTGGTTTTCATGTTTGATGAAGTTCGAATTGCATACTTTGCAGATTCTCAGGTTGACAGAACATTTTGAATAGTTCTATAATGGAATCTTTCTAGTACATCTTAATCATTTAATCCACACACCAAAGACGCATAGTCCATTGCGGTGTTTTCTCTTCTTCACTCAGTACATTGTTGTTGTCGAGCCTGCGAATTTTGTCGCAAAAAGCTCGTCATAGAGATAGTGATCTGTCGGCGTCAGCGTTAGCTAAGGCAGCAACCATTTGATTTTCTGGGGGGGGGCTATGGTTTTTTTTGGAAAAAAAGTTTGTTTCCTGTTTTTGGAGAAAAAAAATAATTTGTTTTTGATTCTGAGGGAAAAAAAATGTTTGTTTCACCCTCAGCTGCCACTATATGTAATGATAAAATTGAAAGAAAAAAATTGTTTTCCACTTGTCGCGAAAAAAATAGATTGTTTTTCGCCACAGGCGAAAAAAAAAGTTTGTACAGAAAAAAAACCATAGCCCCCCCCCCCCGAAAATCAAATGGTTGCTGCCTAACTTCTTAAAAGCTTTATATTTTAGGAGGTGAAAGACCTGGATGATTCATACTTTGTATATAGAGGCCTTACGTATCGAAGTTTCCATCCGTCACATGTCCATTGACCTTGACCTCATTTTCATGGTTCAGTGACTACTTGAAAAAAAGTTAAGATTATTTGTTATGTTAATTTCTCTCTTACTTTGAGTTAAAGGATTACTATATTTAGAAGGTTCTCATGCCCGTCAGATAGTTTTCATTTGAAGTTTTGGTGGTCTGGTCAATATCTCAGGTACTAAAAGCAATAGGTCTAGTATAATTGGTGTGTGGAAGGATTGTTAGGTGTATATGTCCACCTGGTAGGTGTCATCTAACATTGACCTCATTTTCATGGTTCAGTGGTTATAGTTAAGTTGGCATGTGTTGTTTATTTTTCTTAAACTGTACGCAATAGGTCTGTATATTTGGTGTATGAAATAATTGTAAGGTGTACATTTCCAACTGGCAGGTGTCATCTGACATTGATCTTATTATCATGGTTCAGTGGTCAAAGTTAAGTTTTTTAGTTTTGTCCTTTTTTCTAATAATATATGCAAGAGGTCAACTATATTTGTTGTATGGAAATATTTTATGATGTACCTGTCAGTCTTGCAGGTTTTATTTGACCTTAACCTCATTTTCACGGTTCATTCCTCAGTGTAAAGTTGATGTGTTTTGGTCTGATTTTTTCTTAAACTGTAATCAATATGTCAACTTTATTTGTTATATGGTAGGATTGTAAGCTGTACATGTCTGCCGGTCATGGTTCTTCTGGCCTTGACCTCATTTTCATGGTTCATTGATCATTGTTTAGTTCTCTTGGTCAAGTCTGTTTTTTAGAAACTATAAGTTATAAGTCAACCATATCAAGTGTATTGAATGATTGTAAGGTGTACAATGTATGTCTCGTTTGGTTTATATGACATTGACCTCAGTTTCTTGGATCATGTTAAATTCATGTAATAGTTATAGTAAAGCTTTTTATTTAGGATTATCAACATAATATTAATGGTTATTAAAGAAGGCGTTTTAGCTAGTGCTCTGACTAAAAACTTTATTCACAGTTTACATCAGACTGATACCTCTATATCACAACGGTTCTTTAAAGGGACACTAGCTACGGAAGTGAAATAGTGAAATAAAAAATTTGCTTTTAGCAGACAGTTTGGTTCAGATTTGTCCAAATAAACATCTTATCATCCAGCATTGTTTGATCAAAATGTAAAGTCCACCTTTCTTGCCTCATTAAATCCGTATTCATGTGAACTTCAATTAAACCTCTAAAGATGAGTTACGCATGAACTTAGCGTGTTCAGCTAGTAAAAGGAAAAGAATGTCAACATTAAAAGTGAAACAAGGGTAAACCATTTGGTCGACTGATCGATCTACAAAAATTCATTCTTGTACAGTTAAAATCGATTATTAACATCTTGTTTTAACCTATAATATGAAATCAAACAGATCAAGAAAAACCCAATTGCACTATCTATTTATATATATGAGACAATATCTGGAAAAAAACAAATGTCTTTAGACCCAGTATTTCTATGGCACAAGTCGAAGAACACACATTGAGGATATAAGAACTGTTGTCTGTGATTCAAACAATTGTTAAATGTGGTACCAATAGAAATTTTAAAAATGGTACAAAAAAAATCCAGTTCTTCCCTGTTACCAAAGTGAATCAATTTTAAAAAGTTTCTAAAGGGAATAAGGAATAAGTTAAAGACACTATTTGTGATTTACTAGTATATCCTGCAATAGTATATCAAATGCCAATTATTGATTACAGCATTTGCAATACAAAGGGTTTAGAAATATACTAAAGTATAGTTAGATATGTCGGTAACATGAAAGAATCTCGAGTAACAGGACAACGGTAATAGGACAGACTTGGTAACAGAAAGGATTTTTTTCTCAAAAAAGTGCTTTATTTTTTAGTTTAAGAATAATACATCATTTCAGATTGGTAACAATTTGAAGATAACAGCAAACAATGTCATTTATCCTTTGAAACTGTATTTGCAAGGTGAAAAAATATGTCAAGGTAATGAGAAATTCTAAAAATATATTCCTGTCTGTTACTATCTACTATACTAGAATTGCACAATGTTCTCTGCTGTTATCAAAAGCAAAAAACCTATTTTTTTATTCAATATACTGTATTATTTTGAAAATCATTTAATATGGTGATGATATCTTATATTGAATGAAATGGTTGGCATATAGTAGATTAACTTTTTGATTCATCAGTGAAACTGTCTTGAACATCCTACCTGTTACTGCTTATGGTTATGCTGTTACTTTTTATCAGGTAACATGACAGAACGTAACAGAAAGGAATTACGCAGTACTTTTTGTTCATTTACTCGAATTGTGTAGAAGTTTACTTCCATCTACATATCAATTTGACAAGATATTATAAAACACATGTACCGTTATAGTGTTGACAATGAAATATTCTCAGAATGTACACAAAAAGGCTGTAACAGGAGAGAGCAACAAAATTATTTTTCTCCAAATTCTGGTCTTTGGGGAGTTCAGAGTTTTCATACTGGCTGCTATTCACCTAAACATATGGAGTCATACATTCAGGAAATGATGCTCTTCACATTGCATTACAAGAAATAAATTTTTGGTCTTTCAAACGTGTCCATAGGTGGGAAAAAAACCAGCGGTAACAGGAGGGAAATTACCCCTGGGGACAACATTTAAAATACCCTTAAAAATGCAAATTTTCTTACATGCTTTAGTCATGTTAGTTATAAATAAATCAGGCAAGTAATGGAGAAGTTCTTTATATAATCTATCAGATTTGTGAAAATCCGAAGGCTGTTTACTTAATATAGATATTCGTTGAATGATTTAATTTTCAGAAAATAACAGGGGACAACATGATTGTTTGGGGGGTTAACCATTTAAATTATAATATTTTTTTAAAAGAAATATTAAAAAGAATGTTCAATTGGGTGCAGTTGGTTCATTATAAACTCTAATTAATACTGAAACTTAAAATTTTCCAAAAAAGATGACTGAATAAAAAAATAATTGCTGGTGAAAGACGGGACATGGAAATTAGAATATTGTCTCATATGTTTATGTGTATTTCGGGTTATATATAACTGTCTGCAGTCTTTGGTAGTTCACTGCGATGATCAATTAGATTGCGTCTAGACTAAAATACACAAAAAATCCTGATACATAATTTCGAGTTAATGGATCGTAAATTGTTTATTTTAGACTTGTTTTGGTTTGGGTCTACGTTTAAGTATGTCTTAAGTCGAATATGGGAATTGGGGTCTAATCAGTTTTTTTAATTTGTCACTTTTTTTTAATTTAGCAATGTTATCTGTCGATTCCAACCATCAATTGTTCAGTTGTTTCAGTAGACGGATTTGGAGTTTTGAATTCATGTTCAAATTGTTCGTTTAATGGTTGTTATTACGCAATAAATACAGAGTCCGCTTGTTGGATCTCGCTCGAAAAAATATCTCAAATATTCTTGTTTAAATATCATTAGGTTTAATAGAGACACTTTCACCATCCATAATCACAATATCGACATTTGTAGAACCTTTTCCCGGACCAAGTTTATTTATTTCCCGCCAGAATTCGTTTGAATTCGCACGGTCAAATGTTTTAATATTATTTAGTCTTTGAGCTATATATTTGTTTTCCCCTGTCGTATACGGTTATTAAATTGTCGCATTTTATTCTTTAAATGAGTATTTTTCAATTCGGTTTTTTAAGTAGTCTGTTTCCTTTGAAATGCAGATAATTTTTCTCTGCTTTATTCGTACATATCAATAAGTCTCGTTAATAAACTCATCATATATACCAGGGTTGAAACTTTTTAATTGCTACAGCCGTTAGTCGTTGTTCCAGTACGATTCGTCGTTTTCGTTTATTACAGCTTCGTGTGAAATCTTTGAAATCGATAGTTTCGTCGATGTCAGTGTGAAGGGCTTCATTGAAGGATTAAAAAATAGTGTTTACTCTTCTGCAACTGTTACGGATATTAAGTATTGAGTCAACCATATTTTCAAGTCATCTTGCACATCTCTCACGAATTGTGTGGTAAAGCGGAAAGGTTATATTTGCGTTTAGCTTGATATTATATACCTGTCACATTTATCAGGTCTTTCGTTGCGTATTCGTTCATATTCCGAGATGTTTAAAGTAAATGCTAGTATTGTTTGATCCGGAATTCATGAGATAGTTACTAGTTGCATGTCATATTCAATTGTTAAAGAATGAAATCAGTTTCACTTCAAAATTACATTTAGTTTTTACTAAAAATCCGATTCAAACTTCCACGCCATACGTTGTTTAAAATTAGTTTTTTTTTTATTATTTCCGATCCAGTTAAAACCTTTTAAAATCATAACCTAATCATTTCTCAAATCACTTTCGCAAATTCTGATTACGTGATGATATTTTATTGACGTTAAAATATTTCCCTTGAATTTTATCATGTTACATACCAATCATTACAATTCCAGCTAGCTATGATTAATTCAGCATCGTTACTATTTCACTGGTTTACATGCTAATTTTATTTCTGATTTTATCCGGGCATAAGTGTTGAGTGCAAATAAACTCACCATAGATACCAGGATTAAATTTTGTATTTCCGCCAGACGCGCGTTTCGTCTACAAAAGACTCATCAGGGACGCTCGAAACCAAAAAAAAATAAAAATGCCAAATAAAGTACAAAATAACTTTCACTTTTACTGTGTGTATCTACCAGGATGCCATTCATATAACAACAAACACATTTTTTCACTACATTTTCTAACAGTAAAAACACACGTCTATATTGTCTAGCCTCATTGTCGTCTGCAAGCAAACGTACGAGGATAGTTCTAATGAAAATCGTTAATTCGAGTGTAGCTTGATAAACCTTTTTTTTAAACGACAATGTCTTAATATTTGAAACACAAACACTTGCGTGTCAGGCTCGATCAAATGAAATACATACCGGACGGAAGTTTATTGAAGGCAATAAGCATTATCTAACTTATATGCTGTCAAAAAATATTAATTTCTACAAAGATATGATTCAAAATTTACCGATCATATTAAAATGAAAGATTCCACGAACAAAGGCTCTGTTATAAGATCATATAATGTAAGTTGAAGTAAAATGTGTTGATATAGCACATTTGTAACTCGTCAAACCTTGATAAAACCTATGCACACAACTCATAGTTATTTTCTAAATTCTCTTCGTTCAAACGATTGCAATTACTTATATAGAAGACTATATTATATCTGTATACCGTATTGTCTTCCGAATCCGTGTCTTATCTCAGAAATAACTAAAACACAAATTTTAGATCTTGCTAGGCACGATTACCATTCTTTTTTTTATCAAACATTGTATATTAAACGATAACATTGTTTATAATTGTAAATCGAAGCCCACACATAAACAGAATAAGGCCTCTGTTGAAATAAATGAAAAATGTTGCACTCAATAATCTACAAAAGACAAACAAATTATGTAACAAAATGTATTTAATATTGTTTTCGAATATATATGTACATAAGTATATCTAACAAAAATACGCAAATACTGGCGAATGGTCAACGCCCTAGTCGATAATTTCAAATCGAGTCGACCATATTTATAAACTCAGGTTCATTTAACCGGTTACAATCCAAGTGGTATGATAATTATCATACGATAAAATTCATCCGCCACGTTCATATATATATATATATATATATATATATATATATGAAGGCAGTGAAAGAATGGTTTTTATTACTTTCCATACACAAGATAATCGATCATAGTGTACAAAAAAGTACGACATCTACTTTCACAAGTGATTTTAGATACATTTTGTTCAACAACAGCCATGTATGCATTTAATCTTGTGATGAGAGATCGGAATGTGCCGTTAGGGAACAGGGATGTTTATCTATTGTGTCCTGCCTTCGGAATACTTTTTGTTTTACTAACCATAGCAGCATTATTTTTTTTTATCAATTTGGAAGAAATCCAGTAGCGTAAGAAGGATTATCATACGATATAATTCATCCGCCTCGTTCAAATATATATAAATATGTGATGGCAGTGACAGAATGGGTTTTATTAATTTCCATAAGACAACAGACAATCGTACACAAAAAAATCGACAGCTGAAGAACGATGCACAGAACCTATTTGATAAATGACACTGATAATCTTTACGCAACTCCAAAAGAAGTTGGTATACCAATGATCATTATTACATTTTGTAGTATAGTAATTTCCTCTATAGTCTTTATTGTTCTAATGAAGACAAAAAAGGGAAATTTCTTCACATGGAGAGTCATCGATAGATTTAGTCTATATACTGTTATCTCCGATATCCTGTTTTACTTTTCCCAAACAGCGTATGGAATTCATTATTGGTTAGAAAAATTACTAAACATTGAAATCAGCAAGTTGGAATGCACCATTTACGGAGTATTAATAATGGAGTTTCTACTTTCACAAGTCATTTTAAATACAACAACAGCCATGTGTGCATTTAATCTTGTGATGAGAGATCGAAATATGCCTTTAGGGAAGTGGGATGTTTATCTCCTGTGTCCTGCCTTTGGAATCCCTTTGGTTTTACTTACCATAGAAGCGTTCTTTGATCAATTTGGAAGAAACCCAGTAGCGTAAGTACACTCAGCGTCTGATATTTGAACCATGTTTTTTTTTAATATATGTATCTCACCACTATATTATGTTGAATGTTTTTGGAAAAGATTGATTTATGGCAATTTTGTGTTGAAATATACAGATTTATGAAGTAGAAACTAATTTTTAAAAGTGTATGTCGCAAAAAAATACCAGACTTTGCATTGAAATATTAAAAAAATTAAAAACACATTGTGAATCTGCCAAATAACATCCTTTATGTGTCCATAAGACATGAGTCTGTCATAGATTAGTATTCAGTTTGGGCTATGTCTTACTTATTTGCATTTAGGCTTTACACTTCCTCGATTGATTGCAAAACTGAGAACTACAAAAATGGCCTCATTTTGATATCATGTCATATTATTAAGTTACGAGACAAGACTTTGTCAAAAAGGATATGTATATTTGAATTGTGTTTTACAAATTTGATTATATATAAAATAAATCCTGCAGATGTATATAAGAAATAAGTCACTTATACATCAGTATGTAAGTTTTTGAATTATGTCTTGAACGTTGGTATTAAGGCTTTAAATTGCTTATCTTAAACTGTCAAAATAGTCTCATTTTGAAATAATGATATTGTTATGAAGATATGAGCAACAGCTTTATCCATGAGAAATATTTTACCACGAAATGTATTTTACAAAGAACGCAATTTATTCTAAAAGTGTAAAATCCAGTTTATTTTATTTTTCAAAGTTTACGATAACTGAATGCAAATTTCATATAGAAACACACATTGTTACAATAGCCCATGCGTGTATTCTTTTAATTGATTGAATTTACATTTAGCTTTGTGAAAGTTCCAAAAATATATGAAAGTTTGAAGAAGTTGTAGTAAAGATAGACGTGACAACTTTTTAGTCGGAAAATTTCCAGTCATTTTTAACATAGATTAAAACATTTGGCTGCAAATCTATGAGTAAAATAGATCTTAACACATTTGGGGAAAAGTCCAAAACAACCAAATCAATAAGCAAGCACTTCATGCACTTATTGCAAACACTTATTCCATAGATTCTTTACACATTGGGGGGGGGGGGGGGACGAAACCAAATCTACAGGCAAACATTAATTTTGAATATTTCTTTTAACGTATCAGGAAAAATCCCGAAAACCAAATCTAGAAGCAAAAAATGTATGTTAAAGATTTCTTTAAACATATCAGGGGAAAGCCAGAATACAAAACCTATGTGCAAGATTTTACAACACAGAATTCTGTTACAATCGGAATTTAGTTTTTGAAATTTAACATATGAAGAAATTTGATGATGTACGCAACTAAATGTGTTGGTTGTTTTTTTGTGTTTTTTTTTGCTTTACCTGTTATTGAATTTATGTTGTAATGAATATATGACAGTTTTACTACAAATTATTACGTAAACTGAACTTAACTAATGATCCATGAAAATGAAGTCAAGGTCAGTTGAACCATACGAGTCATTCCATTCACCAAACTAAGTGGCCTTGCTTCTTCTAGTATCTGCGACATAGATCAAAACCACAATCCCTAAACATTTGTTGTTGTCCAATGAGCCATGAAATTTAAATAAAGGTCAGATACCTGCCAGGCACACAATCATGCAATCATTCAATTCAGCAAATAATTTTTTCCTACTGCTTATAGTACTTGCGATGAGGATGAATGAATTGAGCTTCAAGTAGTAACTATGTTCACTGAATCATGAAAATGAGGTCAAGGACGATGGATACATGACATACGGAAAACTAGTCCCTAAAGGTATCTGCATACAATGTATGAAGGATAGAGGTATTCTAACTTCTTAATATAAAGCTGCAAACAAAATGTTTTCGACGTAGTTACAGCCGTAGGATTGTAATCACAATGTCTCGTATTCTGGAACTTATGCCACAAGCAAAATAAAAGTGGCAATATTCGCCAGTAAAAGAAAAATTATTCATGTAAAAAGTTGTCTGACAGTATTGCTGTACATGAATAGTAGATCACATAATTCGAAATATTTCTGAACCGTCTATTTTTTTCAAAATTTCAAGATTACAGGCAAACTTACATTTTACCTAAATGTTAGCTATGTCGGTCTAGTTGACTGGTAAAAAAATTGCAACAGTAGTATACTGCTGTTCAATATTCATATATTGACTGAGCGATAACAAAATCTTGTCACAAACCACAACCGAGGGGAACACATCAACTATAAGAGGGAAAATACGGAACAACAGAAACACTGATCCGCAACGCCAACATACATAGAAACGGACTATTTGGTAATAAATGCTTTATTCCTGACTTGGTACAGGACATTTTAAGAAAATATTATGGGTTGCACCAGGTTTTATGACTAGCTTAACCTCTTAAGTTTATGGCAATGTTGAAAATACAGCTAATATGACAACAGTAATTGAATACAGTAAAAAAAAACACAAGAACACTCAGGACAGACAAATACATGAATGAATAATTATATTAATTCATTACAACATTTAAACCACAGAATAACAACGGACACCTCCCATGAATTTACGACAGGACACCAAGACACCACACACGAACTATGAACAAGAGCCGTATTTTTTTACTTTTATATGATCACAGGTATTTTTTATTTAAATAAAATAGATTTGTTTTATTGAATGATAGAATTGAAATTGTGAATGAGTTTTTAATCGTGTTATTTTATGTATTTTCTAACCATTACAAGAATATTAACAAAACAAACCTGTGCATACATTTGCTTTCAACGCCTCACATCATATTTTAAAATGTCATAGCATTTTAAGTAATATGAATTAGGAGAATTTTGTTTTGTAAAATCTGGCATATAGATTTCGTTTTGGGATTTTTCCCAATATGTTTAACGATTTCAGTGAACTAAAATTTTGCTATTAAATTTATTATTTTGGGAATTCGTCCAGAAATCGGTAAAGAAATCTAAGCAACAAGTGCTGGCTTATAGAATTGATGTTGAGATTTTTCCCGAAATGTGAAAATAATTGTCAAGAGTTCCAGAATAAAAGTTTTTGAATATAGATTATTTTTTCTGGACCTAACCAAAATGTGTTCAGATACATGTATGTTTGTCACATAGCTTTGTTTCCCGATAAAAAATTGTCACATCTATCTTTACCACATTTTTTTTTTAAATTTCAAGTAATCACGTATAAGAATAAAAGCATGAAATATAATATAAAAATTATATGTTTGTAAATGAAATCTGTTTTCATTTACAGTAAACATTTAAAAAGCGTAAAAAAGGAATAAAACAAGGTGAAACTGTTGCTCATGAATAATTTACCAAAAACTATACGTGAAATTAATTATTTCAATTTTTTATAATTTTTAACCCTGTATACCACAATTCCACATGTGAAATTGAAATATCGTCTTCAAAAAATAGTCCGCATATTGCTTTTCAATATAAAAAAATGGTAGCATATTGTATACAGTTTTTACTTTAGGATACCATACGGCATATTGTGTTAATAGTAAACAAAAAGTGAAAATATGCTTCACAGAGGAACAAGTGATCAATATGCTGCAGATTCTTATTAACAACATATTTGTTGAATTTTGAGATAGACTTTTTCATCAAATTGCCGACATTCCTATAGGAACTAACAGTGCGCCTCTCTTTTTTTTTGGTTTCCTTCAGAAACTTGTCAAAAATCAATGGGATCTCCAGCCCTTGGATGGTGTAAACTTCCCAAAAAACGTGTATGGTGTATGGCATATGGTGCAATGTAATAATAGAAAGTGTATGATGCAAGGGGAATGATGTTATGGTGTATGAGTTATGGTGTGATTGTGTAACGTGTATATAAAGTGTGGTTATCAAAGTTTAAAACTATGCAAAATATTGATAAGAACTGATTTTAATTTTATACATTAATCTAAAATGTCGTCATCAAAATTCGTTTTTAAAAATAGATAGACAATTGTGTAGTCGCACTCTTTCTTTATAATTAAATTGCATTATTGGTAATTTTGGATGGTGAAAATAGAATGTGTAAGGTGTATGGTGCTAAGGTGTAACATATATGGTGTAATAGCAACGGGAATATGGTGTGATGGTGTATGGTGTATGGTGTTAATGGGAAGTTTCCACCATCCAAAGACTGCAAGAAATAAAGGCAACAGTAGCATACCCACCCCTGTTTCGAAATCTAAATCGAAAAAAAAAAGAAATCCGGGTTACAAACTAAAACTGAAGGAAACACATCAAATATATGAGGAAAACTACGAGAAAACAGAAAAAAAACAACATTAGAATGTAACACACATAGTAACGAACTATAATATAACAATGGCCATTTTCCTGACTTGGTACAGGACATATTAATACAAAAATGGTTGGTTGAACCTGGTTTTGTGGCATGCCAAACCTCCCGCTTTTATGGCAATGTTAATGATAACATTAAAATGACAACATTACATGATAGGAATACAATACAAATAAATGGGAGAACATATAGGACAGCGAAACACACGAATAAAAGCTAACAAATGGTGCCATGCTTAAAATTTAATAAGCCAGACGCGCGTTTCGTCCATACAAGACTAACCAGTAACGCTCCGATTAAAAAAGTTCGAAAGCCAAAAAAAGTACAAAGTTGAAGAGCATTGAGGACCAAAAGTTCCAAAAAGGTGTGCCCAATACGACTAGGGTGTCCGCCTGAGATAAGAACATCCTTATTATCTAGAATAATACATGATATTGCAATTTCACATTCACATACCGGTATATGATGATGATCTTTCCATTAAGAATCCAAACTTTTTTTTTCTTTTGTTTGTCTTTGTAAATTATTGACTTTTACTGTTTAATCGAATTTTGATAACAACCTTTTGGCGTGCCTCGGTACTTATGCATCCCGCCAATTTGTTTTTGAGTTGTGGTATTTTTTTTGTATTTTGTCTTTCATTTTTGCTATGGTGCTTTGTCTATATGCAATTTTGATTTTCTTTGTTAAATATTTGTTTGCATTTGTTTGGTTTTTTGTATAGTGATTAAGATTATAACTCGACGTTGACTACTGTAAGCCTATTTTTTTACATTTTTACCTATTATGTATGTTTGTTTTGTTCACTCATTGTAGTGAATATAAAGGAATTTTATGCATTTAAATAGGGAGTTTTGTTTTGTCTATTTGACTCTGTATAATAAGAGCATTCGTTTTACTGATTTGTTCTTCATTTTTGTATTTTTCAGTTGTTTATTGAAAGAACAGCGTGGAATTATGACCATCCATTTTCTACAAATTGGCCTGTTTTTCCTTGTTTCCCTAGTCTTAATAACAGCTTTGTACTTGACTATGTGGATTTATATTAGAAGACAAACAACTGCGATGAAGTCATATTTCGGACAACAATCAGCTGTCAACGCACGACGTCTTGCTCTAAAGCTATCCCTGTATGTATTGATCCACGTAATTCAGTTTGGTGCAAATGTCATCGAAGCAGCATGGATTGCATTTGAGGAACCACCAATTGGTGTTCGATATGCAGCAATATTTATTGGTGCAACCGGTGGTATAATGAATGGAGCTGTGTATCTTACAGTGCATAAAAACTAAATTGAAACTGAACCTTAATTTCAGACAATGACTCACAGTCGAATTTCTATGGGTTGGTGCGGCTGTTGTCTTCATACATGATTCTGTATTTATATGACTGCATTGTAAACACGTGTCTGAAGACTACAGTAAAGTCGTCTTTGTGACTGAAAAGTTTATTGGTTCGTTTATTCGTGGTCACATTGTACATTGATGTTGGACACGTGGCTGTAGTGTATATTTATGTTTTTAGTGTGACGGTGGTTTGCACTGATGTAATTCAATGAATTTTAACTTGTAAAGATAAAATTTGGATTTCTGCTTGCCTGACAAAAACTTCTTTTTTTTTTAATTTGGACGAAAAAAAGCTTATGAAATTGGTTATTTTGAATGTTATTGACATTGATATTTCAAGGCATATTATACGTACTTCCTCTTTTTATATCAATATGACAACTTGTCTGTCTCTAACAGATTTTGGGCATCATTTCCACAAAACCAACTACACCCTATTAGAGCGATAATATGTCTCTACAAGACACCGCTCTCTACCACCCGTGACTTTTGGAAAGATACCAAGTGTTGTTACAAAGAGTTTTTAAATCAAACACTACATTTATATGTCATATCGCTTTGTATGGTTTCAGAGAAGTTGCAGCTGAATGAAATCGGTTTCTCCCTTTAGTAGTATAGATATGACAAAGACATATATATTTCAAAGAAACAATTAAGATATTGCAACGATGGCCAAATTATTATTTCGAAGGAAAAGGAGTAGGTCCGGTAAGGACCGATTTCGGCCTCAAATTTCAGGTTCATCTGACAAAAGATTTTGACCTCTTTTTAAACACTTAAGTGTCTATTTCATTTGATTCAGTTAGTTTTTGTGAAAGATTTTAACTGATTTAGTCATTAAAAACGATCCGATTCAAGCTCAAAATGAAAAATCTACCAAATTTGTTAAAAAATGTCACTTTTCAGATGGTTTTTGTCAAAAATGAAAGTGGCGGCATCCGTGTTCATCCTAAACCTTTATATATGTTATGTATTATCATAAAATACAACTCTCATTCCAACATTAAGGATGAACACGAATGCGGCCACTTTCGTTTTAAGCGAAAACCGTCTAAAATTTAACTAAAATGATAGAATTGTGAAGATTTCAGAAATTTAGCATGACTTAGTGGTGCTAGTACTCGATATATGTGCATTGTATTGTCAAAAACAGCCCATATTTATGTAGCAGAAGCATTCTACTGTCCAATAAATAACTAAAAGTTTACATTTTAACAATTTGGTAAAACTGCTATATTTTGGGGCCAAAAAGGGGTCTTACCGGACCTTCTCCTTTATGAAATGACCAATCTTTGTCTGAATTTGTATGACTTTTGTCTTTACATAATGAAACATTTTACTTTTCAACAATGTTCCGCAAAACTGTCTTTGATTTTCAAAATTATTCTGATTTTTAACACATTCTTAGCTTGATATTGTCTGCACACATTCTTTACAGTTTTTTTCAATTTGTCTGAAAAAGTGTGATTGCGAATACTCACAACAGTCTGAATGTATTATGTATTAAAACATGTTTAATTTTCTCTCCCAGGGAATTTCAATAGTATATTTTAATATGTCCAGAACTAGCGAAACCACTTAGCATTGTCGATTGCAGTAGTTATCATTCGCCACAACTCGGCAGATTCCGTACCTTCACGAGAGTAGCGAATTCACCCGATGATTGCCGATTGCAATAGTCATAAGAGTTTTTTTATTACGGAATTGGCCAAGTTGTGACGAATGATAACTATTGCAATTGGCAATCCTCGGGTAAATCCGCTACTCTCTTGAAGGTACGGAATCGGCCGAGTTGTGACGAATAATGACTATTTTTCAAATTCAAGATTTTAATAGAAAAAAATCTTGTTGTTTACTTTGTGTTGATAGGGATTAAACAATAAGTAATTATATAAACCAAAATAAGCTGAAAAAATGTTGTTCGTCTTGATCAGTATACATTTCAGCATGTTAAGACAAAATTCATGCAAACATAAACAAAATTCAGTCATTTTAGATTCTAATGACTTTGTAGTGTTTGTTGTATCTTAATTCTAAATGATTTCTTAATCACATGCAATCCTCAACAACGTGTCCATGTACATCGTGTGTTTGGTATAGAAATAAATAATGACTAAATGCTGGGGAAAATTTAATTTTTCGCTTATATCACTGGGCATTTCATTTGAATAAAAGTTAATTATAGCAGTAAATTTCAGAAGAATGTAAAGTGTCCCTTCTTTATGATGCAACATTTATGTCATAAAATTTGTTGATATATTCTAAGAACATTGTATTCAAAATCGTATTATTGAACACATTTTTGTTCTTAATCATTCTTAGGTTGTTGTGTGTTGTCTTTTGTCTGATGTACCCCTGTTTTTGAAATTTTTGCCTTTTGTTTCTGTTTGTTTTGTTCACTCGTCGTTGCAATATAATGGAATTTGATGCGACTGTCATACAGGTGAGAAGTTTGGCTAGCTTTAAAACCAGGTTTGATTCACCATTTTTTATAAAAGAAAATGCCTGTACCAAGTCAGGAATATGACAGTTTTTATCTATTCGTTTTGACTTTTTCTCGGAGATCATTATTTAGTGATTTTACTTTTCACATGGTTTAGCTTATTGTTAACCCCGGTATAAGACAGAACAGTCGAAATTATTGTTTCTTTAGATTCATACATAAAGATTTGTTAGTCTCTTCTGCCTATTTATACCAGATACTTTTGGCAGTGATTAAAAATTCTACATTGCAGAATCAGAACAAAGAAACAAATTACATCATGGAATGAATGTGCAGATTTATAATTATAGAACAAAATTCAAAAGGCACGTTTACTCTTATTACTGCTACAAATTATGATCAATACAGTAGTTTGATATTTCAACATTATCAATTACGATAAAGACTGAAATTAAGTGTGGGTGCAACATATCAATAACAGATTTCTAGAAACAATACATATATAGTAATACGATTACTTATTTCGAAAAGCCAAACCAAACTCGCAATTAAATGTGATTTTGAAAAGCTAGGAATGGCATTTTGTACAACTAACCAATAATTAGATCTTTACCATTTGATAGGTTTTAACCCACTACGAGTTATGATGAACAGTTTAATATTTCAACATTTATATTTACGTAAAAGACTAAAATTAAGTGTACATTATGTTACATATATTTATACGATTTCTTATTTCGAATAGACACTCGCTAACTCGCAATTTTTTTTATTTTTTTTTAGTTTTCGATCATTAATATTTATAAATTAAATCAACACACAGAACAGTTAATAATTTTAGAAGACACATATCTTTGAAGTCTAGTCCTACAGACTGATAATTTGGCTAGCCTACTCTTAAAGGAGGGTAGTTTACCTCAACATAGTAATGACTGAACAGTTTAGCTAGCAAGCAAGCTAACCAAATATTATACCTTTACCTACACACTCTATGCATTCTGCTGTAACAGCTGTCCATCATCATCATATTTTGACATTTTTTTTTTTTTTTTTGCATCTTACATCGACAATTACCTAGGTAATTTCAGTGATTCAAAGAAAACTATTTGATGGTATTACACACTCAAAGAACTTATCTTGATACATCATGCACACCGTGAACAGATATGACACAAACTTGGACAATATGTTTTTGAAAGTAAAAAGGGGATGAATGATGTCTAAAATCTCTTGGTAAAATATATGTCTACCATGGAAGTACAGTGCTATATATATATATAAACAGACAATATTAAGATGCGAATTTAAAATTGACACATGATTTAACATTTCAATTGTTACAAAACCAATTATTTGCTTTTGAATGTTGTTTTAGTCTAGCAAAAGATAAATGTTGCCACCCCAAACAGGCACTATACACATTACACTGACTTCCTATTAATCTGCGTCATGTGTTCATATATTACATATGTAGATCTGATTCGTTTTCTCCTTTTTGAATACGTCCTGAATAGCTTCCCATGCATCTTTACGAAATTACTTTTTAATTAAATCAATGTTTACAATTGAGTCCAGTCAAGGAGCAGTTAAAATTTCAGGTTTTGTTTCAACTTGTTCCTCGGTTTTTGACATGTTGCTATTAACAGATTTGTTTGCTAAATCGCTTCCAACAAACCATTCTTGAATAAGGTATCCGATTTCTTTGGAACTTTTCTTATGAAATGGTAAAAAATTGCTTCTTTGGGTACTCTTTTTTGGAAGACCAATGACAGTTTCGGTCAAACCCTTTGTCCTTCCACGTTTCTTGATGTTTGGTGTCAGTAATATGGGCGAAACACGTGGTCCACAACATGTGGACTCCAGAAGTTGTAATTGTTTTGCTATGTCGTTCTTCTTCTTATGTAACAAGTTGTCTGAAATTTTCGAATATTTGGACATTATCAGTATCATTTTCTTAATTGTCTGATTCATTTAAATCATCATTGATGTATTAAATACCATAATGGACATGCGTGTCTGTTTATTTGTTTTTGTTGCCAACTGCGTTTGTGCTTTCCACAGAATCAGATTTTAGAACTTCAAGAACCATACATTTTTTCCCATGACTCCACAAATGTATCGTAATTTGAATAATATCGCATCCCTGCTGATATTAACCACTAGTAGCCTCCATTTTTTGTAACAGTTTTTGTGTCTCCCAGATGTATGTTTTGCTTTAGGACATTTTCATTACTCGTTTTTGGTGTAAATATGTCAGAACACACTGTTGCAGCAACTAACAAGTTATTCTGATTTATTCTCTTAGATTGAGTATATGCCTACAGGGAAAAATCACACTTTGATGAAATATACAAGAGCAAAATTTTAATCGACTATCACTTAGGCTTGGTTTGGTTGCAGCTTTCTATACAATTTTTCTACCATCTTTCTCCTTCTGCTCGAGTTTTACTTCAGACCTTATGGAAAACTGTTTATATGCAAAAGCATATAATGTCACCAACTCTTGATAATTATATGGCAGGAGAATCATTTGAGTACATTGTAACAGCTCTCTTGTGCCACTTGTCTTGAGGTCTCGTTCTGTACGCAAAGAATTTAAGGCTATCAGAAAGTGTTCAGCAAATTTTTAATGTAATTTATGTTTTCAATCCTATTGTTCGTGCGATGTTTGTGTATGTTCGGTGTTGTTATCATACCTATCGTTTGTACGGTCAGTACAATGACATTTGACATTTAACATTGTTTTTTACGATTACTAATTATTGAGATATATGTAAGTGACCTACGTTTGATAACTATTCTAGGAAAACTGCTTCTTTCCTGATAAAAAATTTCCCTATGAAAAATTAACATTTGTTTTGTACCAACACATCCCTGCAGTGACTTATACACGGGTCCCCACTGATTTATCGCAAATGTTTTGAACAATAGGTGAAGTCCGTTAAGGACACACGTATTCAATAGTTTCTTGGAATCCGTTGTATGTCGTTTTCCTTTTAAATTAGGTATGTTAACAATCACCTTAACCACATAAAAAATATGTTACTTTTCCAACAAAATAACAACAACAAAAATTGATGATCTTGTTTGTGTATCCGAAATCAAAATTACTATAAACGTCAATAGAAAGCAAATTTTCTGTATAGCTACGTATTGCCTCGTTGAAGTAAGTTTTTTCTTTATCTGTTTATATTAGTTTTTCACAAGATTGTGCATTTTTTTTTTCTTTTTTGTTTTTTTTTTGTTTTTTTTTTTTCAACTGAACTAATCAAACTTTTCCTCTCACAGACATATGATAATAAATATTTGTATAATCTAACGTCTACACGCAAATACATATACTCTGTGACACTATGATAAATTGCTGATTATATGTATTTTCTTTTGTAGATAAGTCAAGGGAGACAATCCACAAATTATTCAGAGAGTATGATCATTAATGATTGGATGTTTAACGGCAGTGTGTAAATGGATTTTAATTGCAACATTATGATTTGGTAATTTATATGTGATCCTCTGTGTCTCATTGGTCAAATAAAATTCATTTGAACGAAATAAATGTTCAGAATCTGTTTAATTTAATAGTGTACACGTATAAATGATGTTTATGATTCAAATCATCTTTTAAATATTATAGTTATCTCATATGTCCAAACATTGAAAATTATATAAAGAAGGTAATAATGATTCTGAAATCACTGTTTGTTTCAAATGGTACATTAAGTCAGTGAATTCTTGATAAACATAATATGTTGTTGTGATAAGACTTTGTTCTATTGAGAAGATTTTGGCGCTACTATTTTTGGTCTTCTTGGTTTCTACAATTCTCTAACCTTTTGTATAATTCATTATTGACACTCCAGACTTCTGGTTACAAGCGTATAAAGCACCTTGTTAAGTAGATTTCAAAAACGGGTGTTGTACCTTGATAAGCTACATGTTTTGTATGTTGTAGTAGTACATCTCGAGTCGGAGAATGATTGTCAGTTATTCTTGTCTTTTGTTATCTTTTGTTTGAATATCTATATTTTCTTAATTCATTCACTACATTAGATTAACTAGACCGATTATACAAAAGCGAAACATACCGTTCTATTTCAAGGAACCACATCGGATGTCCTGTTGAAACAAGACACACATAATATACATATGTATCAACTGTTCTGATCAATAGTATACGGTTGTGATTTTTTCTGTGAAGCATCTAAGGCAACACAACATTCTGGTATCTGCTTAACATGAGCTCAACAATGAATTCATAGCTCTGTTCTGCAGTATTTCCAATGGCGTTGTTCTAGTCAGGTACATTTACTAACAAACTTTTATTATATTTTCAGCGAGAAAATAAACGAACTCAACTTTATTTAAGGAATGACTGTAAAAATTTTATGAAGAAATAATATAAAAAAATGTGGTGCACACTGAATAACTCGCGTAGCGAGTTATTTTAAAGTGTGCACTACTTTGTGATATTATTTCGAATTGACAGAAAAAAATATAACAGTCATTCCTTATAATTTAATTCTAAATTTCTTTTTAAACCGGAGTGAATGGTGAAAAAATGTTAATGACAAAATAATGTCTATGACCTCAAAGATAAAAACACTGTCAGGCAATCAGAAGACGCGTTACATCCAAAATTAAATTATTATAGTCTAAACGAAAGAATTCTTACCAGTTTCCTGGAACATTCGATTCATCTTGAACTCGCTTTCTTATGTCTTTACCATATTTTCAAAGAGTAAACATTTTAAGCTATTATTGACGTACGTGGCAAACACAACGTCATTTCTTTTTCCATCTTTTCCAGTATTTAGAATATGTAAATCAATCAAAAATAAAAGTAGGCACGACAGATTAATCATCTGTTAGAGAAGACAAATCGTCTAGACATTTTGGCAGGATGTCAGCTTTTGTTCTCATTTTGACTAAGCCAAGTGTCCATCCATCTCTTGATTTACAAGCAAAATACAGTCTTGAAAATAAAGAACAGTTACTTTTCTAATACAGTGATCTATCGTAAAAGTTTTCTCACCCTAATTCATCCATACTGCCCCCTCACTCACTCCTCGCTTCTAATCATCCACTCATCCACTCATCCATGTTCTCACTTACCCATCCATCATAGTCTGGTTCACACTTGCACTCGCTCACAGTCATCTTCTCGCTCACACTCATCTTCTCGCTCTCTCTCATCCTCTCGCTCTCACTCATCCTTTCGCTCTCACTGATCCTTTCGCTCGCTCGCTCCTCTCGCTCTCTCTCATCCTTTCGCTCGCACTCATCCTTTCATTCTCTCTCATCCTCTCGCTCGTACTTATCCTTTTCCTCTCACTAATCCTCTTCCTCTCACTCATCCTCTCGGTCTCTCATTATCTCGGTCTCTCTCATTATCTCGCTCTCACTCATCCTCTCGCTTTCACTCTCATCCTCTCGCTATCTCTCATACTCTCGCTCGCACTCATCCTCTCCCTCTCCCTTATCCTCTTGCGCTCTCTCATTATCTCGCTCTCTCTCATCCTCTCGCTCTCACTCATCCTCTCGCACTTATACTAGCACACTCATTCACACTTATACTCGCTCTCACTCATATTGTCACTCACTCGCTCAGTCATATTATCTCGCTGACTCACTCACGCAGGTAAAGTTAGAAAGAGTAGATAGAAAGAGCTAGGTAGATAGAAATGGCCAGGTCAAAAAAAAGAGCTAGGTAGATAGAAAGAGATAGCCAGAAAGAACGAGATAGAGATAGAAAAGGCGAGGTAGACAGCAGGAGTAAGAGAGATAGATCGAGAACCAGATAAGAAATTACACCAGTACGTTAATTAAAGCTTTGCTCTGCCCATGGCTTCACTTCCGTTAGGAAGGTGTTAATAAACAGACGTCCTCGGACCGGCCACAATTACAACAAATGAAGAAGTGACAATATTTATGGCGATAAAATTAATGTGCGATATGGTATATATTTTTTTTATTTCTTGCATTTAAACTTTTATAAAAAAAAAGTCATCGTTGTTTTGCATTCATATTATTTTGTTAGTTTCTCCTTCTATTGATTTTTTCTCTAATATGTGTAAATTTTTCAGTATCTTAAATGGTATTATATTTGTAACTCAAATGAACATAACACGTGTTTGCCAATCTGTTCACGTGTACTGACCGTGTAGTCAGCGAAGTAAAAAAAAACACATGCTGACACGCTTATATTTTTTTTATCTTGCTGCTTTTTAGGAGCAATTTGAGTTCTTTTACATAGAAAGCAAGAAATTATAAGAAATTATAAAAAAAAAAACATACATTAGAATTTTCTTTACTAGTTCATAAATTGAAAGGAAACGTCGATTAACTTGTCTCCTGTACTAATCTTTTTCCTTTTGTTTCGACGGGCGAGGAGGTGGAGATCTGTTAATATTTCTAAAATAATTTGTGGGGATAAAAAAAATTTAGAATACACATGGTTAGGGGAGGGCAAAAACATCAGATTCATGAAAATTAAGAAAACCAATTGAGTTTAAAAATTATACTTCGTTTTTATAATCTTGAAAAAAGTGTTTGCTAAAAGTCGAGGCAATTGTTTGTCGAGAGAAAAAAAAAAACCACCCCCCTTTTCCTAAAAAAAAAAAAGGATGAATGGTTCGCATGATTACGCAACGACAGACAAATGCTATAGGCGGGTTTAAGTGTCTTTGTATGAACATACTGTTATGTAAATGTTGCTTTTTTATTATTGAACAGTGATGGAATAACTGTTTAAGAGATTGCAGGCACATGTACAACAGCTCGTGTTATATATAACTATAAATGGTCCATGGTGCAGCTCACATGTGTGAGGGTCTTGATGGGCATCTTTCATTATATTATTCTTTATTTTTTTAGATCATTTTTCTTATCATCACAATTTTGTTTTCTGTATATATTTTACCCATTATTCTCTATTTTGTTGTGTTTATATATAAACGTTCTTTATTGCTTTGCTGTTCAACATTCTGCACGTTTTGCACATTATTATCTTCTCTGTAATCCCAAATCCAGACCCTTATGTACAGCTTACGTGATGACGTATTTGCAAAACAAAAAATTAAGTGGAACAGGCCGGACTAATGTAAGTCGTCATAATTGGCGATCCCGATTATCTCAGAGTGGGGATGTCAGGGCACCAGAAGCTGAGGTAAGTGATGCACATAGACCTAGAACCTAGAATCACACAGGTTTCTTAGAGACTCTTGTTCTATATACTATTTGTTTGTGTTTTCTCTCTTAAATATTCCATAAAAAATATTTTCACATTATATCTAATATGTCAGTGTTTGCTAAAAGTCGAGGCAATTGTTTGTCGAGAGAAAAAAAAAACCACCCCCCTTTTCCTAAAAAAAAAAAGGATGAATGGTTCGCATGATTACGCAACGACAGACAAATGCTATAGGCGGGTTTAAGTGTCTTTGTATGAACATACTGTTATGTAAATGTTGCTTTTTATTATTGAACAGTGATGGAATAACTGTTTAAGAGATTGCAGGCACATGTACAACAGCTCGTGTTATATATAACTATAAATGGTCCATGGTGCAGCTCACATGTGTGAGGGTCTTGATGGGCATCTTTCATTATATTATTCTTTATTTTTTTAGATCATTTTTCTTATCATCACAATTCAGTTTTCTGTATATATTTTACCCATTATTCTCTATTTTGTTGTGTTTATATATAAACGTTCTTTATTGCTTTGCTGTTCAACATTCTGCACGTTTTGCACATTATTATCTTCTCTGTAATCCCAAATCCAGACCCTTATGTACAGCTTACTTGATGACGTATTTGCAAAACAAAAAATTAAGTGGAACAGGCCGGACTAATGTAAGTCGTCATAATTGGCGATCCCGATTATCTCAGAGTGGGGATGTCAGGGCACCAGAAGCTGAGGTAAGTGATGCACATAGACCTAGAACCTAGAATCACACAGGTTTCTTAGAGACTCTTGTTCTATATACTATTTGTTTGTGTTTTCTCTCTTAAATATTCCATAAAAAATATTTTCACATTATATCTAATATGTCATGATACGATTTTACAATAACAGTAATCAAGGGTTGCAAAGGGCAAAAATTGCCATCTCTTCTAAAATTGCATGGACGCCATCACGAGTTGCATGGTTGATCGTTATGGAAGATCTCTGTCACAGATAACCAAATCGAAATGTTCAAAGTCGTTTCCTTCAAGAAAACATCGACGAATGAAACTTATCATCGCAGGAAAACTTACATGAGCAACCCGACGATGTCACATATGGAATAATGTCTGCTTTTTCATTCAGAGCACCTAAGATTAACACCGGTTTTTGATTTGGGTCTTGTCGGTCGGTCTTTTGTTTTCCATGTAGTTTGTGATTTGGCACAATGTTGTTTTTCGGTTTTTTTCAAGGCGTAGTCAAGTTGCCTTCTACTTATGGGTAGATTTGTTGTATACCGCCATCTTGGATTGTACTTTCACAGTAAACAATCAGTCTAGTTATCTGCCCAAATCTGCAAATTCGTAGACAGATGTGCAATTTTATTGGTTAGACTTGTTTATTTATATGAAAAAAACATGCTGATTTATTGCATTATCCAAAAGATTTGAACAAATACCAAATGATTGTGTTTTAGAATCATTTTTTTAACTGAGGCATTTAAGGGGAGATTACTCTTTTAGTAAAACAATTATACTGGTCTGATAGGGATTTTATTTTTTAATTTTTACTTGTAGCAAGAAATAAAGGCAACAGTAGTATACCGCTGTTCAAAACTCACAAATCCATGGACAAAAAACAAAATCGGGGTAACAAACTAAAACCGAGGGAAACGCATTAAATATAAGAGGAGAACAACGACACAACACCGAAACGCAACACACACAGAAACAGACCAAGCAACAGACAAAACACCACGAGAATAACAAATATAACATCAAAACCAAATACAAGAATTTGGGATAGATAAGTACCGTGCCACGTCTTATCTAAAAAATAAGAGAAAACACAAACGACTCAACGTTAAAATGCAACACACACAGAAACGAACAATATTATAACAATGGCCATCTTCCTGACTTGGTACAGGACACTTTTAAAGGGGAATAAAAGTGGTGGGTTGAACCTGGTTTTATGGCATGCCAAACCTCGCACTTTAATGACAAAGTTAAATATAACATTGAAATGACAACATACTATTACAGGACTACAATACAAACAAAAAGGAGACCATATTAGACAAAGAAAAGCATGATTAATAGACAACAAAAGCATCAAGTTTAAAATTCAATACGCCAAAAACGCGTCTTGTCCACACAAGACTCAATAGTGACGCCCAGATATAAAAGATCGAAAGTGAAAAAAGTACAAAGTTGTACAGCACTGAAGATCAAAAGTTGAAAAGGTTTTGCCAAATACGGCATTGTTTGTATGCCCGGGATAAGAACATTCTTATTATATAGAACAATTCATGCTATTGCAAACAGTAAATTTTATCAAATGAATATGAAAGAGATATACATAATCATGATAATGAAACTGAAGTATTAACTAATTACAGAAAACCAGTTCAGTGACACCATTTTTTCTTTTTATCTTGAAAAATATTATAAAACCTATCTTCTCACAATTTATTTAAAAATTCTGTCACATAGATTTCTTTTTATGCATAAAAATGTGTTTTTTGCATGATCATTCTAAGCAAATTTAGACAATTTTCACAGACTCATAGCTTGAAAAATTATATTTTTGATCTACCTTAATACTACTTCAAACTTATACACTGTTAGTTCTTAAAGAAAAGTCGACAAGTTATAACTACATGGTGGGTTTAGCATGTGAAGAATTATCTGTAATCATCGACGGCATCCGTCCATACCTGAACACCTGAGAACACCCGAGAACACACCCGGTTTGTTATTGGTATTGTGATGACCAGTCTTTCCTTTTCTATTAGGTAGTGGAGGAAGAAATAAAAAAAAGACTGGATGCTTGTATTTTGTTTTTACTTCTGTTATTATTATTTTATTTTTCTTCATTTTGCATATATGATAATAATATGCATACACAAATTCTCATGATACAGAGGAGACAGATACTAAGGGGGCCTTCAAAATCATGTCGTAAGGATACTAAATGTTAAAATATGAATATTTCGGAAAAAAAATCTGTATTGATATAGATGTATACTATTCTAACATTTAAGTTAAGCAGTACTCGGCAAAAGAAATTATACATCAAAAGTATCAAGGCATTTACAAGAAGATTGAGTGAAATGAAGAGACTCGCCTCTATTTAAAAACATGATGTTATTATTAGAAATAGCGCAATATGTATAAAAATAAAATTGTTTCTGGTTTCTAACTGAAAACGTTGATATTCATATTAATATGATGATTTACATAGCATGAGAAATATCATTATTCAGTTTGAATTATTCATGATTGTTTTAATAATATCCAATGGCATGTAAATGATGTCTTTGTTGTTTAGTATAGATTGTGGAGAATATTTCCAATCTAGGCAATCAACCACATTTTTTGTATCTTAATAACCATCATCGTTACTGTGGATTTATTTTTTTCGCATTGAGAAAATCTTGCATTTTCGAAGACATTCGATTCCGTGGTTTTTCAAAATTCTGCATACAATCCAAATAAAAGTAAAGCAAAGTAAAGTAATCTTTATTGAAGTCGGGTTGCATATATACACAATAACAAAGAACATGAGCTCTTAAGAGCTCTTTAAACCGACTGATATATAAACATACATGTTATAACATGTAATAACATCAGATACACATACATGTACAACACAAACATACAGACAGACAGCACATATATATATATATATATATATAAATACAAGATAGCACATGCAGAATAAAAGCTAAGCAAGATGTTTATCAAAAATGCATAATTCGTTGAACATTAAATCCGTTTTTCACCTGTACATACAAAGTCCTTTAAAATTGGTATTCCTTGAATAATATTGATTCCACAGTAAATGACAAAAGTACCTTTTTCATCATCAATCCCAAATGGCCGTTTAGTTTCTTTAAGGTATCACATTTGAATGAAAACGTCCTGTTGAATGAAGATCATCTATAACACACTCTCATACGAGTTAACACGTCTAATAGAAGATATTGTTTCTGTAAAATCTTGTGAAAATCCACTATCTAAAACTGAAGCAATGTCATTCCAAGATTTAGATCTTGTAATAGATTCGGGCGATAGGTTAAATGCATTTGATTCTTGACACTTGACACTTTTCACACTACACATAGAACGAGAACGGACTGATGATGTTGAAATTGTCGAATTTGATCGTTCACGAATGCAACTTGGTCCATTCAATTGTTTTCTGTCGGTTGATATTGTATGTGTCGAGTTTGACCGTCCTCGAATGAACCTTGATTCATTCAATCGTTTCCTGTCGGTTGATGCGGATTTCACTGAACGTTCAACCAACGAACCCGAATCAATATTGATATAATTTGAAAACGTCGATTTCTGTGACTTTGAATTTTGTTGATTTTGTTCTTTTGGTTGCGAAACCGTATGTTGACGATGTTGTTGTGTTAATGAAGTTGAAACTGGTCGTCGACGACTTTGTTGTGCTGACGGAGGTGAAAATGAAAGTCGACGACTTTGAAGTGCTGGCAACGGTGAAATTGACCGTCGACATCCTTGTTGTGCTGTCGAAGGTGAAAAAGAATGTCGACGGCTGTGTAGTTCTTGCAAAGGTGAAACTGATTGTTGAAGAGTTTGTTTTGCTGGCGTAGGTGAAACTGATTGCCGACGTCTTGGTGATGTCGGTGATGCCGAAAATCGTCTTTGATTCAATATCGGTTTCTGCGATAACGGTGATTTATTTAGCACAAGTGATGATGTACTTGGTCTCTCATGTTTCTGTTTTAAAAAATGTTCACCATCTTCATCAACAACAATTATTTTTGGAATTATATTCATCTGGCAACTTTCACTTCTATTTTGTATTCCTTGTTCTTTCATTGCAATTACAAAAATCAGTCGATCTATATATAATAGTTTACTATATCCCAAACTTATCGATATGTGTCTTTGAATAACAAGATTAGTTAATCTTAAACGCCAATATTTGCTATATATTTGTAATACGTTTTATGCAAATTTATTATTAGACTTAATCCTTGTAAAGATAGATACCGCAATTTAAAAATGTTAATCCTGTTCTGTTTTCGACTTGTTATTGACACAATAATAATCGTTCAAAACAATAACACTCTTATTCTAATGACGTGTGCGTATATCCAACTTTACAATATAGAATCATGTTCGTTCCAGTTAATTTAAAACAAAACGGATTAAATATTAATTAGACTTTTATAAATTATTGTTATACAACACGGACTATTTATAATCATCCTTGCGTTTAAAATGATGTCAATACTATTGTTTTTGTTTACAGAAACATTTTACATAGAAACAACTATTTCATAATTATATCTAAAATGTTCAAATGCTAAAACGGAATGAAAATGTCAAAGCTTTCTCTTTAAAATTTCAATAAAATCAACAGAAGCAGATATAGCACATTATGACAAATTTATAAAATGATAATAACATACAAAATGAAATCGAAGTTGGATTTATCTTTATCATAAAAAATTCATATGAATCGAATTTTTCTAATTCATTCTATCAAAAAGAGAAAGAAAAAATGAATATGACATGGAAAAAGAATATGACATTAAAACCCGATTAGGATATTCAAAAATGCAAGATTATTGATTCCTTATCATGTTTGGTTTTTTTTCAAACCTTAATCTCGAAGCCGTGAATAGTGACACGAACGTTAACCTATTAAAATATCAATGCTAAATATACATTTTAATTGGTTATAATTATATGCATACTTATGTCCATATATTGTTCTTGTATGACGTAAACATTTTAATAATATATCGCGAATCATGAATAGTTTTTATAAGTCGATTAGACTTACAATAGATGTCAAATATTCAGTAAACAGATTATATAATGTATATAATCACAAGCTCAAGTGGTCTTTTTAAATCGACTAAAGAGCAGTATAAGATATACAATGTACACACATGCAAAACTCGGGCTAAAAACACAATTTTAAACTATTATGTAGGAAACAATACATGTCAAATAAAAGTTTGATTACAGTTGTAATGAAAATCCTATAATTGAAGATGAAAATATACAAAAGAAGATGTGAAGACCAAATAACACAGAAATTAACAATTACAGGCAACAGTACGGCCTTTAACAATGAGCAAAGTCCATACCGCGTAGTCCGCATGTATTATAATGAATTGTCCAGTGTGTGCAGTGTTGTAATTTGTTTTATAGCGTATCTCTATATAAATGTTAATTTCATGCATTTGTCTTATGACGATACGTTTATATGGTTATTTACGGATAAATATATGTACTTTTATACTGCCGAAATCTGCAATGACATTCTAATGCAAATAAGTTGTATCTTATATTGCTTTTACAAGTGTACATATCGTATTTATACATTTTAGAGTCTTTAGAGTGGCTCTTGTACACTATGTTTTAAGAAATGTTTTATCAACTATTAAGATGTAAGAAGATGTGGTATGAATGCCAATGAGACAACTCTCCATGTAAGTCAAAATTTGTAAAACGTAAACCATTATATGTCAAAGTACGGCCTTCAACATGGAGCCTTGCCTCATATAAAACAGCAAGCTATCAAGAGTCTCAAAATGACTAGTGTACAACCATTCAAACTGGAAAACAACTACTCAAGAAACGAGAAACACTTATGAACCACACCAACAAACGACAACTACTTGACACCAGGTTCCTGACTTAAGACGTGTGCAAACAAATGCAGTGAGTAATTTGTATGTTTTATATGAAGAGGTGAGACTTAAATACAATATTGTCTTGTCTATTATGAGTCGATATTCAGTAAAGAGACTAGTAATATATAATACATGTATAATCACTAGCTGTAGACTAGTGATATTTTCAAATCGTCCACAATAACTACTATAGTATGTGAAATATAAACATATACAAAACTCGGAGAAACAACACCAGTTTAAACTTATAACGTATGGTAAGATAAGATAGATGTCAAATAAAAGTTAAAAGTATAGCTTTAGTCACAATTTATGGAAAATACATGCACAATATTATTTATCTTAAAGATATGAACAAGTAGATTATTAAACACAGCAGATACATGTAATATCAATAGAAAAACAGAACAACTAAAGCGGTCAAACAAAAACACAAGTATTAACTCACTTCACTTCAAGTATGAACTGCACCAGCATGAAAATTAAATTGGTCCCATTTTTGTAACAAGGTTTTTTATTGGTCAAAAGATGGCTCTAGTCTATCTTGCTATATAATGTCGCGTCAACTTAGGTTCAAGGAGTCTCCCTTGATCAGTTACTGATTTTGAATTGATAAGGATAAATTAATGAGAAATTTATTATTGCTTCTCACAACGGAATTAGTTACATTCCAATATTCGGACCTTCTTTAAATTTAACTTCACAAATGTCGGTTCTAATTTGTTGCCTTATGAGGTGACAAAGGTTTTAGCTTGTAATCCTGGCTAAATCTGAGGCTCTTCTCTCTGCGACAGTGAACCAGGATCTAAGTCTAAGTTTCTTTTGGCTAGACTGATATATAAAACAGTGAACACGTCATGGGCAGGAGAAGATTTTAAATGCGGATGAAAAGAAATAAGATTACATTATGGATATTCCCGACTATTGCTTATAGTTAAAGCTAGGTTCACACTGCCGATCAGATCAACTCGATCAAGCCCGATCAAGCAAACTTATGTGATCGAGAATCTGGTCATTTATGTTATGTTCGGGACAGTCTACCTTGCTCTTCATCGATCTTACTTTCCACCCGAGATTTTTTGACATGAGTAAGGATCGAGAAGCACGTCACTCGAGAATAGATCGAGAATTCGTCGAGTAGCGGTCGAATTGATCGGAGAGGATCGTGTAGAGATCGAGTTTGGTCGGAATTCAAATTTTTTACCGATCAGTACTCGATCATTTCAACCTTTACTCGACTAATGTCCGATCATTTCAAGACACCAAAGGAACAATCAAACTCAAAGGTCGAAAACAAACTGCATTAGCGAAAAATGAGAACCGTCAAGGAAGACATAGAAAACTAAAAAAAAATAGCAACACGTAACCCAACAAAACCTGGGATAATCTCAGGTGTTCCGGAAGGGAAAAAAATCCTTCAATTGTGGCACCGGCAGATTTTTCAAATAAGAAAGTAATTGTGCAATAACATTCATTATTAGACTGCTGATTACTAAGGTTTTTTTTCAAAATTGGTTTATATACAAGAACATCAAGATTATTTTTTACCTGCATGCTTTATGGGCTATCTTCTGTTTAGTCTGTCCATATTTTTCTTTTGTTCAGAAATGTTTGTAGTATAAACAAAGAAGATAAGATCCTATCTATCGAAAGAAGCAACTGAAACTTTGGTCTTATCTTTGGTTATATACATTTAGATTATTGCAATGTTATACTTTTTGGAATTTCTATACTGATTTATATAAATTGCAACGTATACAGAATATGTGTGCCAAACTTGTGTTAAACCGTTCTAATTATCCATTTTTAGATGGTGACGTTCCCTTGTCGCCATCTTACGGTGTTTATATATCTCAACTTGTACGATTCGCTCGTGTATGTAACAATGTTTTAGATTTTAACGAGAGAAATTTATGTATTACTGAAAAATTATTACACCAGGGTTTTCGATATCACAAACTAGTCAAAACATTTACTAAATTTTATCATCGGTATAAGGACATCATTCGTAAATATAGCTCAACATGCAGACTTCTTATACGTTCAGGTACATGTATTTCACATCCATTTTTTTATGGAAATATTCTTTATAAAGCACAAAGGTGTCAGTATTCACCTCAAAAACTAACAAAACCTTTGAATAGACTTATTAAGAAGGGATATACACTGTAGTTACGATACTGTTGTCAGGTCATTAAAGATTGCATATTTTGGCGTTAATATTGATTCACTTATAGGGTCTTTGCATCGGAACTAAACACATTTATTCAAAAACCAGTTGTTGGCATGACACGGGTTATGTTCTTCTCATATATGTTATGATGGTATGATACTAAACCCCTAACGTGAAGGATTGTGCCTGATGTTCATATGATGAAATCATAATCTTTCAGTCAGTTTAATTGAAGTCTGGAGCTAGCATGTCAGTTAACTGCTAGTAGTCTGTTGTTATTTATGTATTATTTTCATTTTGTTTATTTTCTTTGGTTACATCTTCTGACATCAGACTCGGACTTCTCTTGAACTGAATTTTAATGTGCGTATTGTTATGCGTTTACTTTTCTACATTGGCTAGAGGTATAGGGGAGGGTTGAGATCTCACAAACATGTTTAACCCCGCCGCATTTTTGCGCCTGTCCCAAGTCAGGAGCCTCGGCCTTTGTTAGTCTTGTATTATTTTAATTTTAGTTTCTTGTGTACAATTTGGATATTAGTATGGCGTTCATTATCACTGAACTAGTATATATTTGTTTAGGGGCCAGTTGAAGGACGCCTCCGGGTGCAGGAATTTCTCGCTACATTGAAGACCTGTTGGTGACCTTCTGTTGTTGTTTTTTTTCTATGGTCGGGTTGTTGTCTCTTTGGCACATTCCCCATTTCCATTCTCAATTTTATTTAAGTATGATAGTGCCAAGCAGGCATTGTTTGACTTACACTGGCTTCCGATCAAAGCCAGAATTACATTCAAAATCTTAACATATATGTACAACTGTCATGTAGGTAATGCACCGTCATGTTTGATCAATTTGTTAAATCCTCAAGTGTCGAAATGTTCATTAAGGTCGTCAGAGTCATCTATTGGTTGTTATGCAGTCTCATATAACAAAAAGAGAACTTTTTCAGATAGAAGCTTTAGTACTATTGGGCCAAAATTGTGGAATGAACTAGGTACAAATGTAAGAAACTCTAAATCTTTGGATTCTTTTAAATGTCGGTTGAAAACATTGTATTTCGAAAATTATTTTGAACTTTTCTGACTTTTTTCTTGTGTACCACAGTATATATTTTCAATTTTTGGTGTAGTACATACATACATCATTTATGTACAACGCCATTGAATACATATTGTATATGTAGAAATAGGCGTTTAATTAAGTTTTCATGTTTCATGTTTCAAGATGTGGTACAATTGCCAATGAAACAGCTCTTCACAGAACACCATATGACACAGAAATTATTAATAACAACTATAGGTCACCTTACAGTCAATTTTTTTTTCATTCGAACTTTTAGACGTTATTTCACACAAAAATAAAAAAAATATTTTTTATTTGGAGCGAATTTCTTTCTTTTCCACTAACGATACAAACTACAATGTATTCAGCGAGTATACATTCACGTTTTGATCATTTGTTTCTAACATACTTTTGAAAAGTTGTCATAAACTTTAACAAACTATACACTAGCTGCAAATGCGTCTACATTTTGTCGTTCGTCGTTTGTTAAGTCAAACGATGCATTAAATTTTTTTTCTAACTCTTAACATTAAATCAATTATAAATAAACGTGTCCTTGCTTGTCACAACTAAAAAACAATGTATAAAATTACTCAAATTTAGGTATTACCCTCCTTTCTTTCATTAGAATAACAGCTATGAAAGAAAATTTGAGTAATTTAAGCCTATATTTTGAGTTATGACAAGCAATGCCGTGGCACTTTTTTTAAAAGACTTTATCATCACTATCTTCATACATTCATCGGAATAGGATGAAGAACTGCCAATAAAATTAAATATGCATAGAGGAGCAATGTCCTCTGTGTCTATAAAATCTTCTACAGAGGCTAATTTTCTCGCGTAATAAGTTCAAATAACAACAAAATGTGCATGCGTTTTTTACAGTTCAAACAGGGTCAGCAAACTCTGATAAAACGATGCATTTGTTTCTACTTCTTTAACGTTTAACAAACTATAAGAAACGGCACACAACGTTTACCAAACTTTTGTTAGAAAGAAATGCACTCTTGATCTCTTGATAGATATATGTAAATAAAATTGAGAAAGGAAATGGTGAATATGTCAAAGCGACAACCACCCGACCATAGAGCAAACAACAGCCGAAGGCAACCAATGGGTCTTCAATGTAGCGAGAATTCCCGCACCCGTAGGTGTCCTTCAGCTGGCCCATAAAATATGCATAATAGTACAGTGATAATGGACGTCATACTAAACTCCGAATTATACACAAGAAACTAAAATTTAAAATCATACAAGACTAACAAAGGCCAGAGGCTCCTGACTTGGGACAGGCGCAAAATTGCGGCGGGGTTAAACATGTTTATGAGATCTCAACCCTCCCCCTATACCTCTAGCCAATGTAGAAAAGTAAAAGAATAACAATACGCACATTAAAATTCAGTTCAAGAGAAGTCCGAGTCTGATGTCAAAAGATGTAACAAAAGAAAATAAATAAAATGACAATAATACATAAATAACAACAGACTACTAGCAGTTAACTGACATGCCAGCTCCAGACCTCAATTAAACTGATTGAAAGATTATGTCTTCATCATATGAATATCAGGTACAATCCCTCCCGTTAGGGGTTTAGTATCATACTATCATAAAATATATGAGAAGAACATAACCCGTGTCATGCCAACAACTGTTTTTTTAGAAATAAATGTGTTTAGTTCCGATGCAAAGACCCTATCAGTGAATCAATGTTAAAGCCAAAATATGCAATCTTTAATGACCTGACAACAGTATCGTAAGTTGTAAACAGTTTCAGAAAAGGTATCACTCCAGGGGATGGAAATTCTACTATGGGTGAATTTTTTGGAAAATATGTGACATCTTTGCCCTCTTTTTGCAATATTTTTTTAACAAATACATAATACATGCAGGTTGTTGCCATACAGCAAAAAGAAAATAAATATCTTTCACCATTCTACTACTGGATATCAAATTTATGAAAAATACTGATTTCATACTTATGCACATGTATGACACAAACGGTACGCTTTATTTGTAAGAAAGCAAGGAAAGGGGATGATTATATGTATATTGCTATCTAACATAAGTACTAATCCAGTGACAAATCTCATTTTGTGATGTCTTTTCCCTAGAAAGAGCAATAAAACTACCATTACATAGCAGTGTCCACTATGAGGAAGATTTTATAAGCATTGAGTTCCTCTTGGTTGGGTTAGTGCAAGTCTCTCCTACTGCACACACAGTTGTCGTCGTGTCAGCCACTACCACACCTTGATTTCTTGGCGCCCGTTGCTGTCTATATATATATATATACCTTCTTGTTCGTCTTCTGTGTACTCTTCAAGCTCCGCACAGCTATTAACCTGTCTCTCTAAGCTCTTATCCCCTTGCCCACAAATCCAACTGCTTTGTTTCTATGTAGATATTTTATATGTATGATTTTACTCGGACCTTCTACTGAATATAACCAAATAAACGGATAATGTGTCCATGGGACACTGATAATGCCCCAGCTAGCATTATAAAGGGTCATTACTCAAGAACGGCCATATGAACTGTGTTTCATGGTTATAAGCATTGTATATACGGCGTTTCATAAAATTTGGTTGAGTCAAAATAAAATTAGAGAACGAAAATTAATATTGTTTGGACGTACGTACGTACGTATGTTTAGAGGGACAAGGTTTTTACACTCAAATTGTGCATACCCGACCAATTCCCGATTATCTCTACGACTCATATTCGATCAGGTCGATCTGGTCTGGTCGAGATGAGATTGAGATCGTGAATAATTGATTTGATCTAGCTAGTCGAGTAAAGATCGTGTAAAGATCGTAAATTGATCAGAATTATCGAATAAGTATTCATTTTGTTGTCGGAATGGAGTCGTGATGGAGTCATTAAGGAATCGTGAATGGTCGAGTTAAGGTCGTTTACAGTCGGATGGCGGTCGGGTTTAAGTCGTAAACAGGCCCGCTCAAGAATTTGGTTGAGCTTCGTCGTGGAAATTTGGACAATCGGGATCATCGAGTTGATCTGATCGGCGGTGTGAACCTAGCGTAACAGAATGCATGATAATGCGAATTACGCTGTGCCTTCGTAGAAAAGTCTCAGTACTAGATTTCAGTAATATTTAACAAATGTTTTTAAACCTATACATAATTTATGTGTAACTCTTTAATTCAAGGACGCCTACAAGTGTAAGCAAGGATCATATGATCTGGATTATTAATCTCGGTCATGATAAATCGGTTATATGATAAGATAAATACATTTTTATCCATATGTATAGCTGAAATCGTCTCTTATTTCAGTTATCCCTATTCTGCAACAATTAGATACTCTGGATATTCAATAAACTCGTCCATGATAATATTAAAAGTCAATATATAATCGAACTTAAGAAGATTGAGAGTAAATTTTATGATATTATAAACAATAACAACTTATTTTAACAAATAATCAGTGTATGGTATTCATCGAAGCTCTTATTATGTAATAGAAAACAGACATATATCAAAAGCTTCTCCTTTTTATGCATCTTTAAACAAATTATAATTATAAGTTAGATATTTCTGATAGAATCTAATATATATTGAATTACAAGTTCGATATTTTTATGTGCCAATGTCTATCAATTTATTCAGATTTGGAAGTCTTTAAGTTAGCTTACATGTATCATGTATAGCTGCACTAAAAAATATCAAAACACTATTTGTGATACTTTAAGTAATGACATAAACCACTGACATGGTATATCGTCCGATAATTAGTAAAATCATATGTTGTTAATATTTGCTTTGTAACTTGCATTTTATGAAAATACTCGGAATAACAACAATTATTCAATTTGCAAGTTAGCATGATTTTCATTTTTCTGTTCATCAATATTATTTAACCTTTGATCGCTACTGTGTGTTGGTTTATACTGATAACATTGATAATGTTTACAATATTATCATATCAAATTTAATATTTACAAATAAATTTTATTCAAAATATTGTGATGCAGAATATTGTATATCCGATTTTGTCTCTTTTGCTGTCATTTTATTTGGTGCAGTCATTGCCTGTAGTGAATACTAAATATGGTCCAATAGCTGGTCTTCAGGAAAATGGTGTCAATGCATTTCTTGGTGTTCCGTATGCTCAACCTCCTGTTGGAAACCTAAGGTATGTATGTATGTATGTATGTATGCAATCGATTTATGACTTTCGAACAGCGGTATACTAATGTTGCCTCTATTCATTCAGTGCTTATTGTGTCAAGTGCCTCTTTAAATCATAAAGCTGTGCTAATAGATTTTAATTAATATGCTTTGATGGTAATAGGCTATTTGGTCGGTTTGTCATTTTTTATTTCTCAATTTTCAAACCGTTTTACTTTATTATGTGGTTTAATCGAACATTCCTATAACTAAAAATATATTTCGTTCATTTGCGTTTACGGCTATGAACAAAATGAAATGTTGTGGTTACGTCAGCGAAACAACAACTTATTCAGAACATTACTAATACGACTTTCGACATGGACAAGCGTCTATCTCCAAGCAAACTAAATTTCAAAATATGTGGATAATTTTAACAGGTACTAAGACTTTCAAAAGTCTGGAATTTTAGGTCCTCAATGCTCTTAAAACATGGTACTTGTTTTACTTTATAACTATTTTGATCTGAGCGTCACCGGTGAGTCTTATGTAGACGAAACATGTGGCGTATTAAATTACAATCCTGGTACCTTTGATTACTATTCTGATATCAATACAAATATTATTGACGTAGAACATTTAACAACCAATGACGTCGTTCCCGACTTTTATGGTTCGTGAACATGTGTAGGGGTTAACTTTATTCCTATATCATAAAAAGAATGTACTCCCTTTGACAAATTCCCCATTTCTATTCTCAATTTTACTAAAAATTGATATATTTATAGATCGATGCCATTTTGTACGATAAATTAAAACTCTAGTTTTGCATCAAACCCTTTCAGATGGAACAATCCAGTAGAGAAAAGCAAGTGGATAAACAAATACAATGCCACCAAGTTTCAACCAGGTTGTCCACAGAAAGGATGCAAGGACACTAACCCATCATTCGTCTGTCCTGATAAGGTAAACAAATTGTAAGCAAGCCATCCCTGTAACTAAGCAACGTATATGGCTAATGCATTTCTACGAGTCCAAATCATAACGTTAACTTTGTTGTATCCTAGTCTCCTTTAAAAAAAAATCTAGGTCTGCATCTGGTTAATGCAATCCTCTAAAAAGAACACAAGTTTGCTCACTTTGAAGATCAAAAGAGAAAATACCATTCTTGTTACAATGGGTGATGTTTCATTGATGTTTAACTTAATTCTCATTTTATTCGTATTAAAATAATTTCTTTTTTCATGTTATCAAAATATTAAATATGAGCATGAAAATGACAAGCATAGATAATAACTCTTGTATTTGTATAAAAAAACATAAGCAAATAAACATGGTACTTCGAATTCTCCTTTCAGACTTCTGAGGACTGTCTATATTTAAACATTTGGACTCCTTTGAGTGCTAATGCATCAACAGCTCTTCCAGTAATGGTATATTTGCACGGAGGCAACTTTGTCCATATGAGCGTTTCTTCTACGCTGTTTAACGGCCAATATTTTGTAAAGTTGGGACAAGTAATACTAGTAACGCTAGATTACAGACTGGGTAAATACGTACTAACACTCATAACACTACATTGTAAGCAAGTCAATCAAAATACACTGATAACACCAGATTATAAACAAGGTGATCGCATTTAACCGGTAATACCGGATTATAAACAAGGTAATCACATTATATCGGCAATACTACTAGTAGGTTATAAACAAGGTAATCACATTATACTGGTAACACCAGATTATAAACGAGGTACCGAGTAATAATATTATAACGGTAACACCTGATTGTAAACAAGGTGTTTACATTATACCCGCAGATCGAAACAAGTGGGTCTTATTTGGGGTTTAACACGGGAAATTACAAAAAAAATGAGAATTGCTTACGTACATAGTGTAAGCGGGAAACTATGGCAAGCCGTTCTCGTCAAAACTATGTTTAAATCTTTTTTTCGAAAAAAATACACACTGAGATTTAAAAACCTAAAATAACACACTGAGAAATCGAAATTACACACTGAGATTTAAAAAAATAAAAAACACACACTGAGAATTCAAAATTACACACTGAGATTTTAAAAAGACACACTGAGATGAAATAAATTGAAAAACACACTGAGAATTGTTAATTACACACTGAGATTTCAAAAATACACACTGAGATTAATATGCAAATTACTAATGAATATTCATGAGATGAATAATTCAACAGATTAATATCTTGATCTCAAGAACTCTTGTCATTATATTGAAATGCGATTCCTTCAACCAACATTCGTAATAAATTTCAAGACATAACATCGCTCATATTCATAAGTTTGTTGCCTATAATTCAGATCATTACTACCAGTAATTAAACATGTGTCCCTTTTCAAAAGTCTTCCAATTGTTTCCCTGATTTCGCTAGTTAATCTTTTATATTTTTGTTACGTTTATATGCTATAATAGACACTTGAGTAAAAATTTCACTGAATTCTTTTGCAGATTGTTCCAATGTTTTACTTATAATTTTAATAAAGTTTTTCACCATTTGGTTATATTTTGTAATAAGAGTAAGTGGGTATTTTTCTTGTTCTTGTATTTTTAAAGGTTTTTTATTAATAATTTGGAACCAAATCGAAGGACTAACGAGTTATGTCCCCTTGTTGTTTTAAGCTTGTAATAGATTCAGATTAAGTATGCTAATTAGATATGTGCGCATAAAAAGTGCGCACAAATCTCAGTGTGTAATTTTAAATTCTCAGTGTGTAATTTCAAATTCTCAGTGTGTGTTTTCAGTTTATTTATTCTCAGTGTGTCTTTTTGAAATCTCAGTGTGTAATTTTCAATTCTCAGTGTGTAATTTTCAATTCTCAGTGTGTAATTTTCAATTCTCAGTGTGCGTTATTCATTTTTGTAATCTCAGTGCGTCTTTATAAAATCTCAGTGTGTAATTTTTAATTCTCAGTGTGTAATTTTCAATTCTCAGTGTGTAATTTTCAATTCTCAGTGTGCGTTTTGAAGTTTTTAAATCTCAGTGTGCTTTGTTGTTATTCTCAGTGTGTAAATTTTTCGAAAAATGGTTTAAACATAGTTTTGACGAGAACGGCTTGCCATAGGAAACGGGAATATGACAACACAGTAAGCGGGATTCGGGATCAGAACCCCCAAATGAGACCCCCAAACAAGGTAATCACAATATACTTAACAGAAAAAGGGGAGAGATCCGTTTGCGCCAAAAATTCGTTCTTTTGCGCCACAACTTTTTTCTCCAATGCTACGTTTGCACCACCTGTTTTAAAATTTCATGGTATCATTTGCGCCAAAAATAAAACAACCAATTAGAAGAAAAATGACTTCCCTCCTCCTTTATACGGACATAAAACCGACAGTTTACACGGCAAATGTTTGCTTTTCTGAAACATATTTTCTTCTTACTGCTGCTGCATGGGTACTTCCCAATTTAATATATGTAGTAGCTTGTAACTTCACTTTATTGTCCAAAAACACAACCATTGAAGTATGAAAAACATAAAACAGTTCATTATAATTCCTGTGGAATGCTTCTGCTCCCTTACTGGTACGTCTTGTGGTAGATAGTTTCAGCCCATACGCCTGGTGGGAACAAGCACTGTGTCATCAACATATGTGGCTAAAACCGTAACACATCGATAGGTATCTTTGGAGTGACTATTTCTATTGCATGTTATATTTTTTAGTGATTGAAATAAGACACATTATTTTCCGGGCGTAGAATTATTGAAATTATTTTAAAAACATAGGTGTATCATTTTATTAAATAACTTTTAAAATGCATTGAATTTGTCAATTATTTCTAGGTGCATTAGGGTTTCTGTTGACAAAAGATACACCCAATCAGAAAGGAGCTACAGGAAACTATGGTATATTAGATCAACAGTTTGCATTGAAATGGGTGGCAGAGAATATTAAAAACTTCGGTGGAGACCCAAATAAGGTATGACTAGTATTTAAGAAAAACAATTTATTATCGATGGAGAGTTGTCTCATTGGCATTCATACCACATCTTTTTATGTCTTTAATGTACAGTCTATGTGTAGACAAGTAAACGATTTTATTGAGCGATTGGATGCTGGCGGTACTTTAAATAGAGGCCAATTTATTAATTTTAATTAAAAAAAGTAAATTTATATCATGTTGATGTTGTTCATATGTAGCAAATGATACTTCTCTTCAAAGGCATCATGCAGTTTTTTTTATTGGTACATCCAAAAATGTAGTTAAGTGAGCAAATGCTGTTTTGTGGTGAAAAAATATTTTTTTGTGAGTTTTGTTGTTTTTCATGATGTTGTCTTTTTAATGTTGCTCAAGTTTTGTATAATCTTAAGGTTTAATAGTACATCACACCTTTGCAATCTGTTTATTTATGTCAAAATACATTATAGATTGGACAATCATATACTAGCAGGTTGCAAAAACATTTGTTTCAAAAACCACGCCGTATTGGGGGATATTAAATATGCATAGATATTTTCTTTTGTTTACATACTGGTTCTCAGATATGATCTCAATGTTTCATCTCATAGAAACATATGTTAACATTACATTCATATGGATAGCGGTCAAATTGAATGTTGAGGTAGACTCAAAGTAAACAGAGGGGTTGTACATAATTTAAGTATAAGTTTAAACTCTTAGAAGAATGATAATGGCATAGAAATATTGAAAAAATGCCGCACATACTTATGATTGGACCTTTGAAAGAATTGTACTACATATGAAACTACTCATTCGAGAATAAAAATTTTAACAAAAATTCATAGTAAAAGTGGCACATTTTTAGCCATCAAACGAGTTCCTAATGAAAATTGTTTGTCTATATTTACAGAAGTGTAACCTATAACCAAAATCCTTCTATCTTGTTAGGTAACACTGTTTGGACAGAGCGCAGGAGCACAGTCAACTATAATCCACCTAATGAATGCAGAAAGTTCGTTGTATTTCCAAAAGGCTATAATAGAAAGTGCACCGATATCTATCCCATTCAAAGACCAGACTGAAGAACTTTTCCTTGGAGAAATGATAACACTAGAACTTAAATGTCAACCCAATGACATGGAATGTCTTCGTTCTAAAACCGCTGATGAAGTTGCAATAGCACAAAAGACTGTCCGTGGTTACCCAAGTTCATTAAAACTTTTAGAGTTCTTTGAACCTTTGGGACCATTTGTTGATGGTAAGGTTGTACCATTCCAACCTCTAGAGGCAGCACGGCGTGGTCATATACAGAAGAAGCCATTTATTATCGGATCTTTGACTGAGGAAACGAGAATTTTTATATTTGAAGCATGGAATCGTACAATTGGTCCTACATTGTATACCGAAGCACTTCTAGCAACGTTTGGACGCAACATTGTTGACATCCTTGGAATGTATCCACCTAACAATCCGGAAGACGAACGCGAGGACTTGCAAATTGCATCTACTGATTTTATTTTCACCTGTCCGACGAGAAATTTGACCAGATCAATGAAAACAGAAACCAGCATTGACGCATGGGTTTACATTTTTGATCATTTCTTTTCATTTGATGGCTGGGGGAAATTCACGGAATGTAACTATCATGTGTGCCATGGCTCAGATATTCCATACGTGTTTCAATCATTTCGTTACAGTTCTAATTTTACGACAACACCGGAGGAGAATATAATGTCTGATAATATGATAAACTATTTTGCCAATTTTGCCAAAAATGGAGATCCATCAGTAGGTAATTCAATTCCTGTCAATTGGCCAAAATATGACAAAAATACTAACTGGCAAAGTTTGAGATTTAAAACCCCAGCCAATGAGTTAGACAGTGTATTCAGGGACAAATATTGTTCATTTTGGGATGCAATAGGGTACATTGCATAATTTTCGACTTTATTGTATATATATGACTGCCATTGGGCATTATTTATTTGCCAGTAGTAAAAATTTGTTATAGTAAAATTATCCATTTGACGTCAATAACGTAATGATCAGCAATTTAAATATATTTGTTACTGATTATATATATTATTGTATATTACATATACATATACCTAAATTGTTAAACAATGTCGCCTTTGATAAAAACCAGATTTTACAAATATGTTTTAGATGCCGGTGTTTCATAATTTCATAACTACGTGATGTTTTAATGGAATTAATTGATGTGTAGGTAAACGTAAATGCGACAACAACCAAAAAAATATAAAACCCGCACTTAAACCTGAAACTACTGTTTATAGTGTTTTTTAAGTAGCCTCAGCATAAACAAATAAAGGTCATCAGAGTGACTGTCTTTCGACAACAAACAAGTGCCCGTTTTTGAATGAAGACCTCTAAATCGGAAAGGGTCTGACATGATTTGATTCCTTTCGGCAGGGATAACTGTTGATTTGATTAAATACAAATGTAAGTAATAAAAACAAAAAGATTACAACAACAATGGCAAAATGATATGCATATGCCAATTAAAGAATTGCGTTGCATTATTGGAACATAACGTATTTTAACGTTCTAATCTGACCTCTAATCTGATCCAAACGACTTTTTTTTTTTAGAAAACGTGCAATATGAATTTAGAATTTGAATTTATTTTTGCACATTTTGACAGCCATATAAATATGTAGTAAAAATATATGCGAGCACACACTCCTCGACTCTTTATACAGTGAAGTAAAACAAATATACAGTTAAATTGCCCAAAAAAAAATAATGTTATTACAAAAGGGCTAAAGTAAGATATGTCGATATCAAAGAATGGTCACAGTTTCCGGGAAATGCATATAGCACTTCATTGGGCTGTAGTTCGTAAGTGTAACTCGTTTTTCGTTGTTTTATCAAATTAAACCCTTCATAGCAAGTTGCTGTTCGGTGTAAACCAAGGCTCTGTGCTGTAGGCCGTACTTTTTACACATTTTGACTTGTGGATGGACAATTGTCCCATACAGCATCTTCTTGTATGTATATATTCAGTGTCGCACTCAACCACTGAACTTACAAGAATAATTCATTGAAATTTTTAAAAATAAACGATACAAGGTCTATTTTAAAGAAAAGACTGATATAGATACTCTTAAGAATAATCAAACCTCGCCAAATTCTATACTGGAATGTTACAAAACAAGATAAACGAATTGTTTTCCACAAGAAAGAAACAAACTAAATGAAACAAGGCTTGGTTCAAGACGACTCAAACTCGGCGACAAAAGACTTCTTTTTGTGAAACGAAAGTAAAATTCATGAAATTGCAATTCTACATTTCTTTTCAACATATCTTACGTAATCGATTCAGAAAAGAAAAGATAACATGTATGCGTTTAGTAAACCAAACACAGGAATGGTACAAAACGGTCATAGGATATAAATGGCAACTGGCCACGATGTTCATCTCCTGTCCAATAAAAATCGGCAAAATTCAGCAGCTGTGTCAAAGATGTTCGTTGTTGTTCTTCGCTTTGAACGTTGTGTCGACTATTATATTATTTGTTTGTGCTTTTCTCTGTGATGAGTGTTGTTGTGCGTGTGTGTGCTGTAATTCTGTCACGTAGTGTTATCATTTTAGCGATATTTTTTAACATCTTCATATATGCGGGAGGTTTGGCTAGTCATAAAACCAGGTTCAACCCACTATTTTTTCATAAAACATACCAAGTCCGGAATTTGGTACTTGTAATCAAATTGTTTGATTCTATGTATGCTGACGTTTGTTTGGTTGGGTTTTTTTTATTGTTTTTTTTTTTTTGCTCTTCAGTGTTCCTGTGTAACTGTTTTTCCTTTTTTTTTTCTCTTCTAGTATATGTGTTTCCCTCGGTTTTAGTTTGTAACCCGGATTTGTTTTCTCTCAATCGATTTATGACTTTTGAAAACCAGTATACTATTGCTGCCTTTTATCAAAATTATTTGTATATAACGAAATATTCAAATCTCAAGTTAATTATAGTTTATATTTTATTTTAAACAAAAACTTCAACAATAAAGAAATAAATATAGTGCATTGGTAATATAAAAAACTCTTACGTTGCATTCGAAACTATCATTCTCTTTGTGCATGCATATTAATGTGATATCATACTGTCACACACACATGACTAAGACAAATAATTCTTTAAAGATATTCATAACTGTAAAATACTCATTTTACAAAAATATCTCATTTTATATTTAAATAACAAGACTTTAAAAAAGTATTCATACCCGAGTCAGTATCTGCAAACGGCAAAAACTTATTTTACTACCAACAAAGCTTTTATTGGCCAGTAAACCTAAATTTAACACTTATACTGTTGCACTTGAAACCTTTAGGAATTTAAATAGTAATGTGTAAGAGCCACTATTATTTCTGATACTGCATATATTTCCATCGGAAGTGCTTGTGTTTTTCGTTCTATTTCCTCTCAAAATATCAGAAATATCTTAAAGTAGTTTATTTCAATAAAGTACACTTTTTATTAATTTTGATTTCTAATCTTTAGTCCTTTCCTGTAAAAAGGATTATTTTGCATGTGCCTGTCTTTTGAAATATCAACGTGTCTATCGGGGAAATGAAGGGGTAACAGAAGCCATTAAAACAATGAACGTGCAGCGATTAAGAGTTTCATTTGATTGAGGTTTGCATAGTTAAAATTATCTATTTTCAAAGCAATTCATCAAATTTCTAAATTTCATTATTCCACCGTCAATAATAATTTCACCCGTCCCGTAAGCTGTTATTGCCCGCATTTTACTCGATATTAACTCCCGAAATACTTTCTCTGTAACTGTTATCTTCACGTCATATGATGGTTCTTTACCGTGGTGAAATGAAACAATGGCAACTGAATTTCTGATTGTTAATTTTACGTTATCACTGGTATCAGAAAATGAAAACAACAAAGAGTTGTTAACGTTCATACATTCCTCCGCTTTAAATTTAACAGGCATTGCCATAAATAACTGTCTTATTGGTAGCGTTTTAATTCCCATTTGTCTATTGCGCTCAGAATTACGTATTTCTATTTCAGCTGCTTCTTCGAACGCACAAGTCAAATAATAATTTCTTCCACATGCGCTTACTTGCCTTGCACCCAGATAAGTCAATGCATCTATTTTGATGTCTCTTGCTTCATAGTTTTCTGAATGAATTATGAGAAGATATGAAGATAATTCTAAAGCCCATTGAAAGTCTTTTTCTTTTAGTGCTTTTTTTGCTGCTTCTAACATTTTATCAACACCTATTAGCTTTACCATTCGTTCTGATTTACTTTTTATTGTTAAAGGTTGGAGATCTATAGGGTTACCACTGAACCACCCTAGATACGAATTAAAAACACCTTTTACCGACCACGCAACTGTTCCGTAAAACTCCTTTAAGTATGGGTGTCTGGCTAAATTTTTTGGCAATGCTACTTTTTCAACAATTTCCTCTGATGTGAAGCCTTGGTTTATATATCGTACAGACTGATCGTGGATATACTGAATCGCATCTCTATAAACTGTTAATATTTCCCTTATATTTTCTTTGCCACTCACAGGTCGAGTATGGCTGGGAACTAAGTGTTGTGTGTCATAAGTTAACATTAAATCTAATGATCTAACCCATTGCAATAAATCACGTGAGGGTGTTCCACGAATAGCATAAAGATTTGGAAATGCTTTATAGATGTCGTCTGCGCATAAAAGAACTTGTTTTTCAGGGATCCACACACCTATCTGGTCATCTGTTTCTCCGGGAATATGTATAATCGTCATATTGATTCCTGAAAATAGAAAAGGACATATCAGATAAATTTAAAAACGTCTCCTGTCATGGTTTCCTTAAAAACAATATACAGCACACCATACTTTTACAAACAAATGGCGTTAACGTATCTCCGTTCATACTATAAACTAGAATATGCTCTCACATATGGTTGGACTCCTTTATCCTGCAATGGACACCCCCCCCCTTTTTTTTTCTTTTATTTCTTTCCCCCTCTTTTGTAAATGGTTTGATCTGCCCCTATTTCAACAAGATCTACGTCACAGAGTTTCCGCAAGTTTTCTCCACTATAACATACAAAGGTAGGTATTGCAAAAGTCAAATTTAGTTGATGATAGATCTTATCAGGGGACACAGTTGTCCTTTGATTTTCGTTGTCACAAATAAAAATAGCTAGAGTGTGGACAGTGTATAACTTGCCAATTTTTTCATACACCTTTCAAATTTATTTATTTGCACTTTTGTAACACAATTGTGTTTCATATCAAAGTTTAATTAAATATAGCATAAACGAAACAACTACATGTACCCTTTAGACACTTAATAATAATGTATGTGAATATTATAGACATATACCATGCAGCCAATAAATGACCATATCTACTGTGAAATAACATGTATCCTTCAGGGGCATAGTTTGACAATTAACCACAGACTAGTATTATTCAACATCCAGACTACTACGTAACCGGCCTACAGTTATCGGCCATTGTTTATGGACCACTGCATGGACTATATAAGATCCAGCTTTGGACTTGAAGATTGGACAGATTTGTACAAGACATTCGTGCAGAGAGATTCCGCCAAGGTCTCCCCCTTGTGGGTAGGCTAGAACTCATGTGCTAAATATCCGAACGTACTCCATCAGGACTGAACAGTTATACCACTATACGATCACGTGCCCGTGCCCGTGTGATGAGTTATTGAACATTCGAACAATTCTACTTTTAAGACAGTTTGTGAACATTCGAACATTGAACTTTTGAATCTTTCTTGACTTTGTAATTACATAATAAAATATATTTATCCACTGACTGTATTACACTTTATGCGTAAAAAGTAAGTAAGTGGATGAAATAATATGTACAAAAAATTGAGGCATGATTTTTTAGGCAAAGTAGTGATTTGGTCCAGTTTGAAAAGGTCAAAATATGTCTTAAGCTGTTTAACTGAATAAGAAATTATAGATCACCCTCAACAATGAGGGAAATCCAAACGGTTGGCCATTAAAGGCTCAGACATGTAAAATTTGAAGAAGAAAAAAATTAAACAGAACCAGATGCTCCGCAGGGCGCAGCTTTATACGACCGCAGAGGTCGAACCCTGAACAGTTGGGGCAAGTATGGACACAACATTTAAGCTTGATACAGCTCTGAATTTGGATTGTGATTGAAAACAGGACCAACAATTAAGAATCTGAATACTCGGTTATATTTGGCATATCAAAGCACCCCAATAATCCATTTTTGGATGAAATCAAACAAAGTTTAATTTTGGACCCTTTTGGTCCCTAATTCGTTGGGACCAAAACTCCCAAAATCAATCCAAACCTTCCTTTTGTGGTCATAAACCTTGTGTTAAAATTTCATTGATTTTTATTTACTTTTTCTAAAGTTAGAGTGCGAAAACCAAATGTCTTCGGACGACGACGACGACACCAACGTGATACCAATATACGACCAAATTTTTTTTTGAATTTTGCGGTCGTATAAAAACTAACGGCTTAATCTTCTACCATACCTTTTACGAAAAAGAGTAAAAAGTCATTCACTTTAATTTTGTATTCGAAAGTTTAAACGAATAAATAGCTTACCAGCTAAAATTAAGTCTGTTTTCTGTTCATGAACAAAATGTGTGGGATAAACAACACCTAAAGTTGCTTTATCTGTACCATATTTTAATTTCAATCCAATTCCAGCGTTAATTTGGCCTGGTAAATGGACCCCAAATTGTCTCATTGAGCGTTTGTAAGTAGCACCGTTGACGGTTGAGAATACTCTAGTGAACTCCCCAAGAATTCCATCGTGAGCCCATATATCCGGCGGGTTATCTTCATCCTCTATGAATGCCTGTAAAGGAGTGTGGGAATTAAGTAAACGTGTTAAACATTGCATAAAATACACACTTGTTTACTATTATATAAATTAAATATTCTAAATCATGTTTTGAACAGCTGATTTTACGCACATCTTTAATATATGTTTTATGAAAAACTAAATCTAAAAGTTAAACTTTTAATAAAAAGAAATAGACTGGAGAAACCGGAACAAAAAGTCTTTATAACATCGAAAAACACAAAAACTCCACCAAAACCTCGGTCAATATACATGTATCAGGTGCTTCAAAACTTCAAGAAATGAAACAATACAAAACAGTATTTTCAATTTTTTTTCTATACACTTTCTCTTTCGTACATGTTATAATTTTACACCACTGTCCGGATTTTCGTCGATGGTCAAGTCCTAACAAACATAAAAATGCCATATTTTGTATGTGCCTCTACCTAGTCATGCGCCTATAATTTAGTAGTTGTCGTTTCATGCAATTGCTGTCAGTCTACTCTGTTTTTCTCGTTTGAATAGTTTCTCTTCTTCCTATGCCGTGACCTTATCAGTTTAGCTTATTATAAGTAGGGTACAGTATTGTGTATTGCTCATTATTGTGGGTTTTATACCAGTAAAGAGAGAAGTGAAGGGAAAACACGTCAAATTTTTTTTCGAATTTCACTTTTAATGCAGCAAATTGACGAGATATGTTAAAAGTGTGTCAAAACATACCAAGATAGCTTCCTACTTCCTTTAATGTTAAAATACAAACCTTAGCCCCATATGAATGATCGGCATGATTATGGGTATAAATCAGCGCTTTAATTGGTTTGTCTGTGACATTTCGGAACACCTTTAATATTTCTGCGGCACTCTCTATACTTTCTGTCACATCAACTATAACTAATCCCTCGGGACCTTCTAACAAAATCGAATTAGCTAATGCGAATCCTACAGCCACATATACACCATCAGTAACCTGTCAAAAAAAGCTTAAAGAAGATGCAAAAAAAACTTTACTTTTGACAGTAACCCAATAACAAAATATATTTATAAAAAAAAAGAAGATGTGGTATGATTGCCAATGAGACAACTCTCCACAAGAGACCAAAATAACACAGAAATTAACAACTACTAGTATAGGTCACCGTACGGCTTCAACAATGAGCAAAGCTCATACCGCATAGTCTGAGCTATTTATTAATGTATCAACTTTTTTTATAACTATATTGCATAGACGTCTGTCTATTGTCAAGATTATGCGTTGACCTTTATTTGTGCCTTTTGGTTATTTTTGTTGTTGGGCTTCCGTCACTTGGATGTTTACCACAAACGTCAAGTTCTTAACTCATGATTAGTTGTGAATGAAACTGATGGGTTATAAGTTAAAGAATATAATCCGGTCGTTGGTTTTCTTTTTAAAATTGTTTCATATTTTTTTATGCAAGGACCTTTTAAAGCGTTGAAAATCATGAGTATGATGACCTACATTTGTTTACATCTCTGTCCTTTGGTCACGTGTTGATAATTGTTTCAATAGGAAAAAATCGATGCGAAAATTATTTGGGAGCAGGAATTTCAAATGTTGAGAAATATACATTGAATATTGATAAAGCAAAACAAAGATTTTCGTTACCGTGGAAGGTCAAAATCGATCATGCCCGCTTGGTTAGTACCTATATCCGGTGTACTGATGATACACGGTGATTATGGAATACAATAACTTTTATATATGTTAAATGTTAACGGTAGCCGTACCTTGATCAGTTCTGGTTGACTGAATTCACCAGAATGTTTTAATAGTTCTTCATCTGGCATTGCATTTTTGATAATTCTCTCAGCATACGATGGTCCTTGTAAACTGTGAATTATTCTACTACCAAAATAACCAAGTAAGGCCACAAACATAACAATCAAGGCTAATTGAGGACCATCCATTTCTATTTTTGTCCTTTAGGATATTCAGAAGCTGCAAGTCCTGAGTGTTAACTGAAATTTTAATTATTTTGAAACTATATTTACTAGTCTGCAACATTTAGAAAATACATAAAATATAACACATAAAATGTAATACGTAAAATATATATAATACATCATATAAAATACATAAAATATATATAATACATAAAATATAATACAGATAAAGATGAGTTCATGAATTACATGGGGGAAAAATATTGGACAGCATCATGGACCACAGCAACCTCCGAACAACGAACCAAATACCGAACCTCCGAAAAAAAAAGATATACGAACAAAAAGTCCCTTTAACCAGACTGAATTGTTTTACATTGTCATTTCGGGTCCTTTTATAGCTGACTATGCGGTATGGGCTTTGATCATTGTTGAATTTAAGGCCTACGGTGACTTATAATTGTTAATTTCTGTGTCTTTTTGGTCTCTTCTATGATAGTTGTCTCATTGGCAATCATACCACATCCTCTTTTTTTTATTTGTACAGGTACAAAATAGAGTTGGATATATAGCATATATAAAAAATTGTTTTATAAAAGTATCAAAACTTTTGAGATACTTCTTTGTAAAGAACTGCTTACAGACATTAACATCAAAGCAAAGGTAATCTGTATATATTAGCATTTCAACAGAATAAAACTACTTTCCTCAACAATTCAGAAGTAAGCATTGCTTTTCAAACTACCACATCCCTTTTGATGACAAGAAGGTGTAGTACTGATTGCCAATGAGACACCAACTTAACTTACAAACATCATCGACTGAATTTCATACTCTTGACTTGGGATAATATAAGCCCATACAGATTAGTTAAAAATGTGTGTCTGCCACCGACCCTCCACTCACCCGGGGATAGTAAAATCAAAATATGAGAAAAAAAACTAGAAAAATAAGTTGAAAAAATTTAACTTAATATCAAATCTTGCTTTCATTTGTATAACACGTTAACGCTTTTTGTATGAACTGTCAAGTTTAAGAAGGCATTGTACTAAACATCGATTCTTCCTGTATATTCGCATCCATCGTAAAGTAGGCCTACATGTATATATGTTATACAATTTATAGACATAATTATTTATATTAATAACTGAATATATAATTATTACATACCTGTATCATATATATCTCCAGTATGTACATTCGTCGTCATAGTTGTAGTTTGTACTCGACTTTGTACTAGTATAATAACTAAAGTACTTATACTAAGATAATTTTCCACTGAAAAGTTTAATATAATTTATAACTAGGACGTAATAAACTGTTGAAAGTAAATGCACACAAAATAGATAAGAGTTATGTAAATATGTGTATTTCCAATAAGCATTTAAGTCAATATCTAGGACAAGATACATTCAACGTATCTGAAAACTTTAATGCGTATAGTTATATAGGTGGTACGGTAGTATTTCCTGGCTCATAAGGGATAATAATAGCCTTTTTAGAATTTTCACCACATTCTAACACTGCAAAAAATTCTACATTCACAGTTAAATGAAGTACTTTCATTTTACTATTCAGGAATTAATTTGAATATGTATCATGACCGTTTACTTTTTTTGCTATTTTTAAAAACCTAAGGTCACTAGTACTTTTAGGTATTTTATGGTGCAGTGAATACAAAATTTACAAAAATTCTCAAAAATTCATTTCATATTTTTCTACACCTGATTCATCCCTCAGTTTGGGAAAGTATGTTCAGTTGCTACTGTATTTTTTGTCCAATCACACTGTTTAGATACATTTACCTAAAGGGTACACAAAAGAGCAACCTAAATTCTGGAATGCAAATACTACCGTGCCACCTATAAAGCCATATTTTTTCGAGAGAGAAAAAGAACAAATATATGGAGCACTTACTTTACCCCAGATTTAAAGTCAATAATTTAAAAATTCTAGTCTGTGGGTTTTCGTGGACATTGATCTCCGAGATAATCGTACCGCATCTTAATTCTTATTTCTAAATGGCAACCCCCTATTCAACCTCACCAAAGATGTTTAAAGATATCATGTTTATTATCATGATTATTGGCACGACATACACCCGTTTCACTCAACATATTTTTCCGTAAGATCGATCATGCAATGATGTTCCGCCATTACTGATCATCTAGGTTTTTTTAGTAATATATATGGTAACAGTCGGAAGATTTCAAAGGGCAATAAACAACTTCTCAAACTGAGAAAAGGGAGACATTATTATGGCTTAGCAAAACACATATATCACTCAGAAAACTACAGATTTAACAACACAAACCACACAACTATCTTGGGTGAACGAAGATGCTCATGAAACAGAGCAATTATTGCTTCTCAATCGACACCCGTGAATTGCACAGTGACGGATCCAGGGGAAGGGTTCCGTGGATTGGGCCCCCTTTTTTACCGATCAATGCATTTGAATGGTGAAATATGGTGGGAATCCCCCCTTATTTCTGGTTCCCCCCCCCCTTTCTTTTGAAAATTGCTGGATCCGCCACTGTTGTATATCAAACTGCGTGATCGCCAACGAACGAAAAGGCAATCAAATAATATACATATCAATGAAATACACTTAGAGAATATGTATTTATATTAACCACTGATAACCAATTTGACACAGATATGTGATTTCTGTACTTTTTATAAAGGCCATTGGTCGACCGTACTGTAAACTATATATCTGACTTTATATGAAGTTATTTGAAGTTGCTTGCACCAGTCCAAATTATGGAATCTGATGTTCAGAAGTTGACGTTTTTTGGTGTGGTTCATAAGTGTTTCTCGTTTCTCGTTTTTTATATAGATTAGACCGTTGGTTTTCCCGTTTGACTGGTTTTACTTTATTTAGTCATTGTTGGGACCCTTTATAGCTTATTGTTCGGTATGAGTAAATGTTCCGTGTTGAAGACAGTACCTTGACCTATAATGTTTTTCTTTTATTTATAAGTTATAAAATTAAGGTTTGAAAATTTATGTGTATACTCGGTCGACCTTAAAATGATTCATGCAATCTCATTAAAATCCGATGTTCTGATATGTTAAATGGAAATTTAAGGGTAATGAAACAGACTAGAGTAAAGGTATATCTGGAACATAAGTCGGATCAAACAGCTGGTTGGCAATAAAAAAAACAGATCTCGGTTGATGGTTGGCTTATGCACAGTTGCAAAGAACATGTTTTGCATGCAAAGAATACAGAACAGCTCAATTGGTGCCTAACTTACGCACAGTGGCAAATATTACAGGGAATAACAAGAACTTGTCCATAGTACACGGATGCCCCACTCGCACTATCATTTTCTATGTTCAGTGGACCGTGATATTGGGGGTCAAAACTCTAATTTGGCATTAAAACTAGAATAATCATAGGAAACATGGGTACTAAGTTTCAAGTTGATTAGACTTCAACGTCATCAAAAACTACCTTGTCCAAAACTTTAACTTGATCTGGGACAGACAAACACACGGACGAACGGACGAACGAACGAACGCACATACCAAAAAAACATAATGCCCATAATGGGGCATACAAAAAATACAGCTAGCTTAATTAATGGCTGACTAACACTAAGCTGCAAATATGCCAGGCAGTGAAAATAAATAGCTCAATTGATGCCTGCCTAATATCCAGAGGCAAATATTACAGGTAATAAAATAATACAACTAGCTTAGTGGCTGACTAACACCAGTAGCAAATATGCCAGGCCATGAAAATAGAGGTTCTCGAGAGCCTTTGTCGCTCACCTGTATTTACGGATGCTTTGGAAATCCTAAAATCCTAATTAACAGTATAAGATACAAGATTTTATTAGACACTATAATGATATCTGAGATAAAAACAAAAAACTGCAAAATTTCGTAAAAATCACCAATTCCGGGGCAGCAACCCAACAACGGGTTATCGGATTCGCTTGAACATATCATGGCGGTTAGATCTTAACCTGATGAAATATTCACTCCATGTCAGATTTGCTATAAATGCTCAAGTTTCAGCCAAAAAATATGGAACGCCATAACTGCCTTATGTTAATGATCAGCATTATATGCAGTGCTCACAACATTATACTCAGTGCTCACAACATTGTATGAAGTGCTCACATCATTATATGAAGTGCTCACAACATTATATGATGCTCACAACATTATACGCAGTGGTCAAAACATTATATGAAGTGCTCACAACATTATACGTTTTTTGTTGATGAAGGTGATGATCGGTGATGATCGGTGATGGTCGGTGATGTTTGTGATGTATGATGAAATTGATGTATGATGAGATCATTCGGTAAACTTCGGGTTTTTTTAGCGGAAAATTATCGAATCCATAATTGGTAATGGCCAGCAAACAAATTTAAACAGTTATTAAAGTCATCTTATCAGTATACAATGTTTAAAACTGATTGAAATAAGTAAATTCAGAAGTATGATCAATTTACCACAAATTTACTCCACACCAGGGCATTTTAAACTTATTTTGATAATCAGTTTCACCGGCCATATTCACAACTTAATATGTATATATATTAAAGTGTTTAAAAAAATGCTTCGCCTAACGCAGCTGTATACGACCGCAGAGGTCCAACCCTGACCGTTGCGACAAAAATGGACACACTATTCACGCTTGATACAGGTCTGAATTTGGAATGTACTTTAATATTTGACACATAATAGGTTTTTGACACAGAATAACTGTAGTCGAAGAACTTAAAACTGATTATATAATTTGAATTCATACTTATTTTTTTTGGTTTTACACTTCGCTGTTGCGAATTGCCCCACCTCCTCCAAAAATTAAAAGAAAAATATCCCCCTTTTTTTTGTTGATTTTGTGCAATACACTATGCTGTTGCATATTGACCCCAACCCGAAAAAGGAAAGAAAATGTATATCCCACTTTTTTTGCAAAAAAAAAATATATATATATATGAAGAAATTTTCTTTTTAATTTCTGAAATCTGATATGAGAAAAAAATTCTTTACACATAATTTAAAAGCAGTGTAAGAGAGGTAATCAAACATGTTTGGAATACCTCAATATATTTGGAATACCTTTCTTACACTGGTTTCAAATTGTTAACCAAGAAAACCCTGTTTCCCCCTCTTTTTTGCCTCTAATTCCTAAACGTTTTGAGCCATAACACCTCCCTCCCCTCCACCCACCTTTCCAAGCAAATCATAGCCATCCCTTTGTGGTATGGAAACCTGTGGTATAATTTCAGAGAGATTTATACACTTGGACTGGAAACTACAAAAATGTTTATCTGGACTCCAATTTTGGCCCCTAATTCCTAAACAGTAATCAATCCCAACTTTCTTTAGTGGTTATATAAACCTTGTGTTAAAGTTTAATTGATTTCTACGGAAGCCGGTTAGTGTCAGGGTGGAGTTTTATTTTTAAGTCGTTATAACGACTTAGCTAACTTGTTATAACGACTTAGCTAACTTGTTATAACGACTTAGCTAAGTTGTATAACGACTTAGCATATTTATCTTGTTATAACAACTTAGCTAACTTGTTTTAACGACTTAGCTTAATTGTTTAAACAACTTAGCTAACTCGTTTAAACAACTTTGCTAACTTGTTATAACGACTTAACTAACCTTTTTTCAAGGTCATTGTTATCAAAGAAGTGCGATCTAAAAGATATCATTCTTCTATGACTTGTAGTTGATTAGATTTTATATCTTAATGTATCTTAACCAGAATCAATTTAGGTCAAGATGACTCTTTTTTCATGGACAATCGTTTCTATCCAATAATAGTAATTTCATTCTTTTTTTTATCACAGTTTGTTTCAATCTTTACCTTAATGCAAAACTTAGATGCATGATTTTTTTATTAGTTGTTAGTGGCTTTGAAGTAGCTGTCAGTAACTGCGAGTACTCTCAGGTCAGTACTTAGTGTCTTTTTGTTGTTGGGATATACAAGTACCCGGCCACGTCCGCTCTGTTTTTTGTTAGATGTATTTATATTTGTATCCATCTGATGAGTTAAGCCTTTTTCAACTGATTTTCATAGTTCGTTCTTATGTTGTTCTGTTACACCACTGTCCCAGGTTAGAGGGAGGCTTTGGATCCCGCTTACATGTTAAAACCCGCCACATTCTGTATATGTGTGTCTGTTCCAAATCAGGAGCCTGTATGTCAGTGGTTTCGTTTGTTACATGTTCGTTTTTCGTTCGTTTGTTTGTACATTAATTAGGCCGTTAGTTTTCTCGTTTGGCATGTTTTACGTTTATCATTTCGGGGCCTTCTATAGCATACCTGACTATGCGGTATGGGCTATAGGGGGAGGGTTGAGATCTCACAAACATGTTTAACCCCGCCGCATTTTTGCGCCTGTCCCAAGTCAGGAGCCTCTGGCCTTTGTTAGTCTTGTATCATTTTAACTTTTAGTTTCTTGTGTACAATTTGGAGTTTAGTATGGTGTTCATTATCACTGAACCAGTATATATTTGTTTAGGGGCCAGCTGAAGGATGCCTCCGGGTGCGAGAATTTCTCGTTGCATTGAAGACCTGTTGCTGACCTTCTGCTGTTGTCTGCTCTATGGTCGGGTTGTTGTCTCTTTGGCACATTCCCCATTTCTATTCTCAATTTTATTTGCTCATTCTTCAAGGTCGCACTGTGGCCTATAGTTGTTAATTTCTGTGTCATTTGGTTCCTTGTGGAAAGTTGTTTCATTGACAAGCATACCACTTTTTTTTCATATATCAACCGTTAAACTGGGTCTTGAAAGGGTAAATTTTTATTATGAAAGTTTATATCTCTATACAAGACTGCTGGTCATATTTAGATTACAACCTGCTTGGCGTGCTAAAAAGCTTGTAAGAAAAACGGAATAATTGATGTAAAGTTATGTTAAACACCTTCAATGAAATGCTTTAAACTGCATTTTCCATATCTGTTAGATACTTATTCATGTAAAAATGCCAAATTCTAAAAATCGATGCCAATAATGACTCTATCATGATATATATATAAGCTAGCGTAATATGGCACTGAGTTGTTATAGAAAGCTGACTATTTTATTTAAAAGGTAATTAAGCGTTTTAAAACTGAGTAATGACTATAAAGTGGCACCTTGCTAAAGTTTTTCAGTAGAAAATGAATTCGAGGCATATATCATACAAATTTTCGTTCGATATTTCATTATTTAACTTACATTATGCCATGCGTATTTCATACGATGAACATAACTAGTTCATTCATTCATCACCTCTTAGTTTCATATTTTCCTCAGAATGAACCTCCAATAAATTAACGAAACCTCTTTCTAAATTATTAACATCTATTTTATCAGCAATCAAAGACGGGCTTCAAAGTTATTGTGAAACTGCCTATTCTAGAGGGGGCGTGAATCAGATGTGGATACTTAAAAATTCCAAAGATCTTTTAGAGTACATACAATCTAACTCTCTTTCATCTTGTAACAGTATTAAAACATTTGACTTTTCTACTCTGTACACTAGTATTCCACATTCCAAACTAAAAGACAAATTGAAAGAGTTGGTATTGCTTTGCTTCGTAAAAAAGAATGGCCAACGTAGATACAAGTATCTTGTCTTAGGGAGGGATAAATCCTACTTTGTAAAGGATCACTCTGATTCGAACAAAAAATTCTCTGAAACTGATATTATTAAGATGCTTGATTTCTTGATTGACAACATATTTGTTACGTTCGGAGGACGTGTTTTTCAACAGACTGTCGGCATTCCAATGGGAACAAACTGTGCCCCTCTACTTGCCGACTTGTTTCTTTATTATTATGAGGCTGACTTCATGCAGGAACTTCTTAGGAAGAAAGATAAGAAGTTAGCAATATCCTTTAACTCGACTTTTCGCTATATAGATGATGTTCTTTCACTAAATAATTCAAAATTTGGTGACTATGTGGAACGCATCTATCCAATCAAGCTAGAGATAAAGGATACTACAGATACAGTTAAGTCGGCCTCATATCTTGACTTACATCTAGAAATTGACAATGAGGGTCGGTTGAAAACAAAACTTTACGACAAAAGAGATGATTTCAGCTTTCCAATTGTGAACTTTCCATTTCTAAGTAGCAACATTCCAGCAGCACCTGCATACGGGGTATATATCTCCCAATTGATACGATATTCCCGTGCTTGCATTTCCTATCATGATTTTCTTGATAGAGGGTTGCTGCTCACAAGGAAGCTATTAAACCAAGAGTTCCAAATGGTGAAGTTGAAATCGTCCCTTCGTAAATTTTACGGACGCCATCACGAGTTGGTTGACCGTTACGGAATAACCGTTTCACAAATGATATCGGATATGTTATTTACGTCGTAACTACAATCCCCTTACCTTTCATGAATGTGACCTACCGAATTAGACTATTTACCGGATTTGTTATCACATAAGCAACACGACGGGTGCCGCATGTGGAGCAGGATCTGCTTACCCTTCCGGAGCACCTGAGATCACCCCTAGGTTTTTTGGTGGGGTTCGTGTTTATTCTTTAGTTTTCTATGTTGTGTCGTGTGTGCTGTTGTTTGTTTGTCTTTTTCATTTTTAGCCATGGCGTTGTCAGTTTGTTTTAGATTTATGAGTTTGACTGTCTCTTTGGTATCTTTCGTCCTTCTTTTAATAAAATCTGATGTATCTGTCCAATTGCAGACAATAGAAGGCGTTATTTTGTTTCTGATACAATTTTCAATCGAATTGCCTTGATAACATGACTTCAACAACTGTTTCAGTTTGTTTGCGGGGCACTATCAATTATGACTGCATTCGGTAATTTCCGCTAAAAAAAAAAACGTAAGTTTACCGAATCATCTCATCATACATCAATCTCTTCATACATCAAACATCATCATCACCATAACCGATCACCTTCATCAACACAAATGTTGTGTGCACTTCGTATAATGTTGTGAGCACTTCATATAATATTGTGACCACTTCATATAATGTTGTGAGCACTGCATATAATGTTTGGACCACTGCGTATAATGTTGTGAGCACTTTATATAATGTTGTGAGCACTTCATATAATGTTGTGAGCACTGCATATAATGCTGATCATTGACATAAGGCAGTCATGGCGTTCCATAAAAAACAGCATTTTACCCCTTTGTTCTATTTTAAGCGATGGTGTTCATCTTTGTTGGCAGGCGAGGTCATCGAATACGTTTTTTAAACTAGATACCCTAGTGATGAGTGTGGCCACGTTTAGTTAAATTTGACCCAGTTATTTCAGAGGAGAAGATTTTTTGAAAAGTAAATAGATAGACGACGAAAACGACGACGACGAACGACGAACGCCAAGTGATGAGAAAAGCTCACTTGACCTTTCAGGTCAGGTGAGCTAAAAAGTACAGCTCGGTTGACGGCTGCCAAATGTACAGTGGCAAATATAACATGCATATTCAGGACAATGTTTATCTATCATGAAATTGTACCCTGCCTTATACGAGACAGACACGAGCAGCGCCTTCTAAATAGGCAATAGTACAACCCACGAAACCGTGCAAATGAGATGCAGACGGTATCACAAGAACTATATCTTCGATCACACCGTATATCGGGAAGATAGTCATTTTACACAGGTACTTGTCTCAGAATTTGTTTTGCATATATACCTTAATATCATTAATTCGTATATTTGAACTAATTTGATTCGTTCAGTGATAGTCAGATGTCAAACTATAGAAAACGGCGTATAGCTAAAAGAATATTGAGCAAAAAGCATATTGTACGGTTATTTTTAGAATGTCTATAAACCGATATACTTCATTACGTCATGTAATGAATTTCATGATATTGTTAAACGTTGTATAAATATCTATTACCGATTATTTAAATCATTAAAATGATATTTTTATTATAATCGTCAAATACGTAAGATGTTAAGAAAAACAAATAAAAATAAAATAACAATTAAATATGTTATTAATGGCCGGCAGTGTACGCCGCAATAAAATGTGAGAAAATAAGTACCCGTTTACACTGGCAAAAAAGATCGATCTTTATTGAGATCGGTCTTAAAAAGATCGATCTTTGGTCTAATGTAAACGGGAAAGATCGATCTTCAATCGGACTTAAAAAGTCTACCTCAAGAGGTGGTTTAAAAAAGATCGATCTTATTTGAATCGATCTTTCTTTTAGTGTAAACGCTTAGATCGATCCCGATCGATCTTTTTTCAGGTGAATGTTATATTTAGATATGAAAATAAATCTGCGCATGTTCGGCGGAAAAAACACCCGTGTTTCAAAACGATGGATGGAATAAGAAAAGTAAACATAGATTCCGCTGTTTTGGGATTATCTTCTAAATCGATAAGTTCTATTTCTTTGCTGCAAATCCTCATCTTCAAACGCATGGACCGTTCGATTTTTAGCGATAGTCTACACACATATTTTTGTTCAATGACTTGTGATGGCTGAACCAAAATAATAATTATTGAATACATACGAAATCCCAATGAGAAAACTATTTTCTACATCATTTGCAGTGTGTGCGAGATGCAAAATTTCCTTAAATTAATATTCTATTTTTAGGATTATTTGTTTACTAAATATAAGCTAATATAAGGTCAGACCGGTTCTTTTTATGTTGAAGTGTAAACGAATTGGCTTAAATAAGATCGATCTCGATCGATCTAGCTTGTGCAATGTAAACGAGCATTTTTTACTGTCTATTGCAAGAAAGAAAGATAAACAAGAATCATTGTTCATGTACACAGAACTAACCGTTGTTCGACGAGAACTAAAAGAAATAGCGATTTTTTGGGGGATCTATTTTTAAAAGGCCTAATCGAAAGACTAAGAGCTTTTTACCCTCATCGCTTATTGTCTTGTATATATATAATAAAAATACTTAACTCACTCAATAAGAATTTAATATGTATAGATGTATGAATAAATATAGTTTTACGCCAATTAGACAGCAAACAAAAAATATAAATGTGTCTGCTTCCAGTTTATGGATTTAGGATCACCGTATGTTGGAACTGGGCTTACACGTTTCAAGTGGACGGCGTGTTGATGAAAATAGTAGGGTTACCGTCTTTATTTGTCCAATCGGATTATATATTGAAAGAGAATCTTCCGCACTTTCAATCAGAAGCTGTACACTTATACATATTTTTGTACGAGTGTTAGTGTGATCTCTGCAACACATATCATTAAAATATCAGTTTGGTTGGAATATGATAAAATAAATGCCAAATTCATCTAAGGTCAACTTTGCTTACAGAAAACTATATTTGCTTCTACTTGTAAATATTTGAAATATTAAGCAGAGTTCTATATAAAAAAAAAGAATCCTTTACAGAAAATTATTCAAGGAATCAAATTTTGTGATATATATATAAATAAAGGCAACAGTAGTATACCGCTGTTCAAACTCATAAATCCAAGGACAAAAAACAAAATCGGGGTAACAAACTAAAACTGAGGAAAACGCATTAAATATAAGAGGAGAACAACGACACAACACTACAATGTAACACACACAGAAACGGACCAAGCATCAGAAAAAATCCCCAGAGAATAACAAATATAACATCAAAACCAAATACGTGAATCTGGGATAGACAAGTACCGTGACACGTCTTATCGCAATGTGAATTTACATTCAAAAATAAGAGAAAACAAACGACGCAACGTTAAAATGTAACACACACAGAAACGAACTATAATATAACAATGGCCATATTCCTGACTTGAAAAAATGGTGGGTTGAACCTGGTTTTGTGGCATGCCAAACCTCCCTCTTTTATAGCCATGTGAAATATAACATTAAAATGACAACTCAACACCACAGGCTCAGGACTACAATATAAATAAATTGGAGAACACAATCGACAAAGGAACACACAAACAACAGCCAACAAAAGGCATATGCGTCAAAGAGTCAATTAAAATTTGACAATACTTATCATAAAATCATAAAAATATGATAATATAAACCAGTAGAACGAAGTACAAGAATGTGCCCAACCGCAGTATCATTTTCTATGTTCAGTGGACCGTGTAAATGGGGGGAAATATCTAATGTGGTATTAAAATTAGAAAGATCATGTAATAGGAAACATGTATACTAAGTTTCGAGTTGATTGGACTTAAACTTCATCAAAAACTTTAACCTAAAGCGAAACATACGGACGGACGAACGAACGGACGAACAAACAGACGGACCCACAGACCAGAAAACATAATGCCCATAAATGGGACATATAAATGAATAGAAATCCTGATAATTTAAACATTTATTTAAAAACATCTTTCTGCTCAATATTCCACCATATTCAAGATGTTCACTTATCTTCCAAATATGTCGTCAAATGCGTCCCCTATAGCATCCCCAGCTTTTGATAGTCCTGAGTCGACTTTATCTACAGAATTTTTATAGGCGTCTCCAATGTCCTCGCCAACACCATCTAAGCGTTCATCCCAGTCAAAACGATCATCCCAGTCAATCCATCTCTTCTGAATCCTTCAATGATATTATAACACAGTTTTATCAAAAACAGTTTTGTCAGTTGTAATTTGTAATGATAAAAACAGAACAGCTTAATTCAAAACTTGGGTAATTTACCTTGATATAAATAACTTAAAGATTAAAGAACACTTCAGGCTTTCCAAATTCAAAAAAAGGTTGCATGACATATACTAGTAAAGTAACATTGAATTTTGCTTTTATCGCAGTGTTCTGTTTTTTGTGGGTCAATGCGCATGCTCTTCTGAAGCTGTTTCATGATTAATGCTCGCAATGTTTTATTTTCTTGTCTCAAACTTTTCAGTCCCTGTCGTACTTCATAACAGCAATTCCAGAATCACATGTTGTGAACTGAAATCAAGGTCGGGCGTTTATGTTTTATCTTGTGCCTGTTCGTTGTTAGAAATTATTTCTCAGTCTTTACATACTGTGTGTGTTTTTAGTTTTAACTAGATAATTGTTTGGAGCGCCCTAGCAATTGGAAAGATTTCTTTTGCATAGTTCATCCATAGCGGTGGATTAAATACAGATAACAATTACAAATTTTTTTTTTTAGAAACCCATAAAAACACGAATGCACAGAGTAAACGTGTCTCATTAACGAACATGTTTTTTTTATCTTTCCATTCGGTGTCTTTTACATTTACAATCGAACATGTATCGTACTATGATTGATTTTACCCTATACATATGACGTTACGCACGGTATTGCGTCGCAAGACGTAACATGTATAATTAACAAATTTGACGCCATAAACTAACTTTCACATTTTGTTATCAAGAGCGGAGTACCTACTCGGTCGACTTATATCAAATTAATACCATAAGCTGAAGAAATGTTTCAAAATTTATCATGTATAAGGCAATTAATTACGTAAGGATCGTTTTTATTTTCTGATCTGCGATTAGATGAAAACAAATGCAAATTTTTCCAATTTTATTTTGGATAGAAAACATAGCAACCTTTAAAAAAAATCTTGCTTTCGGAGCCGAGGGACACATGAGAAGATAAATTTAGCCTGAACATTTTTTTGACAAATTGACATAAAAATTTATGATATTTATTTCATTAAAATCGGTCATATAATAATTTAGCAATATTTCTTTTTATAATGATTTTAGTTGAAATGATTTTTTTTTTGTTGAACTCACTTTTGTCCAATATCAGTATGTGTCTGTGTCTGAGTTTTCCGACTATTTCTCTATCTTTTTAGCACTGATGGTTTCATTTTACAAATACGTATTTATATAGTTGTTTAAAATTTATAAGACCATTGTAACTCGGATTCTAATCGGTTTCTAATCTATAAAGGTGTTTTAGATTTGCGTGAAAACTTTTGTCCATAAGAAATTATCCCTCGGCCCATCCCCCCTTTTCCAGTGTGTCTATAAAGGGTTTATTCCTTATGTGTGTATGTTTTTCTAATCTGAGTGTTATTTTGATTCAGAAGACCATTTTGGAATGAACATTTCCCGGCATCATTTTAACTGCCTAAACAGTTCGTAACTAGTGTGTATTTGTATAAAAGACGCCACTGTGCAGAAACGTCAAAATGACACCATTGGACATAATGGCTAGACATAGGGAATGCTTTCCGAAAAAAAATGTAAGGTCATAATGTTTGTGAAAACACCCGACTCATTTAGCCATTTGTATGAACTTATAGTTTGTATCTTATAAATATGTTAGTTTTGTATTATAAATGCACATTTAGTATTTATACAACATGTTTCACCTAAGGAATGGACAAAAATAACGTTTGGACATTGTGGCTAGACATTTGATTTTTTAAAATTCTGCTTCAAGAAAAAGGTTTTTTTTACATTTGAAACTTTGAAAATGTTTATCTTTTTCTGAACTTTCTATTGAGTATAGTTTTAATATGATTTGATTATTTTATAGGGATAATAATAAAACTGAAATTTTGATAAACTTTCCTCAAAACTCATTAAGACAGGTTCCTCTGCTGAATATTTCGTTGAAGGCTTGCTTCAAATTTCAGCCAATACCAAAAAACGGGTATGATGTTATAATATAAATCTAGTAGGAAGCTGATATACTAAATTTCGCAGATTTTATGTGCAAAATTACAACGGAACATAGAGAAATGCATTTTATTTAATCTGAAATGTTACGCCGGACATGCAATTTTTAACGCAAAAGTAAGATTTGTGAGTTCAATAAAATAAATGTATGGTGCAAAAATTTATAGAATTAACTTAAAATAAGAAAAACATGTCCGGGCCTTTCTGTAGATATATGGATGATGGTGATTTTATTTCTTTATAGGCAAATGGTTGCTGTTCTAAAATCATATAATAACGTAATTTTAATCCGAACGCATTACCGTGCGTAACGTCATATATAAAATTACAAGATATGATATATTATTGCCATTGAGACAACAATCCACCACAGACTAAATGACGTAGTTTTTAATAGTGACATAACCGATAGCAAACTATATATAAAAGACCCCGAAATTGACATAATGTTTAAGGTGGTACCCAACACTTTCACTAAAATTAATTTGTCTCGTTTAATTTTTAATAAAATTTTGACTAGGTATTTACTTTAACCCTTTAACAAAAATATAAAAATTTCAAAAATTTTGAACCAACCGTTTTGTCAGAAAAATTACACTGGTTATATAGCAGTTTGACAAACACCAATGTTTATCATTGAGAAGCTTAATATTCCCTTTACAACACAACGTAATTAAAACGTTCAGCTGACTTTACAGAGTTATCTCCCTGTAGTGTTAGGTACCACCTTAAAATAATTCTAATGAGAAAATCAAAGGCTTGGAGGATTTATGTACGTACAAAACAACAAACGAAAAACAAATATGACATGCAGTAACAAACAGTAGACAACAATAACCTACAGACTCCCGAGTTCGAACACTCAGTTACAGGCTCATACAAAATGTGAAGGGGTTACACATGTTTAGAGAGGGGGCAACCATTTTACAACAAAGGGCAATGGTGCAAACCTCACGTGTGGGCATTTTCGCTAAAATCATACAAGAGGGGTGAATTTTCAAAAAATATTCCCCGTTATATGTGGCAATGTTTTTAATAAGGACACCCTCGGGAAATGTAGTGAGCAAATAGCTGGGAGGATGATAGAGCATATAGTTACCCTTCAAGAGGTAAAGATCTGGGTTGCGTTCAATATCAAAGCGGCTACATAGGGCTATGTAGATTTATGACTATTGAACGTGTATCTAGCCTAGCTGCTACATAGATATTGATAGCAGTTAGGCTATCTACTCGTTCAATAGTCATAAATCTACGAAGCTCTACGTAGCCACTACGATATTGAACGCAACCCAGCTCTGTATTATCATATTTGCTATTCTGTCAATACATTCCCGATGGTGTCCTTATTCAAGTGATATCTATAAAATGTCCAACTTCGAATCATTTTACCTGTTTTCGTTTGAAATGTGTCTACACTCAATTAAACAAATAGCCACAAGTCCTAATGCCAGTATAAACAGCTTCATTTTATCTGAAATTACAAAACAAAATCATTGCTTTTCAGAAAAATATAAACCTGTATTAAATATAAAAGTGATGCGGAAAAAAACAAATAGATCATGATAGTCAAATTCATGTCGAAAATGAACTGACATTGTTCCATAAAACGAAAAACGTTCAAAAGCCAAGCAAAAGTCTACAGAACACAATAAAAGAAACTTAAAACTGAGCAGCACCAACCCCATGAAAAAACGGCGCTGATGTTAGATGTTACGGAAGGGTCAGTACATTCCTATAGTAAAAAGGTTTGCGTCCAATCGGCAATCCTCGGGTGACTAACTTCTTAGATTAGGTACGGTATCGGCCGAGTTGTAACGAATTGGTTTGCGTCAAGATATAATAAAGTATTAAAAGTTATAAAAAGAAAAGGGACAGAAAATGGTTTAAAGGCAAAAAAAAAAACAATTATTATCTAATTAAAATATAGATCTCTGATTTCTTTATAGTATAACGAAATCAGAGATCTATATTTTATTTAGATTTTAAACAAAAATTACATTAGAAGTTCAACAGTCATTAAAAATGAAACTAAATATTGAATAACAAAAAACTCATAACAAATTGGAAAGGAACTGAAGTGCGCTACGAAAGACTATTTTGATTTTAATATGATATACATGAAGATATAAGAAATGTACTTACTTGTATTTGTCCAGTGTTAGCGTACAATATTCAGCATGTCCAGTGCTTGTATACTAGCATGACTATGTCCGTTTTCCAATTTACTTTAATAACTTAATTTTAATATTTTAATGTATCAATTTTCTGTACTTATTTGACCGTTTGGTTGTTATTGTTGGTGATTATGTCAACTCTGATTGGTATATTATTAGGATATTAAAAAATTATAGTTTGAAATAGATATGAGGTTGTTGATGATGTTTACAGAATAGAGAATAATTGGAAGAAGAAAAAGACAGAAAAGATCTAAGAGGGGGATAGAACCTTAATCGGGACTCCGGGATCGGGTGTTTGTAAGCTCGAAATTTCAATATTGACCCTTTCGGGATCCGGGAATTCTTTTCGAATTTCGGGATGTTGGGATTTAAATTTATTTTAGTTGGGAACCTCGGGATAGCGTGTTTTTAAGCCTGTGATTTCGGGATCAGGACCCCTCCTACACCCTCTAATCTAACATAGTTGATTGTCATACATCAGATGGATATATTTGTATGACTTTATTTTAAATTATCAATAATATCTAATAACGAAACAGAAGCTCCAATAAAATACTCTGAAATAAAAAATGTTATTAGTAAGCTAAAAAAAAGAAAAAGCGCCTGGGCCAAATCTATCAAAGGCATTGTTAAACTGTTTAAAATAATTTTGAATACAGGTATTTACCCATCAAAATGGAAATACTCATACTTAATTTTGTTGCATAAATCAGAAGTAAAAACTGATCCTAATAATTACAGGCGAATATCTCTGATAAGTTGCTTACCAAAGTTGTTTAATGCTGTATTAAGGGGGCTCGCGGGTCTAAATCATTTTTTTTTTTTTATTTAATTTAGGATTTCGCTATATTTTTCTATAAATGAACTTTATCTTATACTTAAAAGAAAAATGAAATAAAAAAATGGGGTCACCGTTCATTTACGCTCACAATCTGCCTTCGAAAGAAGTATACATTTTTGTTTATGTCCTTATTTTCTGTTGAAGTAATAGGAGAAAAATCGGTAATATCGAAATAAAAAAAGAAGTTAATTACAGAAATCCCTTAAATTTTACCATTATTTAGTTTATGTACAGCTTATTCGAAAACAACAATAAAAAATATAGGTCACCGATGAGTTAAAAAAGATATTTCAATTTTAATGCCAAAAAATGGCATTTTTGCACCAAAGGGAGATAATTTGGAGCTTTTTCAATTATATCTACATTTTAAAAGTCACCTGGGGCCACAACGTATTGACTTTTTGGAATGATTTTTGTACCATATGATAAAGTAACAACTACTAAAGGTAATTAATAAAATTTGTAATGAAAAAAAATAATTAATTTTTTTCTGAAAATCTTATACCCGCGAGCCTCCTTAAATGAAAGATTGATTAAACTGATGGAAACTACTATAAGTAATACTCAATTTGGCTTGAGAAAAAATCACAGAACCTCTGATAGTATATTTGTGCTTAAGTCTTTAATAAACAAATACTTACACAAAAATAAAAATAAAATATATTCCTGCTTTGTAGATTTAAAAAAGGTTTTTGATTATGTCTGGAGAAAAGCCTTACTTTATAAACTGTATAAGGCAGGAGCAGGGGCAAAACTATTTAATATTATTAAAGAACAGTATGAGGAAACAAAATCTGCCTCCAAGCATCAAGAGTGGCATTCAGAATATTTTGAGGTCACACAGGGGGTTAAACAAGGGGATTCATTGAGTCCTTCTTTATTTAATTTATTTATTAATGATTTAGATGCAGAGATTTCAAATGAAAATAGCTGTCCATTGGAACTTATTGATACTAAAGTAGGATCTTTACAATTTGCTGATGACCTTTTAATATTATCTTATATTAAGTAAAGAAGGCCTACAAAATAGTCTGAACAACTTAGAAAAGTATTGTGAAAAGTGGCAATTGACTTTAAATATTAATAAAACTAAAACAATGATTCTGCAGCAAAATAATAAAAAAGTGGAAATTTTTTTACAAAATATAGAAAATGAAAATTTGTCAAATGTCTCTGAGTATTCATTTCTTTGAATTCTTGTGAAATCAAATGGAAACTTATTGCATAGCTCTGAAGAGCTTGTAAATAAAGCAAGGAAAGTGATGTTTGCCATTAAAACTTATACTGGTTCCTTAAATAATGTGCCAGTTAAAGTAGCCTGCAGTCTTTTTGATTCTGTAGTTAAACCAATAGCCACTTATAATTCTGAAATTACTTATATGGATACTTATGTTTCAAAATTTAAAGCAGAAAAACGCACAAATATCTGTAAAACAAATATAGACCCCCTTAATTTTACTGATAAATCAAGTTTAGAAAAATTACATTTGTCTTTCTGTAAATATATCCTCGGAACAAGAAAATCTTCATCAAACATAGCTGTGAGAACAGAGCTAGGGAGATACCCACTAGAGATGCATAAAAAAAAAACTCAAAGTATACTTTATTTATCAAGATTACTAAATTCTGAAATTAATTCATTATTATACAAATCCATTTTACTTTCTAAAAGTTTAGATAATTAAGGTTGCTATACCTGGTTTACATATGTTAAACATATTTTGAAAAATGGAAACATGGGGGTATCCATTCTTGAGGGAAGCAAAAGAAAAAAATACTCAAAGTTGTTAAAAAAAACACCTTAAAACATCACTTTTTAAATTTCTACACAAATATATTTGAACAAAAATTTGAAAAATAGATCAAAAAAGTAAATTATATTTATATAAAAGTTTAAAGCAAAATTTAGAAATAGAAAACTACTTAAACTGTTGATCTTTTCAAAAGAGAAGTAACATAACAAAAACGAGAATTATCGATCATAATTTAATGATAGAAAAAGAAGACATTTAAAAATACCTAGAGAAAAAAGACTATGCACATCCTGTAATAAATGGAGGATGAAGCCCATTTTATTATATACTGTAAAAAACAAATGCTGAACTAGGAGATAACTTTATAGGAAATGTAATTTAAAAACATATGCCAGATTTTATGTCCAGGCAAGAAAATGAAAAAACTAAATATCTTCTTTGCCCATCAACCTCAAAAGAAGTAGCAAGCTTACGGGATTCTATTTTAAACAGGCATTAGTACTGAGGACAGGGGACTCTTGCTTTATTTATAAAATATATTTATATATCATATATATAGATTGTTTTGCTTTTCTTTTTTGTTTTTTATGGTTTTATGGTTTTGTTTGTTAAATGTATTTTGTGTATGTTTATATTATTTGTCACAAACTTATTCTTCAGAGTTTATGTGACAATAAATATTTGAATTAATAAGGTAACCTGCAATGGCTGTACTGCATTCTTGAGAAGTACATTATATTTTTTTTTAAATGTTTAATAAGATATCACTATAAATCAACATTTTGTATATACATTTTTTAAATAATTAATGTTTATATATTATACTTATATACAAAATCGGATACCGAATGTAATGGAAGAAAATAATACAATCATGGATTAATATATAGTTATTAAAATTAAAATTAGAAATATTTGCAACAGAAAATGTCAAGCAAAGGTCATTCAAACAATTGGTCGAAAAATTTAGTGCCTACAATGTAATTTTATTATCTGTGAATCATAATTTAACTCAATCATTGCAATAGGTTAAAATTCCACATGCCTCTTAAATATCTTTGAAGGGTTAAGCCTCGGTCACACCTTACCGGATAGCACGAACGGACGCCTAACGGATGAATATAAAAGTTGTCCGTTGACAAAATTGTTATCCGTCGGGAGTCCGTTATGTACTGACCAAATACAACGGACGCGTAACGAATGCATAACGGACACACAACGTATATGCAACGTACAAGAAACGGAAACGTACCGGACAGAACGGATGAAGAACGTACACCCAACGGACGAGTACCGCATAAAACGGACACCTAACGGAAGCGTACCAAATAAAACGGATGAACAAGATATACAGAAAAATTAAAGGCGATAATAATAATACATTTGTACATGTAAATCGCATAAATATTCAAAATCATGTTTCTGTGTAATTGGTTTTGGTTTGTTCTTCAAAATGTCCCCAAAGGGCAGTGTCTGGCCTGATTAAGAGATGCTTGATTGTGAAGACGTGCCCTTACTCTAAGATCGATTATGAATAATAAGAATTCATGAACGTGTCCGTTTCTCGTACGTTGCATATCCGGTGTGTGTCCGTTATCCATCCGTTACACATCCGTTTTATTCGGTCAGTACATCAACGAATTCACAACGGATAACAATTTTGTCAACGGACAACTTTTATTTTCATCCTTTAGGCGTCTGTTCGTGCTATCCGGTAAAGTGTGACCGAGGCTAAAAGTTTTGAACATGCTAAAAATTTTCCACCGGACAGAACGGACATGCAACGGATATGGACGGACGTCTAACGGATAAGAACGGACGTCTAACGGACATGAACGGAATAAAAAAAGGTTATCCGTTAGGCATCCGTTCCAGCTATCCGTTAAGGTGTGACCGAGGCTTTATAAACAAAACAAAAATTTCCTTCTACGCACTTATTTCTAAAGGTGGGATGCCATGGCCAAATTGTGAACAAATAATATACAGAAAAATATCGGTCCTTAAAACAATATTAGACATTTTATAACTATCTATAATACATTGCATTTTGACATTATTAATTATTTGTAATATTTATTTTCAATTTAAATTCAAATTGAAAAATGAATTAAAGGGACATTAGCTACGATTTAGACAAAAATCTAAAATACGATTACTTTTGTTTCGAGTATAAGTGAAAATTTTAAAATGGTATTTCGTTATACACAGTCGGATGGCTTAAACATGTATAAGGCGTGTTTAGGAAAAGAATTATAGTAAAAGAATGTCAACATTGAAAATAAAGCAATGGTGAATCATTTGATTAACTGATTAGATCCAAAAAATACGTACTTACACAGGTATAAAAGATAATAGACATATTTTTTAACCTACAATATGAAACCAAACAGACATAGAAATATTCAATTGCACGTACTCGCTATCTATTTATATGTATGTCAATATCGAATTATATGCCCGCCGGCAGTCTTTGGAAATCATATTGTTTATAGAATTAAAATTTTAATTGAATGAGTCTATTTGTTTGACTAACAAACATATTATTTTACTTTTTATATTTTTTTCAGCAAACTCGACAGTTTCGTTTTACTAAAAAAAAAATATGCATATAATTATGACATTTTCATATTTGTTTGATGTTACTGATATGTGATACTTATATTATGTCCAAGGATATTTTACCATATAGTTGTATAAAATATGGTACGACGGGTGCCACATGTGGAACAGTATCTGCTTACCCTTCCGGAGCACATGATATCACCCCTAGATTTTGGTGGGGTTCGTGTTGCTTATTTGTCGGTTTTCTATGTTGTGTTATGTGAACTATTGTTTGTCTATTTGTCTTTTTCATTTTTAGCCATGGCGTTGTCAGTTTATTTTTTGATTTATGAGTTTGACTGACCCCCTGGTATCTTTCGTCCCTCTTTTGCAAATAAGACAGATATTGAACTATCGAAAAAAAGTCCAAATGATGCGGATTTTAGCAATCATTATGATAGGTAATTGCACCAATGAGCTTAACGCATATCGTATAGGAGTCCGTATAGTCTGCTTAAAAGTGCTAGATTAACAAAAAGTTGAAACAAGCCAATCAAGCAAACAAAGCGGCATTATTAATGATACAAATAACAGACTCTCGGTAAATACACGAGTGTTAAGAGAGTTTATCGTCGGCAAAGGAAGATTCCATATCACAAGAAGATAGTTAATGTATAATTACTTAACCTTGTTTAAGATAAATTATCACTGCTAATGTGTGACGTGCATTTAGGAGAAAGAACTTTTCAATATATGTACCATGCAAATTTGATTAGGTCCGCTATCAAGTTGGATAAAAAGCATGAAAATGCAATGAATTAGAATATTAACATATATGCATGCGACATAAAATTTGTTTATTCATACATTTCTGGATATCATAGTTATGCATAATCGTTTATTCGCGATAACTGCTAGGGTTCTACTCGTGAACAAAACAACTGTCTGAACATGTCCACATTAGTCTGATTGAGAAGATACTTTTCACATTTTTTTGGCATTTATTCCCGATCTATAGATAAACATGTTCAACTGAAAACATATTGAAGAAAATAAACACTACTCTAAAATATAATACTATAATATAAATGTCTTCACACTTATTTTGATAATAAGTTTTCATAAGTAGAATTTGATATCTATAGGGCATATAACACACTAAAATCTTTTTAAAGTCTCGGAGAAGATGATATTAGCAACGAGATGCTTAACATTGCACCTGGATCTAATATTAATAAACCGTTTTACTAAACCTTTTAAATGACAGCTTTACCTTCTGATATAGATCCTACCACAAGATCCAAAAAAATTTTCTGTTCAATATTTAAAGCAGACGATAGACAAAGCCTGAAAATGGCATTGGAAGTGTTAGAGATAAAAGGATAAATAGGTAAAGTATTTAATTTCATAATAAAGCAAACAAATTAATTGATATTTTTTTTTACTGAGAACATCTTTCACGAAACTCAAATAGTTTGTTTATTTCATAAAAGGTCCGTACCTCCGTCACTGATGATGAGTCTTTTTGTAGACGAATCGCGCTTTCGGCGTACTAAATTAGAATCCTGGTACATTTGAGCTATACTCAGACCATATTTTTGTTGTAATATGTTAAAAAATATTCAGATGTTCTGTGTACTTTCGAAAATTAGTCGATAAAGTTGTGCACATTGTCTTTACGGGTAATCTGAAACTATGTAATATCAACACATATCATGTTTATAGAATATCGAAATTTATATATGAAAATGATAGGTTATGTGTAAAAGTGGATTACAACCTAATATCTTGGATATTTGGTATAATTTTTTTTTTTATTATTCATGAAATGCACATTTATACCCCTGGGGGTTGAAGGCATATACAAACAATACAATACAATATACACAATGGAAAAATGAACATATTAAACATCATATATAAATGATAAAACAGTAATATTTATGCAGGCGTTGTGTCCACTCCCCTCAGTGCAAATGACTTTTTAAAATAACAAGGTTTTGGTTAATGTTGATTACAATATAACAGATGATGATTTTTTTACAACAGAGGATGAGATAAACCAAGGTAATACTATTAGTCCCAATTTATTTAAGTTTTTCGTCAATGGATTTCCAACAATCTTGCAAGAAAAATCAGATTCAGTTTGTTTGAATAACAGTAATATAGGGTTATTGCATGAATATTAGGGAATATTGTCCCGAGTAGAATTTTATATTGCACGAGCTTGCGAGTGCAATATATGTTCTACGAGGGACAATATTCCGGCCAATATTCATGCAATAACCCTTTTATTGTATAGCAATATAATATTTAAAAGTAAAAATTGGTTTAAACTAAGATTTTGTCGTTGATGACGTCATGAATTTTGAAGATTTATTGCACTAGTGCAATATTATACAATTACTGTCTTTTGATGAGGTAAATATGCGGTTTTATTGACTTTTGAAAAACTGATATTCACTGAGGCCGACGGCCGAAGTGAATATCAGTTTTTTTTCAAAAGTCAATAAAACCCCATATTTACCGAAACAAAAGACAGTAATTGTTTTATTCCATATTCCGAGAAAAGAAAATGTATTTAATGACAAACATATACTAAAACAAATTTTACACGAAACATTTGACCATAACGTTGCATGTAAAAGCGCGTGACGTTTAGCGCGTTGAATAACACTTTCTCAGGTGAATATGCTTTTTTATTCAAAATCCAATTCATATAGAGAAACCTACTAAAATAATTCCAATATAGAATAATATACCATACTTCATCTACGCAGATGATTCTGATTATATTTTTCTTCTGCAGAAACTAAGCCAGGTAGAATTCCAAACATTTATTAAACTATCGTAAGGCAGCAACCATTTGATTTTCTGGGGGGGGGCTATGGTTTTTTTTTATGTGCAAACTTTTTTTTTCGCCTTCGGCGAAGAACAATCTATTTTTTTTAGCGACAAACCGAAGACAATTTTTTTCTTTCAATTTTAGCATTACATATAGTGGCCGCTGAGGGTGAAACAAACAATTTTTTTTACTCAGGGTCCAAAACAAATTATTTTTTTCAGCAAAACCTGGAAACAAACTTTTTTTTCCAAAAAAAACCATAGCCCCCCCAGAAAATCAAATGGTTGCTGCCTAATGAATCGTGTCTAGGGGAAAACTCGAATAAAACCAAAATATTTATTTTTCAAAAATAATGGAAGATTGATGCCAGACAATTTCCATATTGGAAACAACTTGAGATTAAGACTGGAAGCTATAAAACAGCTATAATACACTTTAAATAAATTATTCGAGACATGAAATCCTTAAGCTCAAGCAGAAATATATTTCTACATTTATATAATCATTGCATCGAACCTAAAATTATATACGGTTGCTAGAATTGAACATATTAACTCCAAATAGAAAATTAAACTGCTCTTATTTTTCATTTATAAGTGAAGAATAAGGGAACCGAACTTTGATGTTCCACTTCAAATTATTCGACGAGTTATTGCGTGACCTCTTGACATGGACATGCTCAAACAAGAATTAAAGTATTGGTACAGACTATAAAAATCAACAAACTTGCTGAATAATGCATACAAGGAATATTTTCTTTTGCGCAGCAGAACTTGTGGTAGAGGTAATCGGTATCATTGAATTCCAGGCTGAAAAACACAACTACTCTTTATGATGAGACATTAAAAATCGATCTGACCAATTGAAAAAACTTAACATAAGTTTAAGAAATCGTACTCTTATTGTTTCGTGCACTGGCAATTTTCTTGAAACATGGTAGGAAATTAGTTCTTATGATATAAAAGGCAAATTAAGTACATACTCTTTAAGCTAATTGGAATGTCCTATATATATAAAGCATTGATGATCAACGAAGACTCAATTGTTACTTGATAGTCTATTTTAAGGTATTAAATGTCCAAAACTGATATTGAAAAGATATTTATTCTTATGCATTCTGTCAAATGATGGCAATAACCATACAAATGTATACAATAAGTTTCTAAGCGAAACAAAATTTGCAATATAAATTTCCGAACTGCAAGTGCTGTTTACATTAATTATATTGTGACATGTATACCGGAGTTGTCTTTCTTTCAACTTTGACTAGCTGGCTCTCCTCTCACACTTTATTTAAATCATATAATTAAATATAAATGTTTAATGCATGCTGGAGCAACAATATTCCCAGAAACGACATGTCTAGGATTATGTATATATTTCAGTAGAGTCTCTGGTTTCAGTTTTATATTTATTTATTTTTTAAGGATCCTACCTAAAAGTTTATAACGCGGACCTGTAAGAAAACACCTAGTTACCAACGCGGACCTCAAAGAGAAACGTTTAATTCACAGAGAGATGTGTTGAAATCGACATTCTCGTTGAAGTTCATCCCACTGTTTGAGTGTACAATCTGCATCTGTTTCATTTACTATTGATTTTTGTGAACTATGTCCTCCATAGTAAAATCACAGTTGTCTCTCTTTGTAATGTCAGCAAATGCGATGACACGAGTCGATAGAGAAAGAAAGCACGCAAATATGTTTCAGCGCATGTGGATTCATTGTCTAACGAGGATAGCATTCATCAAATGCTGATGGTAAAATAGTTTTTGCATCTTGTGTACCCAAAATTTGCTCATTATTTATGCGACCACAAACAATTGGAAATTATCAGAATCGAGGCAGTCGACAAGGGTTTCCATCTTGCCCTCTTTCCTTTGTTATCTAGTCATTTGGAAATAATTATCATCTGTATAGATTTACCACAAGATATAGTAGGGCTTGGTGGAATTTTTCGGCGAATTTGTCGATTTGCCGATTCATAGATGCAAAAGCTTTAATCTTAGTGTTGACAGGTGAACAAGGAAATAAAACCCATAGGCTATGCCATAGGACGTACTTTCTATTATGACGCCTTTGCTACTTAGTTATGCACACATTTAAATCCATATCAGTAAAAGAGATGATATATTAAAATTGTTTTCAATGATTTTAGTACGAAAATGTATGAAATAATAGAATTTTACGGCATGCACATAGGGGAAAAGATTGAACAGTTGAAATAAAAAAAATAAAAATAAAAAATCAGAAAATTTATTTACTTGCGAAACTTGGTGATACATACAAATTGTGTTGTTTTCTATCAATATGCCTTTGAATTAATGTCAAAAATAATTATCTCAAGCGAAAACTACAGGAAAATTGTTACTGTTCAGAGAAATAACAAATTTTTCCAATCTATAATCTATAATACTAAAATTACGAGGTCCAATTTGTCAGCCGCCATCACGTAAAAACGATGAATCAAAGAATTCAACTTTATATATAACTAATATAGTACAAAGGTGTAGATTAACAATTACACCACTCCAGGCCCTTTTGTTTTCCACGTAATTAATATTGCCAATTATTAATAAGTTCCGGGTCGAGTCCGATACCGATACCAATAGTATATTCACCTGTTACCGATTACCTTATCTGTACGTTCCGCATCTGACAGGCGCACCACCAAACGGTGTATTCAGGATTAATATGCTATATAGTATTACACGGGTCATAATCACAGGGTTGACACTACTTAATTGTCAAATTGTTACCTATTGTAGTCATGGAAGGAAGCAATTAAAATAAAGTAAACTTCTTCTAAATATGAATGAATTAAAGAATTTTTTTCAGAAAAAAGTATATGTACATAAGTTTTATAATGAGAACTATCCATTGAGTTATAAAAAAACATATGCATTATTTTTTTTAATTTGAGGTTTCTTATGACTTTAATTCAAGTGTTGTTTGGAAATTTGTTAAAGATATATTGGGCTTAGACAATCCCCTTGATGTACAAATTGCAAAAGCTCTTTTCGCATGTAAAGGAGTGCTTTTAATTGTTTACACACACTGTATTCATTACAAAATGTGACAATTCATTCCATCATGTGACAGGCATTGTCACATATTCTTGTGTAAATGATATAGATTTTTAGATTTTGCCTTGTCATCTACAAACTTGCTTTAAAGGTGAAACTTGGGCATGCTGTTTCCTGCAGTACCAACAATAAATTTAAGTTCTTGGGTTAGTTCAAGGTGAACCACTAATACATGTATATGCCAATATTGTCATCCTGATCCTGGCTATTGTTTTGTCAGATTCCCTTATATCATGTGAGATAAGAATTGGCAGCAATTTTTTAATTGACTGCTAGTATTTTATGGAAAAGGCAGTTGAAATTATTTTTGTACACACATTCAAACATTTATTTAAATCTTGAATTAATTTAACTACTTATAGATTATCGTTGATCATCTCAACGAGATTTATTTTCTTGCTTGAGCTGGGATGGCAAAAGCAAGAAAAGCATTCGAGTTGAGTTGACCAATGATAATCTGTTTATCGCTATTTTAACTATGACAACATTGTCAATTTCATTAGCAACGCCACATGCCTCCTTAGTTTCTAGCGTAGCATGATATGAAAAGTTTTCACAAAAAAAGATCAAAGGAAAAATGTGCAAAATAGCAATAATAAGAAAATACTTCATCACAAGTCAATATAAATTTTTATCTAAAACATGGATTGGTACTGAAATGTTTATCTGATCTAACATTTGTCTAAACTTCTTTTTGTTTCTGATAGAATAAAATTTAGTGGTCTGCAATCATATTACAACTAACTTTAGTAGAGACTTATATTGCATGATAATAATCATGATAATCAGTTTATGAGAATTCACTGTCTTTATATATCATGAATAAAAAAAATTAAACAATGAGGGACACAAAAAATCTCCTTGTTTTACCCAACTTCATATTTCAAAAACTAAGTACTGATTTTGCAATTTGATGGCCATGAGTTTACCAACATAACATTCTTTTTTTTTTTAAACAACTGAATTTTGGAATAAAAAAAAAATAAAGCCTTGTTTACAAAGCCCACATTTCTTGAAAAGTGGTGGTCCAAGGGTTTTGACCACCACATTTTCAAAGGACCACCACAGTTTTGGTCTTTTGCAATAAAATTAAAAGGCAGGACCAGCAGATTTCTTTCAAAGAACACCATGAAAAAGAAAATTTTCAAGAACTATGAGAACCAGTTACCTAAGCTTAGTAATTGTTCAAGATTATCCTTTAAGTAATGATATTTATTATATACGGTGGCAGATCCAGGGGGAGGGTTCCTGGGGTTGGAACCCCCCCTTTTTTGGACAATTACCTTGATCAATGCATTTGAATGGGGACACATAGTTTGAACCCCCCCTTTTTGTCCTGTGTTTGGAACACCCCCTTTTTAAAATGGTTGGATCCGCCCCTGATATAGAAAGAGAGAGAGAGAGATGTGGATGCCATTGGCTTAAGTGTTTTGAGATTGCTCGCCTTGATGAGACATTGGTGAACATGCTTTTCAGGTGTTGAGGTTTTCAAAGTCAACATTTTAGCTATCATGACTATATCTTTATCTGAAGACATTTTGTTTCCTGACAATAACTTAAGTATATTAATGCGAATTGATCTCTATGAAATTAACCACAAGGTTCAATAGCACAAAAGGAAGGTTGTGATTGATTTTTGGGGTTATGGTCTAACCTGTTTAGGAATTAGGGTTAAAAAAAGAAGCCAAAAAAAGGCATTTTCAATTTATTTTTCTAGTTTCCAGACAGTAACATGTGTATACTGCACGGATCTCTATGAAATTGAATCAAGGTTCCCAGCGGCGGATCCAGCCATTTTAAAAAGGGGGGTTCCCAACCCAGAGTTAAGGGGGGGTTCCAGCTATATGCTCCCATTCAAATGCATTGATCGGCCAAAAAAAAGGGGAGGTTCCAACCCCCGGACCCCCCCTGGATCCGTCAATGGTTCCTCACCTCAAAAGAACGTAGGTTTGACTTTGCGGGTTATGGCTAAAACCAAATAGGAGTAAGAGGTCAAAAGGGGGAACATAGACAGCTATCTATAGTTAAAAAAAATAAACAAAAGACAGAGGACAACATTTGTGACATGTTACAAAATTTCCATTTTCATTATTACTTGGCAATCCAAAAAAAATAATCTCTACACTTGCTCATTATGCTTGTTCGCTGGTAGGGAGATCACTACATAATATATAATATGACGACAAAAGTGATTTAGAGGTCAGCTAACAGTCTTCGACATTTATCTTTTGTTTATTTGAATTTAGAACATGTAGATAAGAATTGATCAAGTTAATTAACATGATTAAGATGAAGAAATCTAATTTTATATTTTGCAGGTTGTCACAATTCTCAGAATAGCTTCAAGAATCTGCACCATGAAGTAGCACACAAGTTTTAAATGGTGAGTTAAATGTACAAATCAGAAAGTAGTATTTATCATGTTCATACCTGCCAACTGTCACTATTTGAGGGGGATTTCCACCATGTAGGCTCCCAAATTGAAATTTTGAAAGTTCAATTTTGTCCACAATTTTAACAAAACAATTAATTTTACAATGACATTAGGCTTTTAAAAGTATAAAGAAGCCAAAAAACAACATTAAAATGTATTTCCAGGCCCCTTAGAAGGCTTTTTAGGACTATGACAGCTATCTTGCACGCAAAACCCCCATGGACATTTTGAAAAGTTGGCAGGTACAATGTATGCATGCTTATTGGGGAGGGGGGAATCAAAACCACACAAACCTTGGTCAGGTTGTTATCTCTTTGACACATTCCCCACTTCCATTCTCAATTTAACAATCAGATATCATCAATGTTTAGGCTGTTTCATTAAAACCTACATGGTACTGGGGAAAAGCCCTTAAAAAGGGTGGAACCACTCATAGTATTGAGGCCAATTATAATTTCACTTATGTTTCCACTGCAAACAAGTAGATGGCAATGGGTCTTTAACTGTTAATTGTAGTTTAAGGTAGCACAATACAAAGATTTTTTCACCCCCAATCAGACAACTATAAACTGATGTAATTTCTTCATTCCAACTTTGAATTTTAAAAATGAGGTACCAAAAGTAAGGAGAAAGATTAATCTTTCAAATGGTGATAATAACATTATGACATGATTATTACATAATTAACTATTATGTTATTAGTTGCTATATTGTGATGTCCACACTTGAATGAAATAAGCTTCTTTGTTATGTATAGCATGAGCATCCCAAAATATTTTATAGATTCTTATACAACATTGTACAACACAGTTTGATCTCCAAAACTGTGTCTCAGATTTTTCCTATTCCATTTCATTCTCTCATTAACCTCCAATTAAGTTTGCAACCTCAATTCATAAGAGATCACTAAATTTAATTGGGTATAAAATTTGTTCTATTGATGTTTTTGGAAATTTGAGACATAGTTTGGAAGATAACTGGTCAAGGAACAACATGTTTGAAAATCAGGCTTATAGGGGCAGCCATCTAGGAGTTAATTTCATTTAAAACTACATTTTCATGACAAAAATGAATGTGTCACAATTGAATAAATAAGAATTTTCCTACTTGTACCCCATTAACTTCAATATTATTCACACATGTACCATGGGGATACTTCAGGATTGGCCTTTAATTATAAATCAATTAGGTTTTGACCAGTAAGAAAGCATTCCATTTCAGCAATTCTAAATATATAAAGAAAATGCAGACCCTCTCTGCAACAAAAATCAGATCTGGCGGGAGATGTTATATCATTAGTGACCGTGCTGGAAATCAGTTGCTACAGATATGGTCAAAACTCTGCCCACCATGATAAACCTTTGCTATTAATGATCTCAGAAGTTTAATTACAGATTGTATTTACTTTCTTCAATATAGATTTTATCCATTTAGTACATAAAATAATGTTTTGATTTTAGCATTGTTACAAAAAGTAAGTTATACATGTGTACACAAAATGATCAGTTGGTCAGTCTAGGGGATCCATATGGGGGATTTCTAAAACTTTAATTGTATACAATGACAATATGGTGTTTTACACAAAGTACATTTTTAGCTCACCTGGCCCGATTCCAAAGGGCCAAGTGAGCTTTTCTCATCACTTGGTGTCCGTCGTTCGTCGTCGTCATCGTCATCTGTTAACTTTTACAAAAATCTTCTCCTCTGAAACTACTGGGTCAAATTTAACCAAACTTGGCCACAATCATCATTGGGGTATTTAGTTTTAAAAAATGTGTCCCGAGACCCGGCCAACCAACCAAGATGGCTGCCATGGCTAAAAATAGAACATAGGGGTAAAATGTAGATTTTGGCTTATATCTCTGAAACCAAAGTATTTAGAGCAAATCTGACATGTGGTAAAATTGTTTATTAGGTCAAGATCTATCTGCCCTGAGATTTTCAGATGAATCGGAGAACCTGTTGTTGGGTTGCTGCCAATAAATTGGTAATATTAAGAAAATTATGCAGTTTTAGGTAATTATTTTGAATATTATTATAGATAGAGATAAACTGTTAACATCATAATGTTCAGCAAAGTAAGATCTACAAATAAGTCAACATGACCAAAACAAAAACAGCTGAAAATGAAATTTTGATAAAATATAGTTGCTTTTGTATTGTACTACCTTAAATGACACAAATGCCCATATAACATGTATAATTTATGAAATCTCTGTATGTCGATAGCTATCAAAGATACAGTCTTATAATTTGAAACACCGGATGCCCATTTTGTATACATAAGACTCATCAGTGACGCTCAGATCAAAATAGTTAAATAGCCAAACTAGTATAAAGTCGAAGAGCATTGAGGACACAAAATTTGTGCCATTTATTAAAAAGTGTCAAATAATATTTATAACAGTAATTACCCATTTTAAATTACTGTCAAATTATGTAAGAGTTGCAAGTAACTCTTAATACCTTTATAAACTACATGTTATTAGTACTAGTACATCAAATATCAATTTCGTAACTTTTCAATAATTATAACATTTACAAGAAGATTGTACACCTGTGACAAATATTTAAGAACAAGTATTCTATTGATTTATAATGAATAAATAAGACATAAGGCAAGTTAAACAATCATTTAACTACTAGACACTTGTTTGTCAATTTTTACATCGTTTTAATTGCAAGCTTTTCATATTCTGCCAAAATATTGAATTGGAATTAAGAATCCCCACAAATAAAAAAACGCTAGAATTTTTATGGCCCTGCAACAAAGTTGTTGGTGCCATACAGTTTTACCCTTGTCTGTAATTCTGTTATTCCACAACAAACCATTATACAGACTTTTTTCTATACCCCTTTAGCTTGGACTGATTTTTGGTATGAGTTACAGATCAAGTTTTAGTTTATTTCTGCTTTGCTTATTTTTGCAGAAATTAAGGGTTTATGACTTTGAAAATTGTTGAAAATCACAGTTAAACAGACTTTTTTCTGTACGCCTTCAGATTTTGAGCTGATTTTTGATATGTGAGACTACCATCATGTTTGTGTCTACATGCATGTGTTGTTGAAATTGCAGATTTTTTAACTTTTCGTTTTGACACATCTAATTATAAACTTCATTGCCCTCAAATTGTGTAAATTTACAAGCAATTAAATAACTTGCTATACATTAATTGTGTGCTCTATTAAAGAAAATTTTAATTGTGACTAATTTTTTGCTTCAAATGAGACAGGCCAGATACAAAGACCATCATAAGTTTTTGCATGAATTTTAATGCATTAAAATTACAATTTATGCATCAAATGACATTGGTCATGTGGGAAACTAACAAGGATGTGCATCTTACCTAAACACATTTTAATACATGCTATATGCATCTTTTCTTATTACTTTTTTTTTGTCAATTTTTCTAAAGGTAATATATATACTTTAAAATGTATTAATTGCAATTTGACCAAAAACTACTCAAAAACTGTCAGCATAGTTTTAAAATCTGTTGTGTTTAAAAAACTAATTTTGCATACCGGTATATTATGATCATGGTATGAGATACCTATTCATCAGAGATCAAATGATGTAGAAGTATGCAACTTAAGATCTCTGTAATGCCTTCAACAATGTGCGAAATCCATACTGAATTTTAAGCTTTAAAAGGCCTTGACATAACAAAATGTCAAACAAGAAAATCAAAGACCTGATTTTTGCAAAAAAAACATAAACAAAAAACTGATATGATAAACAGAAATCTTCAACAACATCTGAATTATAGGCATTCTGATTTGTGACAGGCACATACAAAATGTGGTTGGGGTAAAAAGGTTTTTGAGTGCTCAACTGTCCCTTTACCTGGGACAGTTGTGAAACAACCCAAAATAAGAACAAACTGTAAAAATAATTTGAAAGGGGATTAACTCATCGGATCAACACAAAGCACAAGGTAACAATCTACAATTATTCACAGATACTGAAAGCTTGTTCAAAACCAGTTACCACAAATGATTTAATCATGTTTCCAAGAATAAAATCAATCAGCAAACATCAAATGGATTCAGTGTAGAGATGTTATAAATAGTCTTAGAAAAACATCACCAAATATAAGTATCTACAGGATGTACAATGATGTGGGACCATAAATGTTCATAAATGTATAGCATAAATAAATAAACATGTCAAAATTGAAAACAATGTTCAAACTTGTGATTGTGTTGGATAAAAACCGCAATTTTTATACGTGTGCATGTAAAACAAATTTCGTTGTAGAGAGATCTCAATACAGCACAAACAACAATTTCCAAAATACCAAAAAAGTGAAAAAAGTATATTTTAACAAAACACATTTGACTAACAGGTCAAACAACTGATGTTCTTAAATCCTGCTGACTGCTATTGACGATTGACAAATAAATTGATCACAAGATGTAACAAAATGGATCTTGATATAAATTTAATACAAACAGAAAACAATAAACTTGTGGAAAAGATGGTATACCACAAACATGAGGTGCAAAAGTTTGTACACCATATCTCTTCTACATAAAATTATGTTTATGTGTTATTCTGTAAAATTATAAACAAATTCATTTAATTTCAGATCAATAAAATCCATGTTGAAAGACAGTTTTATTGTTATTGCTATGAAGGGGAACTGAAGATGAGGGTAACATTTATCACTAGTGTTGATGCAACCAGATATATATTCTAAATGGACTTGAAATGAAAAGCAAATTTCAACTTAAGATGTGAAATCCAGTTTTACCTTTAATGATCATGAAATCCACAAACTTATATCCATATGATATTTTGAAATCCACATGATATAACAATTTTATATACAAGTGAAATCCACGTGAAATAACAATTTTATATACGAGTGAAATCCATATAATATAACAATTTTATATACGAATGAAATCCAAATGATATAACAATTTTATATACGAGAGAAATCACAATTATATAACAATTTTTTACCGATTTAAATGCAAATCATATAACAAAATGGCTGAATTTCCTATTTCTGAAGATGTTATTCAGGAAAATATTCCCAATGATGATACATCTATATTTTTGCCTGAAGGAAGTCATGTGATATCTAACGATTCACTACCAGTTGTCATACTGACGGAGGATACTAGTATGCTTCAAGGGAGAGAAATCCTACTAAGCCATAATGATACAATGTTGTCAGATAATTTACATAAGCATCAGGTTAATATAATTGACTTGAACTTGATATCACATTCTGACAGCAATCAGTCAACTTTAAATCAATTAAACTTTGATAGTCTGCTACCAACTCAGGTGGAAGAAAGTCAGACCCCTATCGCAACTCAGTCAACGGTCTCTGGCGAAATTCTTAAACAGAGCAGTGATAATCAAAAATTAGTGTCTTACACAATCTTTCGTCCGAATGAAGAAGCAATATTTACAGCTGAACGATGCCAGGAAGACACTGTAAAACAGGCAAACAGACCACCAAAACTATGCCAGGAATACACTGTCAAACAGGGAAACAGACCACCAAAACCATGCAAGAAAGACACTGTCAGACAAGGAAACAGTCCACCAAAAAGAAACCAGACAAAACAAACAAAAATGACAAAAAAGACAAAAAAGAAGGGTAAGACTGATGTGCATGATGCAGTTGGATCTGCTAATTATACACAATTACTAAATAATGTTAACGAGAACTTACTGTCTGAAAATTCTCCAGTGCATGACAGTGGAAAAAAGCCTAGCACAATAAAAAATACAGTTTTCCATGGTTTAAAAGGCAAACCTACTGGCATGGGAGCTGTTTTTAAAAGTAAAAAAACAAGCAATATCTTTGAAAATTTAGAACAATTTGCAAGAGAAGGTCAGAAAGAAATAGCTGTGCCTTCAGCCTCCAATGGAGATGGTGTTTCTACTGATAATGAAAGTGAAAGAGATTTTGAAGATAGACTTAAGAGTAGGTGTTTAAGGTCGAAAGTTTCGGTCAAATTAGTTCCTTTAGATATGAGCAAAATAACTGTTGATAAGAAACTAGATGTTGTTAGCTTTAAAAACAATAAAAAGCAACAGAACATAAAATCGGATGTTAAGAAAGTTCCCATTGAAAAAGTTCCCATTGAAAAGACTGTAAAGGAAAAATCGATAGATGAAAAAAAAGTTCCTAAACTAAAAAACGGTGTGATAGCAGAGCAGTATACATATATCCGTGGAAAGAAAAAGAAGAAAAAACCAAGTTTGGGATTGCTGAGAGAAATTGACAAAAAACATGCAGAACGCTTTGGTAAAACTCCAAAATCAATGACAGCATGGAAAAAAATTGAAACAATTGAAAAGAGTGGTAAAAAACCAAAAGTACAAGGACGTAAAGGAATAGAAGGAGAGTTTCCATGTAATCTTTGTGATTACGTTGCAAAAATAAAAACTCATCTTCAAGCTCATAGGGCAGTTCATATACCGAAATGGAGAAAATGCAATTTTTGTAAATTTGAGTCACGGTCAGAGTTTAAGATGTTGGAACATGAAGCCAGGCATACAGGAGAAAAACCATTCAAATGTAAGGTTGAAGGGTGTGAATATTCTGCCGTGTGCAAGGGAGATCTAACTAAGCACCAAAGAAAACATCAAGAGGACAAACCATTCAAATGCCCAAAGGCTGGATGCAGCTTTGGCACAAAATGGCCTCGTAATCTAAAACATCATTTAACTACACACTCTGACGAGCGTCCTCACAAATGTAAACAGTGTGGTTATGCCTTCAAAAGACCTAGTGATCTTAGCTATCACATGTATCGTCATAATGATGTGAAACCAATTAAGTGTGAAAAATGTGAATTTAGGTGCAAAACCAATTTTGAGATTAAATGTCACATGTTAAAGCACAGTGATGTCCGTTACTTCAAATGTACTCATCCTGGCTGTACACAGGCGACCAAAACTAAATCAGATCTTACCAAACATATGAAAGTTCATTGTAAAACATTAGATTTTGTATGTGACTTATGTGGAAAAGGATTTAAAACCAAAAGCTGCTTGAAAAAACATCTCTTACGCCATTCTGATGAACGACCTTGGAAGTGTGACCTCTGTGACAGACGATTTAAAATAAAGCCTGCTTTGAGGAATCATATTAATATGCATGCAGGGTACAAACCACACCGGTGTGATGTTTGTGGTATGCTTTTTGCAAGCTTAGGCAATAAGAAGACTCACATGGTCGTCCACACAACTAAGGACCGACCTCTTAAGTGTCCGATTTGTCCCTATTTAGGGAAAACACAGGAACATATACTAGCACATATCGGAACAATGCACGGAAGTAAATATGCTTACTTTTGTGAAATCTGTAAAAAGCCATTTAAACGTTATCACTTATTACAAGTTCATTATCCAAGATGTCACACCAAGGAAGAACTAGAGATGTTGGAAAGTGCACTTCAGTTAAACATGCAGGCGATTAAATCAGAAGTGATAGATGAAGTCACCAAGGTTGAGCTGGCAAAAACAAATTCTGAATTGAATTGGGATTGTGTTTATGTCAAGGATGAAAGATGTGATAATGAGGCTTATGGTGTAGCTGAAGACCAAAATGTAAATACTGATGAAGATACAACTACTAAAACATCTGAAAACCAAAATCTTAATGGGACTAATCAAGACCATAATGAGGAAAACACTGTTCGTTCAGATGTTGACCCAACTCAGAATGAGCACCAACATACTACTGATAACTTAAATGATACTAATGAAAGCAATAAACCAGATGTTAAGCCAGCAAAATTAGAGCCCACAGAAAATTTTATGAACACCACAAAGCCAGCTACTCTTGCCATCTATGATGATTTTAGACTTCCTCTAGCAACAGTAGGTTTTCATTTTAATTTTATAAAAAAGGGAAAGAAGACAAAGGCATGGTTCATGGACCAAAGTTATATGGATGAAAATGCCAAAAAGAGACATCAAAAGTACCTAAGCAGAAAGAGAGAAGAGATGCTTTATGGGTATTACAACTCAAAACGTAAACGTAAAATTCCAGGGAAATTAACAATAGTTCATGAATCACCAGAAAAAAAGAAACGACAGTTTGCAGGTGGAAAAATCTTCAGTAAGAATAAAACAAAAAATGCATTACAACCTTTGATAAAATTAGATTCATCAAATAAAACAATGCCAAAAATTGTTATTAAATCAAGTTCAAGTGAATCAAAAAGATTAGAGGCCAAAAAATTGTTGGAAATCAGCATTAAGAAGTCGACTTTGTCATATGATCTGAAACCACATAAAAAATCAAAAACTACAGATATTAAAACTGAACTAGTTAAAAAAGAAAATCCTAAAAAGCCATCATTGGAATCTACTATTGACAGTAAAAAAAATAAGAAATTGAAAATTACGAAAACAAAGAAGTTAAAGAAGGTTGTTAAAGAACAGTATATGAAACCTGAAGAAAAAATCCCTATTAAACCAAAAAGAAAACCAGGAAGGCCCCCTAAGGTTGTTGAAATTTTGAAAAAAGATACGGATATTATAAAGCTAAAAGGGAAGCCTGGAAGAAAACCCAAACTTACTAGTAAAATGGCTGAATTCAGAGATCGTGAAATGAACAAAAATAACAAAACGGGAAAGCCTACAGCAATCCACTCCACAATAGTTAAAAACAAACCAGGCAGAAAGCCTAAAGGTAATGTGGTTACAGAGAAGAAAACTAAGAAGACGGGCAAGAAACCTGGACGAAAACCTAAAGAACATGTGAAACTACCGAAGTTACAAAAGCCAAAGGGCAAACCAGGACCTAAACCAAAGTGCAAAGTTCCAATTATGGAAAGTAAAATTAACAAACCCAAAGGGAAACGTGGCAGACCACCTAAGGCTTTACAAGCAGATAGTACAATACTGACTATTATAAAACAGGAAGCAGAGGACGATTTTGATCAGATGACTACATCCCTTGGTAATTTGATTGGTTGGCAAGAGGATATGAATTCAAGTAGCTTTAATGATCCAAACAATACAGGATATCAGGAAGATGTAAACCAGTCATATAATATAACTGTTTGTCAAGACTCTGACCAGTCACATGACACTAATTTGTCAAGTAACGCAACGCTATCTGATAGAATTAAAACCAATAGAAGAAGAGTACATAATTACAAGACATCAAAGGATAATGAAAACACAAAAAGGAAATGGTTTGCATCAGGTAGTGCTACAGCTACCCAGCCGCCGTCAGAATTGTCCACACAAATGTCAGACGTACCAGATAAAACTACTGTAGTGACAGATAGACCAATCGTATACAGATTTACTGGTACACGGGCTAGTGAACCCAAAACAACAAGAACAAATTCTGAACTTACCAGCACCAATCATGAAAGAAATTTTACTCCATTACCAAAAGATAAAGCTGATCTTTATGCTAAAATACGATCTCGTATTGCTTCAAAAAATGTAACTGCGAAGGAATCACACAGTAGAATTACCGCTAAACATATCCCGTTGGAGAGATTAGCTGTAGATACATCAACTGGAGGGATTGTTACTTCTAATGCATTCAATTCTCAGCTCATACCTCTGCAAACGTTCACATCTGAAACTCTAAAAGGGACTACTCTCATAAAGGAATGTGATAAAGAACCAACTAAGAAACTAGTTTCAGCTCAGACATTAAGCTCTAATACATTGAAAAGGATGAATATACACTATGACTCAACATGCTCAAAGACAAATAAAAGAAATAAACTTGATGTTCCTCAAGTTGTCATAGAAAATGCAGAAGAAATGAATAGTCGTGACTATAATGAAGTATACATTTCTTCATTACAAGATTCAGAAAACTATGATGAAGAAGAGCAAGTTAGTCAAGTTTTTGTTAAGGAGGAAATAATTATTGACCTAGATGATGAAAATGACAAAGATTATTATCGATCTGACGAAAATGTTGAAAATGAGGCTTGTATGGAGGTTTCCTCAGAGAATTGTATTGCAAGAGAACACCAGCCTCTTGAAATGGATAGAATCATTGAAAGTAATGGTAATTTGTTTATACCGTATTGTGATGACGTAGCAGTCATGCAAGCTTCAGCTGAGGGTCTTCAAGATCCTGGAGGAAATGTCATAAATCTGAGAGAACCGTCTACTATAAATCAGTTAGGAATTATTATTGAAACTGTACAAGAGTCTGCTGTAAATGTTTCTGTAGAAGAGAGTCCGGATGGTAATGTGGTCGTCCAGATGCTTGAACCAGCTGATGAAAATGGCATGTTATCCAAGTTTTCAGATGATACTGATGAGACTTTGCAAGATAGTGACATAGATATAAATAGTTCACCAATTAAACAAGAACCTATCGATAAAGACTCCCATTCATAGACTGGATCTTATTTAGAATTGTCTATGGAAATATGAGCGAGTTATTGTTCAAATGGTATTTTGTTTGCTTAAAATTGAGAATGGAAATGGGGAATATTTGTTTGTTTTTTGGGTTTTTTTTAATTTTGTTGTTTGTTTTTCTTCGTTATATTTTAGTGTTTATTATGTTTTGTTATAATCTATTTTTTTTGTTCTATGGAAATGACATATAAAGTCACTCATAGTTTCATGTACTGTTGTTTATCTTTTTGTCTTTTCTTTTATTGTCATGACATTGATTATAGTCTTTTTGAAATTTGTTATTTTGAAATTTGAGTCTTGAGTGAACATTTTTAATGAATGAATTGATTTATTACTAGTTTTTGTCATTACTTCTTTAAAAATTTCTGTTCACATTGCAGAAAAAAATAAGGAAACTTTACCAGTATTTTCACATTTATATTTAAGGTTTTAAAATGAAACAACTCATTTCACAAAAATTTGGAAATATATTTTTCTGTGTAACAGTCTGAAATTTCTTTTACTAACTATTAATTTAATTTTCCTTTTCATGGTGAAAAGAAAGAAAAAATTTCATGTATTTTGACATTTGAAGATATAATATCAATTTTGTTCTATGTCATGTATGTATTTTAATATATATTTAGATTTAATTTGTTTGTTAATGTATCTATTGAGTTATATTTTGTTGCTTTTTTTTTTTAAGTCTATTTTTATTTGTGAAATCCTTTGTTTTAAGATGTTGAGCGTTTAATTGAAATCCTTTGTTTTAAGCTGTTGAGCATTTCATTGAAATCCATTTAAGTTGTCATTGTAAACTTTCATTTTTGTTGAATTAGAAGATAATTTTAATTAATTTAAAATTTTCATATATTTTGACATTTGAAGATATAATATTAATTTTGTTCTATGTCATGTACATGTATGTATTTTAATATATATTTAGATTTAATTTGTTTGTTACTGTATCTATAGAGTTATGTTTTGTTGAGCGTTTAATTGAAATCCTTTGTTTTAAGCTGTTGAGCATTTCATTGAAATCCATTTAAGTTGTCATTGTAAACTTTCATTTTTGTTGAATAAGAAGATAATTTTAACGAATATCATTATTAAAATATTATTTTTGTGTTTTTATTGCATCTTAGCTTTAGAGTTCAGCCTTTTTTTACTTTTATTTTTGAAATCCTTTGTTTTAAACTATAAAGAGCATTTAATTGAAATCCATTTGAGTTGTTAGAAAGGTTTTTTTTTTTACTATCAATTTAATTTTGAATTTTCAAAATAGTTTTTTAGTCACCAAGCAAATTTATTGTTATATGGTAAATATTGTTAATATTTAATTGACTATTTGTCAATTTCATCAATTCATATATGTGTTCTTGGCTTGATTGAAGTCCTAAAGTATTTAAGAAATTTGTTACTTTTTTTGCTTTGGGTAAATGGATTGCTCTCATAGTTAGTTCATAGACTTTGAGTATTTTGTATAATTTACATGTTAAAGTATTGCTATTTTACTTTCAACATTTGCACTATACCATAAAAAATTTAAACAGGCAAAACATATCTCTGTGTCAACAATTTGTTATTCATTTTGAATAGCCATATTTTGGATTTGTTCTTTTGGGTAGCCATATTTTGGAATTGTTCTTTTGGGTAGCCATATTTTGGAATTTATCAATCCTGAGATTTTGTATATTCTTTTAAACTGAAGTTTTTGACAATTTTTTTTTATCCCAAAGGAATGCAATTTTTTTCTAATGAGTTTAAAGATTATTGTTAAAATGAAATTGTTATGTTACTGAGGATTGTCTGTGCTTTTAGTTTTTGAAAAACTTTAAATATATATAAATGTCCCGCTATATCTAGAAATTTCTGATAATATGGTCAACATATTGTTGAAATGTTTTGTGTGACTTTGTATATGAGAATATAGATACCAGTTTCTTGAAAGGCATTCTTTTTTTATGCTGGAAATAGTATTTGTATTCTTTAATACATATATATGTATACATTTCACTGATACATGTTATGAATCCTGTCCAAAACAAACCTTGAGGGTTTGAAGATTTTGTTCATGTCTGTTGTTGTTTTTATACAGGTTAAATATTTTTCTGTTTATCCAGTTATATAAGTCCAGTTTGGATAGATTTATTGTTTTGGGGATACAAAGTTGAAAATTTAGTGAACATATTTTAAAGCATACATTTGTAAATGACATTGAACAAGTTTTTTTCTTTATACATTTTGATAATGTTAATGTTGTAATCACATTTGTTAAATAAAGTGATATGTTTGTAAATTTTGATTATAAGCCACTAAAAAATTACTTAAAAGTAGTTGTCATGTTAGAAAGTATCGAGAGCGGCATTCATATCCAACTTTTCAACCCAGAGTCGTTTCTTTATTTCATTCTTCTGACCTTGACCTCGTTTTAATGGCCATTGCTAGCTTTCATAATTATATATGTTTCTCAAATTCTATAGGCAACGTGTATGCTTACTATTTTGGGTGTATAGTATGATTGTCAGGTGTCCATGTCTGTTTGATACAGTTATCTGACATTAACGTCTTTGCAATGGATCGTGGATATTGTTAATTATGTCACCCGATCGACAATGTCGGGTGACATATTGCTATTCCTCTGTTTCTTTTTCACTATTATTATTATTATTATGGCACCCTCAACGGAGTTGGGGTGACATATTGTTATTCTACGTTTCTTTTTTTTCTTATTATGGCACCCTCAACGGAGTTGGGGTGACGTATTGTTATTCTACGTTTCTTTTTTTTTCTTATTATTTTTCTTCCACCGATTTTGTCCAGCTTATTTCTCGGAATCCAATGGACCAATGTTGGTTAAACTCTACTATAATAAGGACCACCATGATAAGTTGTGCAGTGGACTTTTGCATGTGCATGATGGCTGCCGTTGCCATGGAAACGAAACAAATGTGAAAAAATCTAGTTTTTTGTTTTGGTTAACTGTTTGGATATGCTTTAACTCAGAATCATCATATTTTCATACAATGTTGGTGCCCACTATATACAGGTGTTGGATGATTTTGGTACTCATTGGAACTACTATGTTGCCATGGAAACTGCACCAAAAATTTCAAAAATATCAAAATGCTCCAAACCTAATGAAACTTCACAGTAACGATGAGCAACATTGGAAGATGTGGAATTTGGCGTTGGAATTTTCAAAATATCTGTTGTTACCATGGAAACAATGCAAAAAGGTTAAAACTTTGAATTTTCACAGAACATTCCAGAACATCAATGTTGAATTTATTCTAGAGACATTAAATGGTATATGATTATGGAGGGAAAAAATTGCAGCGGGGGTTTGACTTTGGAATATTCAAAATGGCCGCCGTTACCATGGAAACAGCAAAAATATGAAAAACTTCAAATTTTCAAAATGCTTTAAATTAAATGAAACTTATAACAAATGTTGCCTAGCTTATGTAGACTTGACTTTTGAGTTTGGAATTTTCAAAATGGCCGCCATTGCCATGGAAACAGCAAAAATTTTCTGAATGGCTGCCGCTGGCCTGGCAATGTGGGAAGGGTGCCATATGCTATCGCTCGCAATGGCAAATCTAGTTATGTCACCCGATCGACAATGTCGGGTGACATATTGCTTTTCTTATGTTTCTTTGTTATGTCACCCGATCGACAAAGTCGGGTGACATATTGCTTTTCCTCTGTTTCTTTTTCCCTATTATTATTATTATTATTATTTTTCTTCCACCTAATTTTGTCCGGCAGTTTTTTTGGAGCCAAAGGAACCAATCTGAATGATGGTGCACTATAGCAAGGAACCCTGACTTTCCAGTTGCAGTGCAACTTTGGAACTAAAAAATGGCTGCCATCACCATGGAAACAGAAAAATAGTGAAAAAATATAATTTTAGAGTTCGGCCAATTATTTGAGAATGGTTATGCTTAAAATCTTTAGATTTTGATACAATGTAGGTGCCCACTATACACTGGTTTTGGGATGATTTTGGCAATCATTGGAACTGCTATGTTGCCATGGATACTACACCAAAAATTTCCAAAATATGGAAATGCTCCAAATTAAATGAAACTTCACAGTAACGATGAGCAACATTGGTAGATGTGGAATTTGGCGTTGGAATTTCCCAAATGTCTGCCGTTTCCATGGAAACAATGCAAAAATGGTAAAAATGGTCCAAAAACACCTAAAAGTGGCATTTACTTTCTTAAAAGGGTAGGTCAAATCCATTGAAACTCTGATGGTATGCTCCCTCCCATGTACCAATGTGGTATCTGCCATTAGAAATTTGGAATGGTCTGTGTAACCATAGAAACCAGCCAAAATGTCAAAAATTTCAAAAATTTCAATATACTCAAAAAGTATTGATACTTAGTATCATTGTTGACTGTCAAGTCTGCATGAGACTTTTGGAGTTGGAATTTCCAAAATGGCCACCGTTGCCATGGGAACTGCAGAAATGTCAAATATTTTCAAAATGCTCCAAACTTAATGAAACTTTATATTATTGTTAACTGGCATGTATAGATGAGACTTTTGACTTTGGAATTTTCAAAATGGCTGCCGTTGCCATGGAAACAGCAGAAATATAAAACTTTTGACAATGCTCTTATGGTATTGAAAATTTTACAGAAAGATATATTGCAATTCAAATATCTGCATTCACTGTTAAGTTGTTTTGAAATGGCTACCGCTTAGTGGCAATGGGGGGAAGGGTGACATCCGCTATTGCTTGCAATGGCAATTCTAGTTATTATTATTATTCTTCCACCTTTTTTTGTCCGACAGGTTTTTTGGAGTAAAATGGAACCAATCTTAATGATAGTTCACTATAAGGAGGAACACAAAATTTCGGGTTGCAGTAGGGTCTAAGACCATAAAAAATGGCTGCCGTTTCCATGGAAACGGAACAATTGTGAAAAATTCCAGTTTTTGGTGTTGTGAATAATTTAGAGATGCTTAAACTCAGAATCATCATATTTTATCACAATGTAGGTGCCAGCCATATATTGGTTTTGGATGATATTGGCAGTCATTGGAACCACTATGTTGCCATGGAAACTACCCCAAAAATTTCAAAAATTTCAAAATGCTTCTAATTTTTTGAAACTTCATAGTAACGATGAGCAACTTTGGTAGAAGCGTAATTTGGCGTTGGAATTTCCAAAATGTCTGCCGTTACCATGGAAACAGTGCATAAGTGTCAAAATGCTTTAAAAACCTCAGGGTTTGGTAAATAATTTTGGTATGCTAGAACTTGAAATCATCAAATTTTTACACAATATAGTTGTTCACTATATACAGCTTTTGAATGATTTTGACAATCATTGGAACTCTTCTGTTACCATGGATACAGGACAAAATATTTCAAAAATTTCAAAATGCTCCTAAATTGATCAAACTTAATATGATTGTTGACTGTCAAGTCTACATATGACTTTTGAAGTTGGAATTTCCAAAATGGCCACGGTTGCCATGGAAACTGCAAAAATATCAAAAATTCTCAAAATGGTTTTAACTTAATGAAATTTGATATTATTGGTAACTGACAAGTAAAGTTGAGACTTTTGACTTTGAAATTTTCAAAATGGCTGCCGTTGCCATGGAAACGGTATAAATATGAAATACTTTAAAAAACTCTGAATATACTGAAAATTTACAAAAAGATGAATAGCCATACATATATGTGCATTTACTGTTAAACAAGTTTGAAATGGCTGCCGCTTAGTGGCAATAGAGGGAAGGGTGACATCCGCTATTGCTTGCAATGGCAATTCTAGTTTTTATTTTTTTTCTTGCAACAAAATTTTGTCCGCGAGAGTTCTTGGAATCCAATGGACCAATGTTGATGGAACTCTACTATAATGAAGACCCCCATGTGAAGTTGTGCACCTTGCTATGGAATGGTAAAATATGGCTGCCGTTTCCATGGAAACTGCACAATTATGAAAAAATCTAGATTTTGGTTTTGGTGAATTTATACGTTATGCTTTAACTTAGAATCATTACATTTTATTACAATGTAGGTGCCCACTATATACAGGTGTTGGATGATTTTGGCACTCATTGGAACTACTATGTTGCCATGGAAACTACTTCAAAAAATTCAAAAATCTCAAAATGTTCCAAACTTAATGAAACTTCACAGTAACGATGAGCAACATTGGAAGATGTGGAATTTGGCGTTGGAATTTCCAAAATTGCTGTTGTTACCATGGAAACAATGCAAAAAGGTCAAAACTTTGAATTTTCACAGAACATTCTAGAACATCAATGTTTAATTTATTCTAGAGACATTAAATGGTATATGATTGTATATGATTATGGAGGGAAAAAATTGCAGCAGAGGTTTGACTTTGGAATATTCAAAATGGCCGCCGTTACCATGAAAACAGCAAAAATACAAAAAACTTCAAAATGCTTCAAATTTATTGAAACTTATAACAAATGTTGCTCAGCTAATGTAGACTTGACTTTTGAGTTTGGAATTTCCAAAATGGCCGCCGTTACCATGGCTACCGCTCACCTGGCAATAGGGGAAGGGTGCCATCCGCTATTGCTTGCAATCGCAAATCTAGTTATTATTATGGCACCCTCAACGGAGTTGGGGTGACGTATTGTTATTGTACGTTTCTTTTTTTCCTTATTATGGCACCCTCAACGGAGTTGGGGTGACGTATTGTTATTCTACGTTTCTTTTTTTTATGTCACCCTGACGGAGGTCGGGTGACATATTGTTATTGTACGATTCTTTTTTTCTTATTCTTATTCCGCACTTTTTGTCCAGCTTAGTTCTTGGAACTGAATGGACCAATGTTGATGGAACTATAACATAATGTTAATCAGCATGTGTAGTTTTGCACCTTACTTTGGAATTAAAAAAATGGCTGCCATTGCCATGGAAACAGCAAAAATGTGAAAAATAGAAATGTGTTCCAATTTATATGAAACTTCTATTATATTAAGAGACTCATGCACACTTCAACATGGTAAATTTTTTTTCAACTGGGGGGTCTCTAGACATAATTTGAGGGGGTGAATTTTTCATGGAACATTCCAGAACATAAGTGTTAAATTTATTCTAGAGACATTAAATGGTACATGATGGTGTATAATTATGGAGAGATCAACTTGCAGCAGAAGTTAGACTTTGGAATTTTCAAAATGGCAGCCGTTACCATGGAAACAGCAAAAATATGAAAAACTCCAAAATGCTTCAAATTTAATGAAACTTGAAACAAATGTTGCCTAGCTAATGTAGACTTGACTTTTGAGTTCGGAATTTCCAAAATGGCCGCCGTTGCCATGGAAACGGCATAATTGTTGAGAACAGAAAAACGTACATAAAGCTATGAAAACTGACAGAAAGATCTTTTGTTATGGATATATCTACATTAATTGATGGAACATTTCGAAATGGCTGTCGTTTAGTGGCAATTGGGGAACCAGGGTGACATCCGCTATTGCTTGCAATGGCAATTCTAGTTCTTATTATTATTTTTATTTTTTTTCTTGCAACAAAATTTTGTCCGTGCGAGTTCTTGGAATCCAATGGACCAATGTTGATGGAACTCTACTATAATGAAGACCCCCATGTGAAGTTGTGCACCTTGCTATGGAATGGTAAAATATGGCCGCCGTTTCCATGGAAACTGCACAATTATGAAAAAATCTAGATTTTGGTTTTGGTGAATTAATACGTTATGCTTTAACTCAGATTCATTATATTTTAATACAATGTAGGTGCCCACTATATACAGGTGTTGGATGATTTTGGTGATCATTGGAACTACTATGTTGCCATGGAAACTACACCAAAAACTTCGAAATTCTCAAAATGCTCCAAACTTCAGGAAACTTCACAGTAACGATGAGCAACATTGGAAGATGTGGAATTTGGCGTTGGAATTTCCAAAATATCTGTTGTTACCTTGGAAACAATGCAAAAAGGTCAAAACTTTGAATTTTCACAGAACATTCCAGAACATCAATGTTAAATTTATTATAGAGACATTAAATGGTATATTATTATGGAGGGCAAAAAATGCAGCACGGGTTTGACTTTGGAATATTCAAAATGGCCGCCGTTACCATGGAAACAGCAAAAATATGTAAAACTTCAAAATGCTTCAAATTTAAGGAAACTTATAACAAATGTTGCCTAGCTTATGTAGACTTGACTTTTGAGTTTGGAATTTCCTAAATGGCCGCCGCTCACCTGGCAATAGGGGAAGGGTGCCATCCGTTATTGCTAGCAATTACAAATCTAGTTTTTATTATTCTTCTTCAACACTTTTTGTCCACACAGTTTCTCAGAATTGTATGGACCAATGTTGATGGAACTATACCATAATATGGACCAGCATATGAAGTTGTGCACCTGACTTTGGAATGGTCAAGATGGCTGCCGTTTCCATGGAAACTGCAAAAATCCGAAAATATTCAAAGTTTTCCAAACTGGAAGAAACTCCACAGGAATGGTAACTCGCATGAGATGATTTGCAGTTTGACTTTGGAATTTCCAAAATGGCTGCCGTTACCATGGAAACAGCTCAAATATAAAAAATTCTAACTCTTTCATTGTAATATCCAGCTGGATGAAACTTTATGAAAATGTGACCCAGTATGCCAAGATGTCAAAACAATATTTGGATAGTTCAAAATGGCCGCCGTTGTCATGGAAACTAGGGCCAAGTTTTGCATTGACCCTATGGAAAAATGCATAAAATCAGCATTTTCTCAGAGAGTATTGCACCAAAGTAAATGAAACTGTATTGATATATAACATGACATGTGGCAATGAGATGTACGCTTTTAGAATTTTCGAATTATCTACTGTAACCATGGTTGCAGCACAAATGTTCAAAATTTCCAAAAAAAAAAAAGTGCTGCAAACTGGATGAAACTTTATAGGAATAGTGACTGACATCTGCAGAGTTGCATTTTGAAGTTGGAATTTTCAAAATGGCCGCCGTAACCATGGAAACAGCAAAAATATCAAAAATTTCAAAATGCTTCAAACTTAATGAAACTTTGCAAAAATGTTACTAGACATCTGTAAATGCATTCTTCGACTTTGGAATTTTCAAAATGGCTGCCGCTCACTTGGCAATGAGTGGAAGGGTGCCATCCGTTATTGCTAGCAATTACAAATCTAGTTATGTCACCCGATCGACAATGTCGGGTGACATATTGCTTTTCCTCTGTTTCTTTGTTATTATTATTCTTCTTATTCTTCCAATGATTTTTGTCCGGCAGATTTTTTGAAGGCAATGGAACCAATCTAAGTGATAGTCAACTATAATGAGGAACACAAAATTTCGGGTTGCATTAGGTCATAGAACAATTAAAAATGGCTGTCGTTACCATGGAAACGGAACAAATGTGAAAAATTCCACTTTTTGGTTTTGGGGAATTATTTGGAGATGCTTTAACTTAGAATCATCATATTTTGATACAATGTAGGTGCCGGGCATATACTTGTTTTTGATGATTTTTGGCATTCATTGGAACTACTATGTTGCCATGGATACTACACCAAAAATTTCCAAAATATCAAAATGCTCCAAATTTAATGAAACTTCACAGTAATGATGAGCAACATTGGAAGATGTGGAATTTGGCGTTGGAATTTCAAAAATGTCTTGTGTTACCATGGAAACAAGGCAAAAATGGTCAAAATGCTTTAAAAACCTTAAAAAGTGGCATTTACTTCCTTAAAATGGTAGGTCAAATCCATTGAAACTCTTATGGTATGTTCCCTCCCATGTACCAATGGGGTATCTGCCATTAGAAATTTGGAATGGTCTGTGTTACCATAGAAACCAGCCAAAATGTCAAAAATTTCTAAAATTTCAAAATGCTCAAAAGGAAATGAAACTTAATATGATTGTTGACTGTCAAGTCTGCATGAGACTTTTGGAGTTGGAATTTCCAAAATGGCCACCGTTGCCATGGAAACTGTAGAACTGTCAATATTTTCAAAATGCTCCAAACTTAATGAAACTTAATATTATTGTCAACTGGCATGTATAAATGAGACTTTTGACTTTGGAATTTTCAAAATGGCTGCCGTTGCCATGGAAACAGCAGAAATGTGAAACTTTTGACAATGCTCTTATTGTACTGAAAATTTACAGAAAGATATATCGCAATTTATAGATCTGCATTCACTGTTAAGTTGTTTTGAAATGGCTACCGCTTAGTGGCAATGGGGGGAAGGGTGACATCCGCTATTGCTTGCAATGGCAATTCTAGTTATGGCACCCTCAACGGAGTTGGGGTGACATATTGTTATTCTACGTTTCTTTTTGTTTTCTTTATTTTTATGTCACCCGATCGACAATGTCGGGTGACATATTGCTATTCCTCTGTTTCTTTTTCACTATTATTATTATTATTATTATTTTTCTTCCACCTAGTTTTGTCCGGCAGTTTTCTCAGAGCCAAAGGAACCAATCTGAATGATGGTGCACTATAACAAGGAACCCTGACTTTCCAGTTGCAGTGCAACTTTGGAACTAAAAAATGGCTGCCATCACCATGGAAACCGAAAAATAATGGAAAATTCCAGTTTTTGGTTTTGATGAATTATTTGGAAATGCTTTAACTTAGAATCATTATATTTTGATACAATGTAGGTGCCGGGCATATACTGGTTTTGGATGATTTTGGCAATCATTGGAACTGCTATGTTGCCATGGATACTACACCAAAAATTTCCCAAATATGGAAATGCTCCAAATTTAATGAAACTTCACAGTAACGATGAGCAACTTTGGTAGATGTGGAATTTGGCGTTGGAATTTCCAAAATGTCTGCCGTTTCTATGGAAACAATGCAAAAATGGTCAGAATGGTCCAAAAACACCTAAAAGTGGCATTTACTTTCTTAAAAGGGTAGGTCAAATCCATTGAAACTCTGATGGTATGTTCCCTCCCATGTACCAATGTGGTATCTGCCATTAGAAATTTGGAATGGTCTATGTAACCATAGAAACCAGCCAAAATGTCAAAAATTTCAAAAATTTCAAAATGCTCCAAAATTGATGAAACTTACTATATTTGTTGACTGTCAAGTCTACATGAGGCTTTTGAACTTGGAATTTCCAAAATGGCCACCGTTGCCATGGAAACTGCGGAAATTTTAAATATTTTCAAAATGCTCCAAACTTAATGAAACTTAATATTATTGTTAACTGGCATGTATAGATGAGACTTTTGACTTTGGAATTTTCAAAATGGCTGCCGTTGCCATGGAAACAGAAGAAATGTGAAACTTTTGACAATGCTCAAAATGTACTGAAAATTTACAGAAAGATAAATTGCAATGCGTTGATCAGCATTCACTGTTAAATTGTATTCAAATGGCTGCCACTTAGTGGCAATGGGGGGAAGGGTGACATCCGCTATTGCTTGCAATGGTAAATCTAGTTATTATTATTTTTCTTCCACCTAATTTTGTCCGCCCGCTTTCTCAGAGCCAAAGGAACCAATCTGAATGATGGTGCACTATAACAAGGAACCCTGACTTTCCTGTTGCTTTCCGGTATTGGAACTAAAAAAATGGCTGCCATCACCATGGAAACGGAAAAATGGTGAAAAAATATAATTTTGGAGTTAGGTGAATTGTTTGAGAATGCTTAACCTTAAAATCTTTAGATTTTAATACAATGTAGGTGCCCACTATATACTGCTTTGGGATGATTTTGGCAATCATTGGAACAGCTATGTTGCCATGGATACTACACCAAAAATTTCCAAAATATGGAAATGCTCCAAATTTTGTAAAACTTCACAGTAACGATGAGCAACATTGGTAGAGGTGGAATTTGGCGTTGGAATTTCGAAAATGTCTGCCGTTACCATGGAAACGATGCAAAACAGGTCAAAATGGTCCAAAAACCTTAAAGTGGCATTTACTTTCTTAAAATGGTAGGTCAAATGGATCGAAACTTTGATGGTATGGTCCCTCCCATGTACCAATGTGGTATATGCCATTTAATTTTGGGAATGGTCTCTGTTGCCATAGGAACCATCACAAATGTCAAAAATTTCAAAATGCTCCAAATTTGATGAAACTTAATATGATTGTAGACTGTCAAGTCTAGATGAGACTTTTGAAGTTGGAATATCCAAAATGGCCACCGTTGCCATGGAAACTGGAAAAATGTCAAATATTTCGGAAATGCTCCAAACTTAACCAAACTCAATATTATTGTAAACTGGCATGTATAGATGAAACTTTTGACTTTGGAATTTTCAAAATGGCTGCCGTTGCCATGGAAACAGCAGAAATGTGAAACTTTTAACAATGCTCTTATTTTACTGAAAATTAACAGAAAGATATATCGCAATTCAATGATCTGCATTCACTGTTAAGTTGTTTTAAATGGCTGCGGCTTAGTGGCAATGGGGGGAAGGGTGACATCCGCTATTGCTTGCAATGGCAATTCTAGTTATTATTATTTTTCTTCCACACATTTTTGTCCAGTCTGGAACTCTAATGTGAATGGACCCAAGAAGATGGAACTGTACCATAATGTTAACCACCATGTGAAGATTTGCTTTTTGGGGTTGGCACTTTCAAGATGGCTGACGTTACCATGGAAACGGAACAAACGTGAAAAATTTCTGTTTTTTGTTTTGGTGAACTGTTTGGATATGCTTAAACTCAGAATCATCATATTTTAATACAATGTAGGTGCCCACTATATACAGGTGTTGGGTGATTTTGGCACTCATTGGAACTACTATGTTGCCATGGAAACTACACCAAAAATTTCAAAAATATCAAAATGCTCCAAACTTAATGAAACTTCACAGGAACGATGAGCAACATTAGAAGATGTGGAATTTGGCGTTGGAATTTCCAAAATATCTGTTGTTACCATGGAAACAATGAAAAAAGGTCAAAAATTTTAATTTTCACAGAACATTCCAGAACATCAATGTTAAATTTATTCTAGAGACATGAAACTTTATGAAAATGTTCTCCAGTATGCCAAGATGTCAAGACAATATTTTGATAGTTCAAAATGGCCGCCGTTGTCATGGAAACTAGGGCCAAGTTTTGCATTGACCCTATGGAAAAATGCATAAAATCTGCATTTTCTCAGAGAGTAGTGCACCAAAGTTAATGAAACTGTATTGATATATAACATGACATGTGGCAATGAGATGTCTGCTTTTAGAATTTTGGAATTATCTACTGTAACCATGGTTGCAGCACAAATGTTCAAAATTTCCAAAAAAAATTATGTGCTGCAAACTGGATGAAACTTTACAGGAATAGTGACTGTCATGTGCGGAGTTGCATTTTGAATTTGGAATTTCCAAAATGGCCGCCGTAACCATGGAAACAGCAAAATTGTCCAAAATTTCAAAATGCTCCAAACTTAATGAAATTTTGCAAAAATGATAACCTGCAGGTGTAGACGCACTCTTTGACGTTGGAATTTCCAAAATGGCTGTCGCTCGCCTGGCAATTGGGGTACGAGGGTGCCATCCGTTATTGCTAGCAATTACAAATCTGGCAAATCTAGTTATGGCACCCTCAACGGAGTTGGGGTGACATATTGTTATTGTTCGTTTCTTTTTTTCTTATTATTATATTTATTCTTCCACACTTTTTTGTCCATACTATTTCTCAGAATTGGCTTGAACAATATTGATGGAACTATACCATAATGTAGACCACCACATTCTATAGTGCAGTGGGGTATGGCACCATCAAGATGGCTGCCGTTGCCATGGAAACGAAACAAATGTGAAAAATTTCTGTTTTTTGTTTTGGTGAACTGTTTGAATATGCTTACACTCAGAATCATCATATTTTAATACAATGTAGGTGCCCACTATATACAGGTGTTGGATGATTTTGGCACTCATCGGACCTACTATGTTGCCATGGAAACTAAACCAAAAATTTCAAAAATATCAAAATGCACCAAACTTCATGAAAGTTCACAGTAACGATGAGCAACATTGGAAGATGTGGAATTTGGCGTTGGAATTTCTAAAATATCTGTAGTTACCATGGAAACAATGCTAAAAGGTCAAAACTTTGAATTTTCACAGAACATTCCAGAACATCAATGTTAAATGTATTCTAGAGACATTAAATGGTATATGATGGTATATATGATTATGGAGGGAAAAAAATGCAGCGGGGGTTTGACTTTGGAATATTCAAAATGGCCGCCGTTACCATGGGAACAGCAAAATTATGAAAAACTTCAAAATGCTTTAAATTTAATGAAACTTATAACAAATTTTGCCTAGCTTATGTAGACTTACCTTTTGAGTTTCAAATTTTCACAATGGCCGCCGTTGCCATGGAAACAGCAAAATTTTTCTAAATGGCTGCCGCTGGCCTGGCAATGGGGAAAGGGTGCCATCCGCTATTGCTTGCAATGGCAAATCTAGTTATGGCACCCTCAACGGAGTTGGGGTGACATACTGTTATTGTTCGTTTCTTTTTTTCTTATTATGGCACCCTCAACGGAGTTGGGGTGACATATTGTTATTGTTCGTTTCTTTTTGTCTTATTATATTTATTCTTCCACACTTTTTTGTCCATGCTATTTCTCGGAATTGGCTTGAACAATATTGATGGAACTATACCATAATGTAGACCACCACATTCTATAGTGCAGTGGGGTATGGCACCATCAAGATGGCTGCCGTTGCCATGGAAAGGAAACAAATGTGAAAAAATCTAGTGTTTTGTTTTGGTGAACTGTTCGGATATGCTTGAACTCAGAATCATTATATTTTGATACAATGTAGGTGCCCACTATATACAGGTGTTGGATGATTTTGGCACTCATTGGAACTACTCTGTTGCCATTGAAACTACTCCAAAAATTTCAAAAATCTCAAAATGTTCCAAACTTAATAAAACTTCACAGTAATGATGAGCAACATTGGCAGATGAGGAATTTGGCGTTGGAATTTCCAAAATATCTGTTGTTACCATGGAAACAATGCAAAAAGGTCAAAACTTTGAATTTTCACAGAACATTCCAGAACATCAATGTTAAATTTATTCTAGAGACATTAAATGGTATATGATGGTATATATGATTATGGAGGGAAAACATTGCAGCGGGGGTTTGACTTTGGAATATTCAAAATGGCCGCCGTTACCATGGGAACAGCAAAATTATGAAAAACTTCAAAATGCTTTAAATTTAATGAAACTTATAACAAATTTTGCCTAGCTTATGTAGACTTAACTTTTGAGTTTCGAATTTTCAAAATGGCCGCCGTTGCCATGGAAACAGCAAACATTTTCTAAATGGCTGCCGCTGGCCTGGCAATGGGAAAAGGGTGCCATCCGCTATTGCTTGCAACGGCAAATCTAGTTATTATGGCACCCTCAACGGAGTTGGGGTGACATATTGTTATTGTTCGTTTCTTTTTTTCTTATTATTATTATTATTATGGCACCCTCAACGGAGTTGGGGTGACATATTGTTATTGTTCGATTCTTTTTTTCTGCTTATTATTATTATATTTATTCTTCCACACTTTTTTGTCCATACTATTTCTCAGAATTGGCTTGAACAATATTGATGGGACTAATACCATAATGTTGACCACCACATTCTATAGTGCAGTGGGGTATGGCATCATCAAGATGGCTGCCGTTACCATGGAAACGAAACAAATGTGAAAAAATCCTGTTTTTTGTTTTGGTGAACTGTTTTGATATGCTTAAACTCAGAAACATTATATTTTGATACAATGTAGGTGCCGGCCATATACAGGTGTTGGGTGATTTTGGCACTCATTGGAACTACTATGTTGCCATGGAAACTACACCAAAAATTTCAAAAATATCAAAATGCTCCAAACTTCATGAAACTTCACAGTAACGATGAGCAACATTGGAAGATGTGGAATTTGGCCTTGGAATTTCCAAAATATCTGTTGTTACCATGGAAACAATGCAAAAAGGTCAAAACTTTGAATTTTCACAGAACATTCCAGAACATCAATGTTAAATTTATTCTAGAGACATTAAATGGTATATGATGGTATATATGATTATGGAGGGAAAACATTGCAGCGGGGGTTTGACTTTGGAATATTCAAAATGGCCGCCGTTACCATGGGAACAGCAAAATTATGAAAAACTTCAAAATGCTTTAAATTTAATGAAACTTATAACAAATTTTGCCTAGCTTATGTAGACTTAACTTTTGAGTTTCGAATTTTCAAAATGGCCGCCGTTGCCATGGAAACAGCAAACATTTTCTAAATGGCTGCCGCTGGCCTGGCAATGGGAAAAGGGTGCCATCCGCTATTGCTTGCAACGGCAAATCTAGTTATTATGGCACCCTCAACGGAGTTGGGGTGACATATTGTTATTGTTCGTTTCTTTTTTTCTTATTATTATTATTATTATGGCACCCTCAACGGAGTTGGGGTGACATATTGTTATTGTTCGATTCTTTTTTTCTGCTTATTATGGCACCCTCAACGGAGTTGGGGTGACATATTGTTATTCTACGTTTCTTTTTTTTCTTATTTTTCTTCCACACATTTTGTCCGCGCGAGTTCTTGAAATCCAATGGAACAATGTTGATGGAACTCTACTATAATGAGAACCCCCATCTGAAGTTGTGCACCTTGCTATGGAATGGTAAAAAATGGCCGCCGTTTCCATGGAAACAGCAAAAATGCGAAAAAAATCAAACTGTTTCAAACTGAAAGAAACTTCACAGGAATGGTAACTGGCATGTGCTGATTTGCAGTTTGACTTTGAAATTTTCAAAATGGCTGCCGTTACCATGGAAACAACTAAAATATCAAAAATGCTAACTCTTTCGTTATAAGACCCAACTGGATGAAACTTTGTGAAAATGTTACCCAGTACCCTTAGATGTCAAGACAATATTTGGATAGTTCAAAATGGCCGCCGTTGTCATGGAAACTGGGGACACGTTTTGCATTGACCCTATGGAAAAATGCATATAATCAGCATTTTCTCAGAGAGTAGTGCACCAAAGTGAATGAAACTGTATTGATATATAACATGACATGTGGCAATGAGATGTCTGCTTTTAAAATTTTGGAATTATCTACTGTAACCATGGTTGCAGCACAAATGTTCAAAATTTCCAAAAAAAAATAAGTGCTGCAAACTGGATGAAACTTTACAGAAATAATGACTGACATGTGCGGAGTTGCATTTTGATGTTGGAATTTCCAAAATGGCTGCCGTAACCATGGAAACAGCAAAATTGTTCAAAATTTCAAAATGCTCCAAACTTACTAAAATTTTGCAAAAATGACAACTTGCAGGTGTAGATACACTCTTTGACTTTGGAATTTCCAAAATGGCTGCCGCTCGCCTGGCAATGGGGGAACGAGGGTGCCATCCGTTATTGCTAGCAATTACAAATCTAGTTATTATTATATTTATTCTTCCACACTTTTTTGTCCATACTATTTCTCAGAATTGGCTTGAACAATATTGATGGGACTAATACCATAATGTTGACCACCACATTCTATAGTGCAGTGGGGTATGGCATCATCAAGATGGCTGCCGTTACCATGGAAACGAAACAAATGTGAAAAAATCCTGTTTTTTGTTTTGGTGAACTGTTTTGATATGCTTAAACTCAGAAACATTATATTTTGATACAATGTAGGTGCCGGCCATATACAGGTGTTGGGTGATTTTGGCACTCATTGGAACTACTATGTTGCCATGGAAACTACACCAAAAATTTCAAAAATATCAAAATGCTCCAAACTTCATGAAACTTCACAGTAACGATGAGCAACATTGGAAGATGTGGAATTTGGCCTTGGAATTTCCAAAATATCTGTTGTTACCATGGAAACAATGCAAAAAGGTCAAAACTTTGAATTTTCACAGAACATTCCAGAACATCAATGTTAAATTTATTCTAGAGACATTAAATGGTATATGATGGTATATATGATTATGGAGGGAAAACATTGCAGCGGGGGTTTGACTTTGGAATATTCAAAATGGCCGCCGTTACCATGGGAACAGCAAAATTATGAAAAACTTCAAAATGCTTTAAATTTAATGAAACTTATAACAAATTTTGCCTAGCTTATGTAGACTTAACTTTTGAGTTTCGAATTTTCAAAATGGCCGCCGTTGCCATGGAAACAGCAAACATTTTCTAAATGGCTGCCGCTGGCCTGGCAATGGGAAAAGGGTGCCATCCGCTATTGCTTGCAACGGCAAATCTAGTTATTATTATTTTTCTTCCACCTAATTTTGTCCGGCAGTTTTTTTGGAGCCAAAGGAACCAATCTGAATGACGGTGCACTATAACAAGGAACCCTGACTTTCCAGTTGCAGTGCAACTTTGGAACTAAAAAATGGCTGCCATCACCATGGAAACGGGAAAATGGTGAAAAAATATTATTTTAGAGTTCAGCCAATTATTTGAGAATGGTTATGCTTAAAATCTTTAGATTTTGATACAATGTAGGTGCCCACTATACACTGGTTTTGGGATGATTTTGGCAATCATTGGAACTGCTATGTTGCCATGGATACTACACCAAAAATTTCCAAAATATGGAAATGCTCCAAATTTAATGAAACTTCACAGTAACGATGAGCAACATTGGTAGATGTGGAATTTGGCGTTGGAATTTCCCAAATGTCTGTTGTTTCCATGGAAACAATGCAAAAATGGTAAAAATGGTCCAAAAACACCTAAAAGTGGCATTTACTTTCTTAAAAGGGTAGGTCAAATCCATTGAAACTCTGATGGTATGTTCCCTCCCATGTACCAATGTGGTATCTGCCATTAGAAATTTGGAATGGTCTGTGTAACCATAGAAACCTGCCAAAATGTCAAAAATTTCAAAAATTTCAAAATGCTCAAAAAGTAATGAAACTTACTATGATTGTTGACTGTCAAGTCTGCATGAAACTTTTGAAGTTGGAATTTCCAAAATGGCCACCGTTGCCATGGAAACTGCAGAAATGTCAAATATTTTCATAATGCTCCAAATTTTATGAAACTTAATATTATTGTTAACTCGCATGTATAGATGAGACTTTTGACTTTGGAATTTTCAAAATGGCTGCCGTTGCCATGGAAACAGCAAAAATGTAAAATTTTCTAAAATGCTCTGAATGTACTGAAAATTTACAGAAAGATGTATTGCCATGTATATATGTGCATTCACTGTTAAAAGTTTTTGAAATGGCTGCCGCTTAGTGGCAATGGGGGGAAGGGTGACATCCGCTATTGCTTGCAATGGCAATTCTAGTTATTATGTCACCCGATCGACAAAGTCGGGTGACATATTGCTTTTCCTCTGTTTCTTTTTCCCTATTATTATTATTATTATTATTTTTCTTCCACCTAATTTTGTCCGGCAGTTTTTTTGGAGCCAAAGGAACCAATCTGAATGATGGTGCACTATAGCAAGGAACCCTGACTTTCCAGTTGCAGTGCAACTTTGGAACTAAAAAATGGCTGCCATCACCATGGAAACAGAAAAATAGTGAAAAAATATAATTTTAGAGTTCGGCCAATTATTTGAGAATGGTTATGCTTAAAATCTTTAGATTTTGATACAATGTAGGTGCCCACTATACACTGGTTTTGGGATGATTTTGGCAATCATTGGAACTGCTATGTTGCCATGGATACTACACCAAAAATTTCCAAAATATGGAAATGCTCCAAATTAAATGAAACTTCACAGTAACGATGAGCAACATTGGTAGATGTGGAATTTGGCGTTGGAATTTCCCAAATGTCTGCCGTTTCCATGGAAACAATGCAAAAATGGTAAAAATGGTCCAAAAACACCTAAAAGTGGCATTTACTTTCTTAAAAGGGTAGGTCAAATCCATTGAAACTCTGATGGTATGCTCCCTCCCATGTACCAATGTGGTATCTGCCATTAGAAATTTGGAATGGTCTGTGTAACCATAGAAACCAGCCAAAATGTCAAAAATTTCAAAAATTTCAATATACTCAAAAAGTATTGATACTTAGTATCATTGTTGACTGTCAAGTCTGCATGAGACTTTTGGAGTTGGAATTTCCAAAATGGCCACCGTTGCCATGGGAACTGCAGAAATGTCAAATATTTTCAAAATGCTCCAAACTTAATGAAACTTTATATTATTGTTAACTGGCATGTATAGATGAGACTTTTGACTTTGGAATTTTCAAAATGGCTGCCGTTGCCATGGAAACAGCAGAAATATAAAACTTTTGACAATGCTCTTATGGTATTGAAAATTTTACAGAAAGATATATTGCAATTCAAATATCTGCATTCACTGTTAAGTTGTTTTGAAATGGCTACCGCTTAGTGGCAATGGGGGGAAGGGTGACAT